>NC_084463.1:87292414-87604262 GCF_027409185.1 Cynocephalus volans
GTCATCCGATACAAAATTGTAAAGAGATAGGAAGAATAAGAGCTAGTGTTCTGTATCAACATAGGGAGACTAGAGTCAACAACAAGTTACTGTCTAACTTCAAGTAGGCAGTTGAGAGAATATTGAATGTTCTCAACACAGTGTTGACAAATGTTTGAGGCAACGGATATGCTAAATATCCTGATATGATCATTGTACACTGTATAAATGTACCTAAATATCACATTGTACTCCACAAATATATGCAATTATCATGGGTCAATTAAGAAAAAATAAATTTAAAAGAAAAGAATTTCAGAAACAGAAGTAGATTAGCATTTACCAGAAATGGGGGTGGGGGGGGAAGAATGATGAGAAGTTATTGCTTCATGGGTATAGAGTTTATATTTAGGATGACGAAAAGGTTTTGGAAATAGATAGAGGTAGTGGTTGCACAGCATTGTGAATGCAATTAATTCCATACAATTATATATTTTAAATGCTTAAAATGGAAATTCTTCTGTTATATATGTTTAACCACACACACAAAAAAGCCAATGAATGTCATCTTCTTCTATTGTCAGGCACATGGGTTTTTAGCAACTTTTAAATTAAATATAATAAGAACCCAAAAGAGTACACATCAGAGTATAAGCTGACCACAGACATAACCAGCACCCCAGAAAGGGCCCGCATACTTCCTTTCAGTCTCTGCCTTCAGTCTCTAAAGATTAAAAATTCTTCTGACTTCTAACATCCTAGATTGCTTATTCCTCTTTCTATACCCTAAATAATACTATTTGTGTCTGGCTTCTGTCACTCAATATCATGTTTGGGAAATTTTTCCACATTGTTAGAGCACTTGTAGATTGATCATTCTTATTGATTGCTGTTTAGTTTTGCACTCTCTTAGTTTGCTTAGTTTTCCTCTCTTGGAAATTATAAAAATACTTCACTTTCAAAAGTTAGAAGAATCCTAACTGAGCAATGTCTTGAGGGAGAAAAAGCCTAAAAGTTTAGAACTGATTAGGATTGATAGACCATTTGATCTAATATTTAAAAAATATTTTGGCATCCAACCCTTAGTGGTGTGTGACCACAGGCAAGTTACTGATCCTAGCTGTAAAATGGAGATGATACCTTCTCCAGGGATTCACTATTCAGATTACATGATATGATATTTGTGCAAATTTCCAGCAGTATCCTTGACATAGGTACAAACTCAAGTTTATTTATATTTTAAAATCTGAGAAGGTAGTTGTGCTTGTGTGGCTAACCTCAAGCAAGAGTTGCGACCATCACCATAAACTACCAGTCAAAAGCAGGGAGGCAGAATGAATGTGTGATATAGAGAATGTGTCTTCATTTCTGAACACCTGAGTTCTATTTCTAACCTTCTCTCATCCTACCTAAGGAACTTCAAGACTTAGCATTTTGAGCCTCAGTGTTCTCATTTGTTTAATGAGGATATTTTGTATATGTACCTTGTGGGATTGTCACAGTAACATACCGTATGGAGAGGTATTTTGTAAAATAAAATGCTTTAAAATCCAAATGATTAATTTTACTATAGTAAAGACCATAGGCTGCCTATCAGTCTCCATATCACAATTTTCACAGAGAAAAAGCACTATGGCATCACTTAGGAGAGAAGGTGGAGAGGTTTTAATTAGATTCTTTATAGCTACACATTGTAGCAAACCTACAATATGCCAGTCATTGCTAAGCATGTTACAAACATCTTCACTGACTCCCCAATCTCTCACAATGACCAAGATTTAGAATTGCTCACACTCTCACACGAGGAAACTGAGGTTCAAAGAAGTTCAGCATGTTATCTAAGGTCACTTGGTAGTGGGTAGGACTAAGGCACAGCCCAAGTCTGTCCAGCATCAAGGCCCATGCTCTTGGCATCCCATGGCGCTGCCTTAGAATGTGAAATAGCAGACTCTGCCCATAGCTGTGATAAGCAGATCGGCATGGGCTGTGAAGTGGGTAGGACAGATGCTGAAACTAGGCAGAAGTATGTGTACTGTCTGAAAGGAAGCAGGACAAACAAAGAACGTGCCAATGGGGGGAAAAATCTGTTGCTCTCAAAATGTTGAAACGTTTTGTTTAAATAGAATCCTCATCTGCCCGGTAATGAGGAGCAGTCAGATTTAGTGAATTATGTTTAGTGAAGTAATCAGGAATGCTGTTAAAAATTACAGTACGCCTGGTCCCAGGAACACCTCCTGAGTATAGTGTGACCTTTAAATGGGTCTTATTTAATGTCATTAAATATCATTAATGGACCTTCAGTCCATTAATGTCTCTTTTAGTCAGATTTTTAAATCAGTTATAAAAATGTCATACAACTGGTTAATAAAAAAACACAGAAGATTTTCAGCTCTCTTGGCTTATATGTTCATAGAACACCTCAGGAAGAAAAGTTATTTTATTGGGAAATGGTATCCATTTTATAATAGCAAATATAACAACTACAACAACTTGGTTAATTTAGCTAATATTGCATTTGAAAGAAGCAGAGAAACCAGTCAGTTCTGTCCATACTACCAGGTTAGAAAACCCTTCCTAAAAATATCATCAAAATAGAAAATTTTAAAAAGAAATAAAATGATAGGGATTCTCTAATAAAATCTGTGTTGTATCTCCCAAGCCAATATTGGAAGGAAGTCATTTCTTTTTCCTTTATATGTTAATTCAGCCCTTTTGTGTTTTTACTACTTATACACACTACTGCATTCTTGTTGTTAATATTTTAAGCTATACTAAAAATTATACATAAAAAGTCATCATCCAAACATAAACATTGTCAGGACTTTGATGAACATACTTCCACACGTATCTCTTCTATGTCTCTTTCTGTCTCTCTGTCTCTTTCTCTCTCATGCACACCCATGCACACATGCACATATACATACACAATCAAATACTTGTAAAATACGAATGGAATCAAGCACATATAACATTTGATTAATCTTCTTTGCAGGATCCTATGGATATTTTTCCAAGTTTTCTGTTATCATGCTTAGTGGCTGCTTAGCATTTCATTGTATGAATGAATGAGGCATATTAATAGCATTGATTAAATACCCTGGAATCAGAGTCAGCAGTTTCTGTCAATCCATAAAAAGTCTCTTTCTCTCATAACTTCTTAAGGTCCTTACCTGTAAAATAAGGTGTTTGAAGTAGGTGATTTACCTAACACTGACATTCCAGACTTTTTCCACATCCTACTTTAAATTGTTCTTTTTAGTTTAGTGTATCCCTATCTTCCTTCAAATCCTAGAATGATTCATATATTATAAAAGAGGTACCCTAAGAGCACAAGGAAAGGGGGCAGGAGGAAGGAAGGTGGGGAGAGAGAGAAAGAGAGAGAGAGATTACTTAATTTAGGAATAAAGAGAGGCTGTATGGGGGAGGGCTTTAAAGGAGAACTTGACTTCGAACAACTAATAGACTGAACATGTGGTGTGACATGGATAAAAGTACTCCAGAAGCAGGGAACAGCACAAAATATAGGCACCGAGGCAGGACAGAGCACTTAATCAAGTGAGACCGATATGAAGGATACTTGAAGGAAAGTGACAATAGGAGGTAGGGCTCACATTATGATGGAAATGTATAAATTGGGGGAATTGTGAGGGTGAGAAGGAAAGGGGTGATGAGAGTTTTTGAAGGTTTTAAGTGGAAGGAAGATAAAATAATACGGGCAAAAAGATATCTCTTAACTCTACCCCTTCATCTTTTTTGAGTGGCTCTGGAAGAAAAAAGTTACCATACGCAGAAAGACCATTTGAGCGATTACCTTACCTGAATCTTCTTAGCAGCACTAGGATGGACAGACAGTGGGAGGGGCGCCACAGTGCAGTAGCTGAGACCCTTTAGGACCAGACTGCCTGGTTTTGAATCTGTTCTTTAAGGTTCAATACTGTGCAGCCCCAGGGAGTTACTTGATTAAATATGTTAATGTTTGCACACTTGTACAGTGAGCACTATAGGTATAGAAGTTATTACAAAGATGTGATGAATGCAACAAACATTTAAGAGATAGTCAGTGGGATACTTAGGAAAAAAATTGATGCTATGAAATAAAGTCAATATAACTTGAACGTTTCTAACTCAGGCTACTAAGAAGATGCTGGAAAGGGAGCTGGGGAACAAGGGGGAAGCAAGTTCGCAAACAGAGACCACGAATGATGTCAGATTCATGGTAGGTAAATTTTGAGGTACAGAAAGGAATTTCCTGGAAAATATGCAGCTGGAGATTTAAAATAGAACATGGGACTCAAAGAGCAAAGTAGAGGCGTAGATTTTGGAGTCATGAGCTTCATATATCTTTAGGAGTAATTTGCGGCCCAGAATGTGATAGGGTGAAAATTCTTGGCTTACAAGAGATATAGTGCATGCATACTTCCAATAAATATATATTGGAGGTATCTAATAGGTACATAGCAGGAACATAATTTTAACATTGGTCCTGGATAACAAGAACCCATTGACACATAACTTACTACCTCCATGAAAACATAGCTGATACTGTATTTCTGACACTCAATGTGCCTGTAGTGTAATTTCCATGTAATGATTTTCCAACTCAGCTCCATAAAGCAATGACAAATGTGCTACCTAATGAGCCTCAAAACAATTAAGATACAAACACATTGGAGGATTCTATTGCATTTAATCATCAGAGAAATAATAAACAAAAATGCACTCTGATATTAAATGAACTTAATGAATCAATTATAATTTAATTCCTAGAGCAGATTGTGAAGGCTACAAAACTCTGATATTACATGGTTAGAGGTTAGTTGTTAAGTTATGACAGAATGAGAGGGAAATAATGGAAAAAAGATTTTAGCTAGGATTTAGAAAAACTGGGCTTTTGTTTGTGCTCTCCAATTAATTTTAAGACTTTGGTCACATCATTATGTTTCCCTGAACCTCAATTTCCTTATTTGTGTTTGTACAATTACAATAAAAATATCTTTTGTGATACCGTCACGAAAATAAGTGTGATGCTGCAGGTAGAAATTATTTCACAGTCTGCTGATCTGTTTTGCTAATACATGCAGGGACCAGGTAAGGTTGGTCACTGATGTCTGTGGCAAAGAGAACGGGCCTGAGTGCCGAGAAATTTCATCACAGTTTCACCATCATCTTGGTATGTTTAACTTACCATGCATCAAAGTCTGGACCAGTTTTGAAGACTCAGCACAGGGAGGACAGATCCATTTCTCAGAGACAGACTCATATATATAAGCTAATAAAACAGGATAAAAACGAAAGTCCAGTGCTCTAACTTTTTTTTTTTTTTTTTGTCGTTTTTTCGTGACCGGCTCTCAGCCAGTGAGTGCACTAGTCATCCTTATATAGGATCCGAACCCGCGACCGCGCTCCCAGCGCAGCACTCTACCGAGTGCGCCACGGGCTCGGCCAGTGCTCTAACTTTTAACAACACTTAACTATCAGAGAGAACTTGAAATAAAAATTCTGTAACATTCTCTCCCTTCTAGTAGACTTTCATGAGAAGACAGATATTAATGATGTCATTTTAAAATACAGAATTAAAAACATGAGGAATTATATAGAATCAGAAGTATAACTGCATAGATGCCTGTGGCAGGTATCTCACAATAGAGAAAGTCTCCTCCTGGTGTAAGACCCCTCCTCCCTTGGATGGCATTTAGATGGTCATGGCCTGAAGCTCACATCCGTGATTTCCTTTTCTAATCTTTTGTGACTGATCAAACACCCTTCTAAAAACCCATGTTTAATATGTATATTCGTCAGTGTTCTTCAAAGCAATAGAACCAGTAGAGATATTACATGCGAAGAGTGAGAGAGAGATCAATTGAGATTTACATATAAAGAGAGAGAGATTGATTATGAGGAATCGGCTCATGTGATTATGGAGGCTGAGAAGTACCACAATCTTCCATCTTCAAGCTAGAGACCCAGGAAAGCCAGTGCTGTGGTTCTAAACCCGAAGCCCTACGAACCAGGGGAGCCACTGTTTCAAAATCCCAGTCCAAATCCAGAGGCTGGAGAACCAGGAGTACCCATGTCCAAGAGCAGGAGAAGATGAATGTTCCAGCTGAAGTAGAGAGAGCAAATTCACCCTTCCTTCACCTTTTTGTTTTACTCAGGCCCTCAACAGATTGGATGATGCCCACTGCATTGGTGAGGGCTGATCTTCTTTACTCAGTTTACTACAAGACTCCAGTGCTGATCTCTTCCAGAAACACCCTCACAGATGCATCCAAGAATAGTGTTTACCAGCTATTTGGGCATCCCTTAACCTAGTCAAGTTGACACATAAAATTAACCATCATAATATTAGTTATGAAATTACTATTTCTTCTAGATTTTAAAGATTGCATTTAACAAAGAGTTGCAGATAATAATATTCTTATATATGTTTTCTTCAATTTCAAGAGAAAATATATCTCTGGTTAAATATTATTTTCTCATTCCTAATGTCAACTGTTTTTGCTCTCTCAATGTTTTGCTTAAGCTTTATATATTTTATTGGCCTTTTCAAATGACAGCTTTGGAACTGATTTTTCTAATGTATTTACTTTCATTTTTTTATTTCAGAAGTAATTGATTCTTTTATGCTACTAACATTTTACATAGTTTCAAATGGTTTTGTCTTCCAAGTTATTGTTATTAATATTAAATTCCTTGATTTTAGTCTTCTTATTCTTTAACAATGAAGAAATTTAAAATATGAATTTTCTTCTTCTGACTGCTTTAGCTGTTTCCCATGAACTGGGTCTGAAGTGTTCACATTTTGTCTTTTTATAGGAATTAGAAATTTTTTTTCATGTTTTTTATGATCCGAAGTTTACCTAAATGAGTATTAATTTCATGTACTTCTGTCATTTTATTATTTATTTCTGATATGCTTATTTTCTAGCAGAGAATACTTTTAAAATTTCTACTTTTGAAAAAACTAAATGTATTTTGTAGCCAAGTACATGACTACCTACGTTAGTTAAAGGAATGTTTAGAAATATATATGCCGTATTGGCAGGATGAAATAAAGCATCTCTTATGTGCCAGTTGCTTCAAAAAGTACTACAGATAAAAGAGTGAACAAAACAGACAAAAATCCTGTACGCTAAGAAGCTCACGTCCTAATTTAAGGAAAACTCAATAATCACAACAAATAAATACAGCATTTATCATTTTAGAGGGTAATAAACAGGGTGATACTAAAAATGTTTAATAACTCTTACAGATATAGAAATGTCTGCCTAAAAAAATTTAATTTATTCTCTAAATCCAATATTTACCAAATGATACAAGTTGTAGTATTAATTATTCATCAGATCATTCCTATAATTTCGAAGTACTGTAATTTGTTTATTTTAGAAATTGGCAATGGTATCATTTGGTTGATTCAGCTATCAGCCTTTTCCTGTGCCACATTTTGGCAGATTTTGATAGAGAGAACTACATTAGTATCTTTAATGAACACCTCCATTAAAGGTGTAGCCTCAACAAGCAAGAAAAGTCTCTTCACAAAGATAACATTATTGATGGTGCTGAATCCTCTCTGAGTTTCTTCTTCACAACAACTACATTCAAAATGTTTTTCTACTGCTATAATACTACCTGATATTTTAATATATTCAGTCTCCCTACTTTTGACCAAATGAGGAAAGTAACTTATTAGATTATGTTAAGTGATGAATATTATTTATTAGAATATCATTGAAATAGTTACCTCGGTTTTATTAATTATTTGCTACTAATTCACAGTGCTTTGCAGATATAATTGGGCCAACCTTCAGGACTCAATAAATTTTAAAAAATACTAAACTTTATTATATCTTTCATGTTTATCATCTTACAATAGGCGAATTTTTATATTACTATTTGTCAATCTAAGCTTCTTGAAAATCGTTGCTTTGTTTTATTTCAAATGGTGTTTCATGTTTCTTCATTTCTAGAGTTTCATTTCTCTTTTATGAATTCTTTGTTTTACACATTGAATCGTTTTAACTTTATAATGAATTAATCTACCAGCTTTATTATTGATATGTCTCTCTCTTGTGAAGAGAAAGAAAATACGGGCATCACTGTTAAAATACAATTTAGAAAAACCAAATCTAGTTAAAATTTTATTTTTCAAATTTTTAATGACTTCTATCATATAACTTCTATTAAAATGAATATGCAGGACCTCATACAAGTTCTCCTCACTTCTGCAGCCAGAGCACAAGGAGCTGCCAATTTGGCTTACATTTATATTCTTCCAATTTCCAGTTTCTAGATTCTCAGGCATCTTATTTAATTCTCTTTAATGCTTATGTGTTGATTAGAAATAAATATAAAGTTTGTTGAGAAAAGATGACTAAAATGATTTACCTAATTATTGCATCATCCAGAGAAACTTTTATTTGGAGACAATGCCAATGAAAACATCTGAAAATTTTCAAAATTTTGGCTGAAACTCCAGTCTCTCTCTTTGGTATTATACTGCACCATCTGCACAAAGATTTAATGCAGTTTTCAAAGTTCTCAATAATTCCACTTTTCTCAGTTATAAGTAATAAGACTAGATGTGTTATTTTAAATAATGTCTCTACCAGTTCACAAGAGCAACATTAACAATAAAAATAAGTTTAGTCATGAATTTTACATTTTAAGTGGATTTCTAAAATGAGTGAAATAGTTGAACAGTTGAAATACTGTTGATGATGACTGAATTTTTTTTTTTTTTTGGTTACAAATATTCATGAGATACAAAGCTGATTGTCACCCCTTGTACCCAAGATGTGGAGGCCAGATCCATACTACCAGCATGCCCACTATCACAAATTGTGATTGTACCCTGTGTCCCCCACCCAATTATCTCCAACCCACCTTCCCCTCTCACTTTCCCCCACTCCACTTCATATCCCTAGGTATGTTCTCTCCCTCTGAAAGTCCAACAAACCACTGTGGTCTTTCTTTCCTCACTTCTTTCTCTCTTAGCTTCCAGTAATGAGTGAGGACATGTGGTATTTATCCCTCTGTGCTTTGCTTATTTCACTCAACATAAGTTTCTCCAGGCTTGTCCATGTTGTTCCAAATGGGAGAATTTCGTTCTTTTTCATGGCAGAGTAGTATTCCATGGTACAAATTTATAGCTTTTTAAATTATCACAACAGAGTACGTTTACTGAAACAGAAAACTTCACTGAGGTTTTTTGGAAGCCTTCCCTGACTAACCAATATGAAAGATAAGCTTCAATCTTAATGTTCCCCTGGCAAACACTGATTTTTTTTCCCAATTATCTCGATATTGGTTCATAACTGTAATGAATATACTACACTAATGTAACATGTTAATAATAGAACAAACTGGGGGTGGGGGAGCAGATATGGGAACTCTCTGTATTTGCTGCTCAATTTCTCTACAAACCTAAAACTGCTATAAAAAGATAAAATCATCCTGGTGAAAAAAAAAAAAAAAAAGCACTTACCATCTGACACAAAATATATTTTCTCCCTTATTTACCTAGATTCTTGAAATAACCACCTGAGTCGACCTGCTTTCACTCTTGTACTATCTTGGCTCTTCTCAGAAATTCATTTCACTATTTTTAGTACTGAAATGGCCATGCTGTTTTGTGGTGGTTGTTGTCGTTTTCATGAATTGAAATTCTTTCATATCATTTGGTAACTAACATAATTGTAATTGTGGTAAGCAGCAAGATAAATTAATAACAAAAATTATAATACAGAATTTCATTGGTTTATGCTGATTGCCTTAGGATGTCACAGAGACCACTGGGGCATTAGATTCCCATCATGGTGGCATCTGCAAAACACTTGCAGCACTGACTTACCTTACAGATGGCCTAAATTATGGTCAGTTGCAAAGCTAATCTGAAAATCATTTATGAAACACTTTGTGCTTTAGGTGAAGTACCAGTTTATCATTATCCTCTAATTGTGTCATGACTAATACTTCTGAGTTTAGAAGAATCTTCCAAATCTATAGGAGTAAAAAAATATTAACAATGAGCTACAGTATAGAAATTTTTCAGACACTGTGCAAAAGTCAAGAAATCCTGGAACATATTTTGATTATGTGGAAGAGTTAGAAGAAAAAATAAAATGGTTATTTCAACCAAAAATATGAGTGAGTTATTTATTACTGTTAGTAGCATAAAGTTTTGATGGAAATAATACTCAAATATTTTATCATTAACAATTGAAAGTGCTAAGCATTTACATATTTCTATCAAAATGACACTTAGTTCTGCTTATAGTTTATGGTATAACTGAAGAATATATGCAGTTATTAATGAAGAAAATCTCTTTGAAAGACAATGAGTTAATTTCACATAATAAAGTAGTTGAAAAATAAAAACTTAGGAAGTATTCTTAATCATAGAGTATGCATAAAGCAAAAAAAAATTATAAAATATATATACATACATATATAGTAGCATTTTGGACATAATATACTTAAAATTTCAGGAAAATAATATATATGAATATATCAGTGCAATCTGAATTAATGGTCTTGCTTTTGTGTTGCTTTGCGTTGCTTTGCCTCCCACGGATTTGTCACCCCACTTCCCCTGGGTGATGGAGATGCAAAGGATTACTCAAAGACCATCTCTTCTAAGCAGTGAGAAGCCCCAAAGTGGTTAACTTCCCTGGGATCCTCCAGCAAGAGGAAACCTTTCCTCAGGAAATTAACCCTGAATTGGGGTTCTCTTCCTGTGTTTATTTTCCAGACCAGGAAGTTACAGGAAGAGACATAAGTGGGGTTATAGTTTAACAATATAGGCTGGTAACTTTCAGTGAAACAAGCCAGTTGACATTCCAGTAAGGCAATTAAGTGGTCGTATCAACACAAGCTTGATCTTAGCAAACATTCCTTCTCCCTCTAGAAGTTGTCCAGCAACTTAGATATCAATCAGTAACTCATCTGTCTTTGAGCCACCAACCTTGCTGTGCCATAATTCTTATCTTGCAACAGAGACTCAATAGCCTGGGGAAAATTTCCTGTCCTCACAAGGTCAATATTTGAAACTGAAAAGCTTTGGAAAACCAGGCCCTGTGAAGTACATATGCTTTATAGTATATTCCACATCGTTAATTTCCCAAGGAAGGGTTGCCCCTCTCTTAAGGGTTCCAGTGGGAGATTAACCACTTCAGGGTCTCTCACTGTTCAGAAGAGATGGGCTTTGAGTAATCCTTTGAGTCTCTGTCACCCAGGGGAAGTGGGGTCACAAATCTGTGGGAGGCGAAGCAACACAAAGCAACACTTTTGCCATTGTGTGTTTTTGAATTTTGTTGTTTAAATTTAAACTTGTCTTTTCTTCATTTAATTTTTAAGTGGTAAAATACAAACATAGAGAAAAGTGCATAAAACACAAATCTAGAGCACAATAAACAATTTAAAACAAGCATTATGTAACCACAATCCAGGTCAATAAGTATAAAATTATCAGTACACTAGAGTCCTCATGTATATTTTCTGTTCATATTAATTTCCTTCAGCCCTAGAGTTAACCAGAATCCTAGATTTTATATAAACTCTAAATGTTCTAGTTTTTTTTTTTTTTTTTTTTTTTTTTTACCTATTCTAGTTATCATTTAGGCAGAGCAAATCACCCTAACTTAGTGGCATAGAAAAATACCTATTTTATTATGCTTATGGATTCTGGGGATTAGGAATTAAGAAAGGGCAAAGCAAGAATAGGTTGACCCTGCTTTGTAATATGTGGAAGCCTCAGCTGGAAAGGTTCAAAGTATAGGGCTGACATGAGAGTGGGGATCTGAAATCATCTCAAGGCTCAACTCAGTCACATTTCTGATGGTTTATACTGGCTATCTGCGTGGACATTCTCTGGCTTTCTTTGCCAGAACACTTACATATGATCTCTTTGTACGCTTATTTCGGCTTCCGGAAAGTATGGTAGCTGGCTTCCAAAAATGACTATCCTAAGAGCAGGTAGAAGCTATATTGTCTTTTATAATCTTGCCTTGATATTGTCACTCCAGCAACAATAATAAACCCACCCTGAATCAAGGAAAAGCAACACCTCTTAATGTATCAGAGTCAAACCATAAGAATAGCATGTGTGATTTAATGCAGCCATCATTTGAAAATACAATCTATCACAATCCTCTCTCAGGCCACAACAATTCATATTTCTCCCACATGCAAAATATACACATCCCCTTCCCCCAAGACCCTTAAGTCTCATCTCCTTACTGTTTTAGCTCAAAACCCTTCTTAATTAGGTCTAGATACGGATGAGACTAACGAAGTATGATTAGATTACTCAGTTGTGGTTTCTTGAGTGCTGTTCCTTTTGGTTTGAAAACCAGTTATTTAAAAGGACATTATCTGCCATCCTTACATCTAACATACAATGAAAGAATATACATAGGATAACCATTACAGACATTCCCATTTGAAAAGGGGAAACAAGAGGAACACAACAGTTATTACTCCTCAGCAATTCTGAAATCACATGCTGCTAGTTCCTTTTAGGCTTCAGTACTAATGCTTGAAGGATATTTTTTGTGTCTCTTGGTTCTACATCTGAGTCATCTCCTTTTTCATAATAAATGGCCTGTATTTATAACTGAGACGTTTCCTCAGCCTGCCTCCTGGATAAAGAAGTTTGAAGCTCCAAAGGCCTTTTTTCATTCTGTCCAAAATGATGCAACAACTTAAAAAAGCAAACAAACAAAAAAACCTTGTGGGTTTCTTCTTTGTCAATTTACAAGTCTGGTTATTTGTCAAAATCCATACCCCAGAATCTCTTTAAGCCCTTCCCTACCTTCGCACCCCATGAGACTTCTGTAGGGTAATGCCTTGAAAATTCTTAGAAAACCCATGGAACATTATCTTCAAGTCAACCCCTTTCAGAGGGCCTTTTATCTGTCTGAAAGATTCTATAGGACATTGCCTTATATTTTTATGTCTACTTCATCTCTCTTCTCTCACATTTATCATGAGAGTCAGAAAAAGCCAAATGACACTTTCAGTAGTCTTCCTGGAAATGTCCTCAACCAAATCATCAGATCCGTTAGGTATGGATGTTATTTCCCACATTGCCACAGGTGATGGTGTTGCTAAACCTTCCACCACTAAATAAAAAGAGTCCCCATTCCTCCATTTACCAATAAAATGTTACTTACCTTCCTTCAAGCCTTCACTGATGGCCTCTACTGTCTTCACTACCAGTCTTTTTGAGGCCCTTCTGGCTCTTACCCACTGCCCAGTCCCAACCTCAATGATAACTATTTGAGGTTTTTGTTATGATAGTACTCTAATTCTGGTACACAAATATCTTCCAGTTACTCTTTTGCTGCATAACAAATGACCCCAGACTTAGTGACATAAAACAACCACCATTTCATTATACTCATGGATTCTGTAGATCAAGAATACAGAAAGAGCACAGTAGGGATAGTTGTTTCTACTCTGCGATGTCTGGTGCTTTGGATGAAAAGGCTCAATGAGTGGTTATGACTTGGTAGCTGAGATGTGGAATCTGAATGTCTGCTCACTCACATATCTGGTGGGTCTTTCTGGCAATTAATTGGCTGGGACCTCATCCCTATATATGGTCACCTAGAAAAGACCACTGAATATGGCAGATTAGGCTTTCTCATGCACAGTGGCTTGAGTTCTAAGAGTGACAGTCTCAATACAATAAAGTGACATCATATCACCTCTTCTGACCTAGCTTTAAAGGTCAAATGGCATCACATAGCTGTTCAGCTTCAATGGCGGAGGGGATCCATGAGCAACATGCCTAAGCACTTTAAAGTCTTTCATGTGACTGACTTCTCTGGTATATTTTATCCTTTAAAGCTACTAGCAAAAGGCTGTCCAGCCACAATCTTGGCTTTCTGTCCAGGGCTCTCTTTCCTGACAGTGAATCTTCAAGTTTTAGTACCTTTTACAATTTGCATAGGATGAGAATTTTCCAAATCATAAAGTCCTGATTCCTTTTAAGTTTATGATGATTATAGGTAAGGTAGGTTTTCTGTACTGTGCTTCATACTTCCTTTTGAGTCCATTTATACCAACAGTTTCTTCAAAGCAATCTAAATTTTTGCTATCTTGCCCTTCAAAATTCTTCCATCCTCTACCCACTGCCCAATTCCCAAACCACTCCCATATTTTACATTTTTACCCATTTCCAGATACAAGAATCTTTATTAGTTTCTTATTGCTGCTGTAATGAATTATAAACTTAGTGACTTAACACAAATTTATTACCTCATGGTTCTGGAGTTCATAAAGAGTTTTTTATTTGCTAAAATCATTGTGTCAGCAAGTCCTTCTGGAAACTCTAGGGGAGAATCTGTTTGCTTGCCCTTTACAGTTTCTAGAGGTAACCTGCACTTCTTGGCTTGTAGTCCATTTCTCTATCTTAAAATCCAAAATATAGCATCTTCAAATCTCTCTCTGACTCTGATATCCCTCCTCCCTCTTTGTGATTACATTGTTCCTATATAGATAATACAGGCTAATCTTCCCATTTTGAGGTTCTTAACTTTATTACCTCTGTAAAGGTCCTTTTGTATTATCAGGTAATAAGTGCATTAGTCAAGATTCTTCAGAGAAACAGATCCAATAGAATGTGTGTGTGTGTGTGTGTGTGTGTGTGTGTGTGTGTGTGTGTGTGTGTGTGTGTGTGTGTGTGTGTGTGTGTGTGTGTGTGTGTAGGGTAATCAAAGTCTACTCATTTAAATGTCAATCTCATCTAAAAAAAAAATACCTATATAGAAACATCTAAAATAGTGTACCCAAATATTTGGGTACTGTGGCCTGGCCTAGTTGACACATGACATTAACCATCACACATAATATGAGAGTTCAGCGATTAGGAAATGAACATCTCTGTGGGGGCCATTGTTCTACCTACCACAGTCATGATCTAAAAATGTGAAGAATAAAAGGAGTAAAATAAGGAGACAAAGATGACACAGAAAGGAGCATTAGGTATAAGGGGAACTGGAGAAAAACATGTCAAACAGATATAATTTGCAACAGTGTAGAAGGGATAGATGGGAAGGCAGATGCTAATGAAATGGCAAAAGACAAAGCTATAGAGGTGGCCATAAGCCAGATAGACATAAGGGGTTAGTTTTCCCAAAGGTCTTGATTTTTACTGTAAAGTGAATAATTGAGTATGTATAGTAAGGATACCATATTGAGTCATTGATTAATTTTAAATACTGAATGATGAGATCATCGCTATGTTTGAGGAAAACAGCTCTGATACTTGTGTGAAGGCCTGATTTCCATGGAGAATCATTGGGAATAAAGAAAGAAAAAAAAAAAAAAAAACAGGGACCGAACCAACACTGCAGCAATGGGGCTGAAGGGAGAGGGCTCAAGGCATTCTCAGTTAAGACTTGGGGATTAACTAAAGATGATAAATCAGTAAAAATATGCCTGCCAAGCATTTGAAAGATTATATTCATATTTAAGACAGAAATGTTATTATAAGGGCAATTGATTACATTATTAGAAGACAATGTGGGCATCTGGCAATGTTTCGTTAAAGTAATAATATTTGATTATGTTCTAGGAAAATGTCATGGTTGATTGGTAGGAAATGATGGGGCTTTCATTACTAAAAAGTCTCAAGGGAATTTCAAAAAGCCTGTAGTTGAGATTTCTTTTTTTGGTAGCCCCAAGGCAAGAATAGAAAGGCAGGTTTGATGACGATCCTGAGAATTAAGTGGAAGTAATAGAAGTCTCCCACCTTATAAGAGATGAAATGAGGGGAAAACTCAGTTATTTAGTGTCTACTATTTGCTATGCACTGGCCTATGCAAAGTTACATATAATTTTATAATTTTAACAATAATGACTTAACTTTTATTGAACATGTTGTCAAGCTTCACCAAAAAAAAAAAAAAAAAGTTAGCATGTATTTATTACTTAATTTTCATATATATCTGGTATGGTATATATTTACTGTTAGAATTAATATATTAAAGATGAAGTAATCGAAGCTTAGAAACCTAACATTTTACCCAAAGTTACACAGTGAAGAAAGAATTCAAATTCAGACCCCTCAGACTCCAACAACTGTTCTCTTAAGAAAAAAAAGACAGGTTCCAACTCTTGCTACTGACAAGGTCTCACTTGTTATGAGCAATGAGCCAAATAGCAGCTGTGGTGTAATATACAAAAGGTACAGACAAAAAACTCAGAGTTGCCTCTCCAAAGAGCCAATGGCTAGCTGTGTGAGATTGAGCGACCCTCTGTGTACGTATGTCTCTGTGTTATTCTCTGTGATCCATTTTTCTCATGCATAAAGTAGATCTGTTTCCCATTCACTGACCTACTAACCAGTACAACAAGTTGTTTACCCTTTTGTGATTAGTCCTTTCACCATTCTCCTCTCTAGGAGTTTAGAACTTCTGTCCCACATTCCATATCCCACCCGGGAGATGGTGACCACCAAAGCTGAAGTATGATTGGATTTGCAAACTACCAGACAATAGGATCTCTAAGTCCCTTTCAGATCATAAAGTCTACTAATGTGCTGCAGCTGACAGTGTTTGTTTTTTTTTTTCAAACTATAAGTGTATTCAGCTGTGAAAGAGAAATTCTATTTACCGAGACATTTTCGAAGGTACATTTTATTTTGTAGAAAGCAGAAATTCCACTGGGGGGAAAAAATAAGGCTGGGTAGAATTTCCTCTCTGTGGGAGAGATTTAAAAAATGCTAAAAGTGTTTGTTTATTTTTTTTTTAAAGGATGTAGACAATATAGAGTCATTCCAGAACTTTGGGACATCTTTATACTCTGGAATTAGAGAGTAGACTAAAAAAAAAGTTTTCTTGGAGTGAACCCAGAAAAAATAATTCAACGTTTGCAAAACTCTTTAGTCCTGAATCCCCCCAAAACAAATTATTTTACTTAGAAATTTAATTTAACAACAGCTGCCAGTGACATGAAAGTAGCATGTGGGCTTTTAAAGGTAAACACTGAAGTAGAGAAAGCTATTATATGAGGGAATCACCCTCTGTGACAAGCTAAAAAGCAATACCTTCCTTCAGTAGAAGTGTATGACAGGGTTTGGAGCTGTTAAAACTATTGAAGTTCCTCATATTTGGGAAATTGCCTCTTTCACATAGTCCATCAGACACCCACTTGGCTGTACTTAATGGAAGATGCTGATGGAAAGGCACAAAGGTGTCACTGGGGTGACATTTCATTTAAAGTCACCCCCAAACAGATATTGTGAGCTTTCCAAGGGGATGAATAACCATCAGGCTGGAAGCAGGCAGGATTATAGTGCAGAACTTAACAACACAGGAGAGAATTCTACAGTTCAGTGACTCAGGGATGGAGCTCAGTGGGTAAGTAGTGTCCTTGCTGTTTGTAGATGGATTTTTTGTTCCTCTCCCAATGTCTCTAAAGCCCTGTCTGCTCCCTAGAGAACAAGTACAGGATGTGGAAACAATGTGTACTTCTATTTGATGGAGAACTTACGTAAGTGAAAATAAAGAGTGGAAAGAAAAATAAAAGTCCTCGTGAAATGGCACAAAAACTGGAATAGAAAGCAAGAGAACAGCTCTATGCGTGGCCTCTCGCAATTCTCTACCTGTTGTCAACGAGAGAATTGTCTTAGATGATGTCAAAGTCTGCTCATAAAGTTAATTTTAAAGTTTATTTCTATGAATTAATAATTGTTTATTTTCAAACAAGTTAGATGAATTTAAGGGGAAGAAAAATAAATATATAGAAATTGGCAGGTCCCTTTAAGAAATAAAATAGAAAATTGGCATGATTGCAATGACTGTTGATAATGTGACATTCTACCTACTGACTGACTGCTTCCCTATCTCCATTCTATCAGCTGACAATTTTGTATTGTCTCCGCCACTACAAAACTTCCCCGTGCATTTTCCTGCCTCTATTCTTATTTTCCAATTTGTTTGCACACTACAGCCAGAGAGATATTTTGTAAAATACAAAGCTGTTTATGTCGCTCCCTTGCTTACAATTATAAATTGTTCACTGTTGGCCTCAAAACAAAATCCAAAGTCCTTGGCATATTGCACAATGCATTCTGGGATATGGCCCCAAAGGACTGCCACTAACAGTGGCAGGACTAAGGAAGAAGCTTCCAAGAACTGGGAGTTATGTCTATCTGAAGTGCTCTCAGAAAGTGTTCTTGGGACAGAGAACAGGAGTCATGTACGAAAGGAGGTGCATAGAAGCTAGCAGAAATTCCTAACATCAAATTTGAAGGGTTGAGGAGAACAGCATGAAACTCAGAAACAAACTAGAAAAGTCTGAACCAGAACAAATAGAGCTGGTACAAAGAATGGGTAAACGGGAAGCTTCAGGAGGAAGATACAGGTGGAGTTCCTCATAAAGATGCTGCCTTGAGTGTCTGTTGTGGGACAGGAGCAATCATGAAAAGGAGCCAAGAAGATCTCAAGTCCAGCTGCTTGCTTCCATCTATGCCCTTCTGAGCCACACAGAACTAAGCTGTGGTCACTGAGAAACACTTTGTGCTCTTCCATGTGACTTTGCCCATGCTGTTCCCATTCTGTATTAGGCTGGTTTTTTTCTTCTGCCAGACAAGCTCATTCAATTCTTAAGACTTGACATAGATTTAAAAAACTGAATGGACCCTTTCACAGTCCTTGAAACAGTTCATTGTTCCTTCTGTACATCTCCATAAAACCATTGTTATTTGTTAATGTGGCTTTCTCCACACCAGAATCTTAGTTTCTGGGGTGCAGGGACATGCTTTACTCAATACACTAAATGTAGGAGAGAGACAAGTTGAGAGAAAGACCACCACCCATTATAGTCTCTTTCCTCACTAATTGAACCTGAGTAACTAAAATCGAGCTCTATATACAGTAGTATTATTTTTCTGACTTCAAATGACCTCAGGGAGTGTTTTCTTCTAATTTAAAATAGCTTTACCAAAAATCTTCTTTTTACCTAACCATAGAGGAAGAGAAGGATGAGAAATTAAAGATAAGGATGAAGAAGCTAAAGAACCAGTGATCCAAATACTAGAGATGTGGTATAGACAGTAACTTGCTTCTGGCTTCACATAAAGTGAAAGAGATGGTTTTGGACTGCCTCCAGAGCAAATGACTTCAGATGTCTGGTCTGTCTCCTTCTTAATTTTTCATTTGGTAGGGTGGAGTTGAGTGAACAGTGCAGAGAGCTGGAGTTAATCCTGGCACTGCTTATATCACAACAGTACTTGCCTTTGGATAAAAGGCTACGTATATATACAGCTGGATTTAGAGACAAAGCATTTAGAAAGATATGAATAGCAAAAATTCTAAAGTTGATAGGTTTTTCATTGCTCCATTATCTTTCTGGGATAAGAAGAACATTTCACTCTGAAGAAGAATTCAATTAAGTAAATTCAATTTTGCAAATATTTATTGGGTTTTTACTGGGATAAAAATTACTTTGCTAAGCTGGAATTATGAATAATAGATGGAGTCATGTATAAATGAATAAATAAGATAATACAGCAGAATGATTAAATACTTTAGCTTTGGAGCCAGATAGATTTGGGTTCATAGCCTGAATCTTCCATTACTCAACACATATTTTGTGGGTTTTTACAAGAATTCAGAGAATAAAGTATATGGACTAGGATGATTCCAGCTGAAAGTAACAGAATACCCATCTAAAAGTGGCTTAACCATATTGTAACATATTGTCTCACCTAACAGAAAAATCAAGAGAAAAGATAATAACACTAGGATTAGTTCTATTATGACCCAATGATGTCAATAAGAACCATGGCTTTCCATTGTTTTTTGTGTTGAATTGTGTCCCCCCCAAAAAAGGTATGTTGAAGTCCAAAGAACGTGAACTTTTGTGGAAAAAGGGCCTTTTTTAAGGTAATCGAATTAAAGTGAGGTTATTAGGGCAGGTCCTAATTCAATATGGCTAGTGTCTTTATCAAAAGGGAAAATTTGGACATGGAGACAGACACACTAAGGAAGGTGACATGATCATATACAGGGAGATCACTATGTCTAAGATAAAGGATATATATATCAAGCCAAGGAATGCCAAAGATTGCTGACAAATCATCAGAATCTAGGAAGAAGGAAGTAAGGATTCTTCTCCAAATTTCAGAGAGAACATGGCCCTGCTGGCACCTTGACTTCAGACTTGTAGCCCCCAGAATTGTGACAATAAATTTCTGTTGTTCCATGCTTCACAGTTTGTGGCACTTTGTCATGGCAGCCTGTAACTAGGAAACTAATACATGTTGTTTCTGCCCTGCTATCCTCAGCTTTCATCTTTATGACAATTCCTTCATGTAATCACAAGATGACTACTACTGTTCTAGGCACTATATCCTGCCACATCCAAAAGAAAAGAGGGCAACTTCTGGTGTATCTCTTTTACGGGGCGGGGGGAAGAGTTTCCTTTCCTAGTAGGAAAACCTAGCTTTAAGTCCCCAGGTGTCGGGGGGATGGGTGTGGCTGAAGCTCTCAGACCCCACTGCCCCAGCTCAGGAGACAAGGGGGCTTCCAGCGGCAGCTCAGTGGTCATTGCTGGGCTGACTGCAGATGTCAAGGGGCATGGCCAAAGCCCCCCAATACCCTGGCTCAAGAGACTGGAACGCTTCCTGTGGTGACTCGGTGGTCATAGCTGTGCTGGTTGTGGGTGTCATGGATGAGGATTGTGGTGCTCCCTGTTCCCTGGCATGGGAGCCCAGAGGGCTTCTGGTCCTTCTAGGTTTTAGAGGTGTTCTTTGGTAATGTAAGACCTTTACTAGTTAATATCAAACTTGTCTCTGATCTGTGGTTATTTTGTTTTTTCTTTCAGTTCTGTGCTGGATTTTTCACTGATCCCACCACTTAAACTCTGCACTAGAACTAATTTTTTGTCCTTTTCTTACTTCTAAAATGGGGGAACTGCCTGTGGGGACCAGCACTTGAGCCCTGTAGTTGAGCTAAACTGCTGCTTTGCTGCTGATTTCCTGGGAAACGCTTTTTGTGCAGCTCAGGTTTTAATTGTTGATCTTGTATGTACTTCTGGGTCTTGTGAGGACTGGTATACCTGGGTTGTGTAGAAACTCTGGTCTGGGCCTAGGATTTTTCAGCAAACCGCACCCCCTGCAGTTCTACATTCCTGACCTGTCTCCACTGTGTGGTCCTGCGCTGATTAGGGGAAGATCATCTCTCCATGCTGTGCCCCAGTGTTCTCCGGGTAGGCCCATCTCCACCATCGCCCATACTCCCAATAATTCCCATGGGACAGGACTTGCAACAGTCCCTTGTGATGACTCACCAGCCTCTGAGTGGCTCCTTTTTTCTGTTGTCTTTGGCTCTTCACTTCTGTGTTGGGTCCATGGGAACGTTGTTAATGGTTTTGCGGACTTGAGGGCCACCAAGGTCCTCTTCCCTCCTGCTGCCTCCACGCAATTTTATCCAAAGGGCACAGCTATGGCTTTTGCCAGCTCTTGCTCCACGTGTTCACCAGCTCCAGCTTGGAAGTGGCCAGGATTCAAAATGGTGGGAGCAGTCCTCTGTTTCTCTCATCATGGCTTCTCTTGCCTTCATGAACTCCATACATCTCTCCTCCTCTTCTCCTGACTGTTGTTGCTTTTTAATAGATGTAAATTGGTTGATTTGTGGGAGAGAGTGACGCTGGAGACTGTTTATTCTGCTATCTTGACCAGAATCACTTTTTTAATGAATTTTTATCCCAATGTCTTAGTTTTCTACTGCTGCCATAACAAAAAAGATAAAAAGAAAAGCTTAGTGGCTTAAAAGAACACCCATTTGTTATCTCACAAAAGAGCACTCATTTGTTTTCTCACAGTTCGGTAGGTCAGAAGACTGGGTGTATCAAATGGGTCCTCTGCTTGGGATGTCATAAGATAGAATCAAGGTGTCTACAAACTGCACTCTTCTCTGGAGATTCTGGTGAAGAACTCACTTCTAAACTCATTCAGATTGTTTGCAGAATTCAATTCCTTGAAGCTGTAGGACTAAGGTATGCATTTCTTTTCTGTCAGCTGAAGACCACTCTTCACCATTAAAGGCTGGCCCTCTACGTAGATAACTTGCAAAATGGATGCTTCCTTTTTTCCAGGTCAACAAAGCATGTCTCTTTCACTTTGTCTTCTTCCTTCCTTTTCTGTCCCTGCTCTCTGCCTTTAAGGGTCCATATAGTTATTATACTGGGTCCATCTGGATAATCCAGGATAATCTCCCTATTTTTATGTCAATTGATCAGTAACTTCAATTACACCTGCGAAATCCCATTTGCCATGTAAGATCACATACTCACAGGAGTGATAGCTCATCATATTCACAATTAGAGCAGGAAATCTTTGGGGGTCATTATTCTGCCTACCATGTCTAATGATAGTTGTGACACTTTTAAAGAACAAACAGTGTTAAAAGACTTACAATAGAAAAAATAAGTCCTATGTCTTCTTTCAAAGACTTTCTCCTCTGCATTCTATTTCTCTAAATCAACTATTTCCAATTATTTTGCTACCTATTCTAAAATTTGCATCAATATTTTTAAAAATGCATTTACTAAGGCAAAGTGAAATAGACTCATCTCTCCCTGCTCTTTTCCACTAAGTAAAACTAAAAAACCTAGAAATAAGATAGTAGGTGATAAGAAGAGGACTTTGAAAGGTGGAAAGAAGACTAGCAAGGGACACCAGGACTTGAGAAAAAGACGGTGGTCTGGCATTTCCCCCCCTCTCCCCACACAAACAGAACAGGAAGTCAGGGAAGTCTGTTCAGACCACACAGGCAGCACCAGAAGGTACTGAAAGGGAAGCCCACTGGCAGCTGGTAGCCCGGGAAAGAAGTTTCTATCCCTATAGTCTCAGTGTCTCCCACTCTCCACTTAAAGGCACCAGGCCCAGGAAGCAGCTCATCCCTCCCGCCCTATGTGACAGAAGCAGAAATCAAACAAGAGACCCAATAGCACCAAGAGAAGAAAGCAGACCAAACTCACATTAAATGGGCTTTGAAAATTAAATTGTCATTGGAAGCACATCCCACAAAATGAGCCAGGACCTATATGCTAAACTTAAAGAGAGTGACTGCTTGCTAAAATAGAAGATTTAATAGAATCCAGAATCTCCTAATATTCAAAATGTTACTGATTCAACCAAAAATCACCCAACATATCAACAACCAAGAAAATCTTGAACAAGAAAAGACAATAAAAAGACATCAAGATAAACTAGATGTTGCAATTATTTCACAGATTTTAAAATAGCCATAATAAATGTAAGAATATTACAATACTCCTGAAATGATTGAAAAAATAGAAATATCATGAAAGAAATAGAAAAAATATTATAGAACTTAAAAATACAGAAAACAAAATAATCTTTCACCCTTTTTATTCAATATAATATTAGAAATTCTAGCCAACACAATAAGTCAAGGAAAAGAAACTTAAAAAATACAGATTAGAAAGGAAGAAATAAAACTGTCCCTATTTGCAGATGACATGATTGTCTACAAAGAAGATCCCAAGAAAACTACACACACACACACACACACACACACACACACACACACACACACACACACACACAAATCCTAAAACTAGTGAGCAAGATCAGGAAGATTATAGGATACAAGATGACACAAAAATTAACTATATTTCTACATATTAGCAGTTAGCATGTTGTGGACACCAAAATTAAAAACTACAATGCCATTTACAATTGCTTCAAAGAAAATGAAATATTTAAGTGTAAATCTAAAAAACATGTACAAGATCTATGTGATGAAAATTATAAAATACTAATGAAAGAAGTAAAAGATGACCTAAATATACAGAGAGACATACTGTATTCATTGAATGAAAGACTGAATATAGTTAGGGTATCCATTCTCCTCAAATTCATTTATAGGTTATAAAATTCCTGTCAAAATCCCACCAAGAATTTTTGTAGATACAGACAAGATTACTCTAAAAATTATACAGAAGTTAAAGAACCTAGATAGCTAAAACAATTTCAGAAAAGAAGAAAATGGGAGGAATCACTCTGCCTGATGTTATAACTTATTATGTAAGTACAGCAGTGAAGACAATGTGGTATTGGCAGAGGAATAGATGCATAATTCAATGGAACACAACAGAAAAATCCCCACACAAGGATGGCCAAATGACTTTTGACAAAGATGCAAGAGCAAATTCGATGAAGAAATGATAGGAACTTCAAAAAATGGTGCCAGAGCAAATAGACATCCATAGGGGGGAAAATTCAATTTGAAGAAGAATGAAAGAAAGAAAACATAGTAAAAAAAATCTTCAGGACCTAGCACTATATGAAGAATTTTTACTCTTGATGTGAAAGTATGCTTTGTAGAATGTAAAATTGGCAAATTTCTTTAAAAGTAAAAACTTTTTCTCTGCAAAAGACTCTGTTAGGGGATGAAAAGACAATAAGATGCAGGCTGAGAGAAAACAGTTACAAACCACATATTCAACAAAGGATCAGTACCTAGGCTACATAAAAAAACTCTCAAAACACAACAGTAGGAAGTACATAATCCACTTAGAAAAGGGGCGGTAGACATGTACAGACATTTCCCTGAAGAGGATATGTAGATGGCAAATAGACATAAGAAAAGATGGTCAATATCTTAAGCCATTGAAACAAGGCAAATTAAAACCACAATGAGATATGACTCAAAGGATATGAAAATAAAAGAAAGTTTTTAATGACATACCACCACACACTAAGCAAAATGACTAAAATAAAAAATAGTGACAACAAATGCCCATAAGGATGCAAAGAAACTGGGTCACTCATACAGTGCTGGTGAAAATGTAAACTGGTACAGGCACTCTGGAAAAGAGTAAGGTAAGGCAGTTTCTTATATAATGGTGTGAAAGATACATGGAATTTCCTGGACATTTTTCGGCAACTTCCTGTGAATTTATTGTTTGAAAGTGGGGGACAAAAGGCTGCAGGTGGCCCCCGCCTATCTGTCAGGACAGGTGGAGCATGCCTGGGCACCTCAGGAACTGAGAGCAACACCCCCTACTGCCACAGACCCCACTGCTGCACAGGTGGTCCACCACCACCACAGCCACCACCACAGCCACTGACATAGCAAGGATGGCTTGCTGAAACCACAGAAAGAGCCTCTGCCACTGTACAAGTGGCCTGATGATGACTAGACTGCATTGACACAAGACGAGTCACCAGCAGAGCACAAGGAAAGAGGCGAGGAAGCACAGGCCTGCAAACCAGTTGTCCCCCCCAACTCACAGGGAGACTTATGCTGCCACACACAGGAGCACACTGGGGGTTGGGAGGTACATGCACAGCCCACATGACTGCTTTGATATGAGGAATGACACATGCAGAAACCCTTGAGAGTGCAGAAACCCAGCCTACCCAAATAGAGTAAGGAAGAAAATTCCCAGTCACCAGCAACCCATACCCAAACTGGGGGAAACAAGGACCCACGAGGAGGCACTATCTGTAGGAAAGAGGAAAAGGAAATCTACCCAGGTCACCCATTCAAACTGGGGAGTTCCAGTATACCCCAGTGCACCCATCAGGGTCAGGGGACACTAGCTGGGGTGCCAACAAGCCCACCCAGGGTCACCCACTACAGCCAAATGAGTGTTTCCCAAGAACTTGGGAGCTTGCCTACCTCCTTGGTGAACCAACAGTGTCACTAACCTCAGCAAAAAATCACTAAGTGCCCCAGAGCCTAGGCCACAAAGGCACTCATGCAACTCCAACACTAAACACAGCCAAAGTACCCACATAGAGACTACACTATTGCATCTATGCAGAACCAATACTAAAACACCCTACTTAATGGCCAATATAAAACACATATTCAAGAGGAAGTCTATCTCCTCAAAGCCCACTCCAGAGTAATAGAAGAAGCAACAGCTATACTAAATGACCAGACAGCAATGTAAAGATACTAGAAATACAAAATTAATTAATTAATTAATTAATTAATTAATTAATAAAAAGATACAGAGAGAGAGAATATGACACCACAAAAGGAATACAACAATTATCAAGTACCAGGCTCCACAGAGCACAAAACCTTGAAATGACTGAAAAGGAAGTCTGAATGACAATCCTAAGGAAACTCAACAAGATACAAGAAGACTCAGTTAGATGACACAAAAAAATGAGAAAATGTGTCCAGGATCTGAATAAGAAAATGTACAAAGAGATTAATGTGTTAAAAAAAGAGTGTAGCAGAGCTCCTGGAACTGAAGGATTCATTCAGTGAAATAAAAAACACAAGTGAGAGCTTAAACAGCAGGCCAGAGCAAGCAGAAGAAAGAATTTTTGACTTTGAAGATGGTCTTTTTGAAATAACCCAGGCAGACCAAAAAAAAAAACCCCTTTTTTTTTTTAAATGAGGAATGTCTAAGAGAGCTAGCAAACAACCTGAAGTGCACAAACATCTGAATCATGGGTGTTCCCGAAGGGGAGGAGAAAGGAAAAGTCATTGAAAACCTATTCAAGGAAATAACAGAAAACTTCCCAGGTATAGGGAGAGATACAGACCTTCAGAACTAGGAGGCTCAACAATGCTCAAACCTATTTGATCCAAAAAGGTCCTCTCTCAGACACACTATAGTCAAACTGGCAAAACTCAAAGACAAAGAGAGAATCCTTTAAAAAGCAAGAGAAAAGCATCAAGTCCCCACAACGGAGTCCCGCTCAGACTAACAGCAGACTTCTCAAAAGGAACTCTACAGGTCAGAAGAGAATGGGATACTATATTCAAAATACTAAAAGAAAAACCCTGTCAGCCAAGAATACTATACCTTGCAAGGCTACCCTTCAGAAATGAAGGAGAAATAGAGTAGTTCTCAGACAAACAAAAACTGCAGGAGTTCACCACAACATGACCACCCTAGAAGAAATCCACAAGGGAGCACAGCATTTGGATTCCAAAAAATGATAATCACTACCATGAATATACAAGAAAGAACAAAACCCACTAGTAGAACTAAATGCAAATGAGAAAGAAAAAGAAACTCTATCTCACAGCCTCAAAAAACCAATGAACTCTGAAGACAAACAATAAAAGGGAAAGAAAGAAAAGACATTTAAAATATCCAAATGAAAATCAATAAAATGCCAGAAGTAAGATAATACCTTTCAATACCAACCCTAATATAAATGGATTAAATTCCTCACTCAAAAGATAGACTGACTGATTAGATTAAAAAGTTAGACCTAACTATATGCAGTTTCAAGATATTACCTCACCTGTAAAGACACACACAGACAAATAGTGAAGGGATGGAAAAAGATATACCACACAAATGGAAAGTAAAAATGAGCAGTAGCAGCTATTCTTATATTGGATAAAATAGGCTTTAAACCAAAAACCATAAAAAGAGACAAAGAAGGCCACTATATAATGATAAAGGGATCTATCCAGCAAGAAGACATAACAATCATAAACTGAACCATCCAGATATATAAAATAAACACTGTTAGACTTAAAGAAATAGACCCCAATACGATGAGAGTTGGAACCTGATCACCTCCTTCTCAGCTTTAGACAGATCATCTAGGCAACAAATCATCAGAAAAACACAGGATTTAAACTACATGCTAGACCAATTAGACCTGGCAGACATCTACGGATATCTACAGAACATTTCACCCAACAACTACAGAATATACATCTGTCTGATCAGCACATGGAACATTCTCCAGGATAGACCACATGTTAGGTCACAAATCAAGTTTCCACAAATTTTTAAAAATTGAAATCATTTCAAGGATCTTTTTAGACCACAACAGATTAAAACTAGAAATCAATAAAAAGCTGAACTCTGGAAACTACACAAATATGTGGAAATTAAACAACATGCTCCTAAATGACTTCTGGGTCCAAGAAGAAATTAAACAGGAAATTAAAAAATATCTTGAAACTAATGAAAATTGAGACACATCAAACCAAAACCTGTGGGATATATCAAAATCAATACTAATCGGAAAGTTTATTGCAATAAAAACTTACATCAAAATAATAGAAAGATTCCACATAAGAAAAAAAACCTAATGCTACAGCACAAAGAACCAGAACAACCAGAGCAATTGAATCTCAAAATAAGTAGATGGAAAGAAATAATTAAAATCAGAGCAGAATTAAATGAAATAGAGACCCCCAAAATGATACAAAGTATCAATGAAACAAAAAGTTGTTTTTTGAGAAGAGAAACAATATAGACAAACCTTCAGCTAGGCTAACTAAAAAAAGAGAGAAGATCCAAATAACAAATATCAGAAATGAAAAAGGAAAAATTACAACTGATGCCACAGAAATACAAAGAATCATTAGAGACTATTATAAACAACTATATGCCAACAAATTTGAAAACCTGGATGAAATGAATAAATTTCTGGGCACATACAAAATACCAAGACCAAACCAAGAAGAAAAAGAAAATCTGAACAGACCAAAAAACAAGCAAGGAGATTGACACAGTTATCTTCAGCCTCCAAACAAAGAAAAGCCCAAGAATGGATGGCTTTACTGCTGAATTCTGCCAAGACATTAAAGAGAAATTAATAGCAATTCTCTTCAAATTACTTCAAAAAACCAAAACACAGGCCATTCTCCCAAACTCATTTTGAGACCAGCATCACCCTGATACCAAAACCAGACAAAGAAACAACAACAACAAAAAAGAAAACTACAGACAAATATCCCTGATTAACACAGACACAAAAATTCTAAAAAAAATATTGGCAATCAGAATACAGCAGCACATCAAAAAATTTATACACTCTGATCAAGTGGGATTCATCCTAGGAATGTAAGATGGTTCAACATATACAAATCAGGTGGAGTAGCTGAGGTGGAAAAGGCGGCCACTGGGCCTCAGGCAGCCGGGAAACTTGTGGACCTTCCTCTTGCCATCTCTTAAGGGAGGACCGCTGCTGGTGGCCGGTCGTGAGGGGTGACTGCCACTTTGCCCCTGGCAGGAGAGGCTGCCTCATTTACAGGCAACAGCTTTGAAGTGTGGAGCAGGAAAAGAACTGTTTCTTAGCTGCAAAAGCGAGTCTCGAAACAGGGAACACAGCGCCAGGGCTGCTGTGGATGCAGACAGGATCCCGGAGGCTGGGGCCGTGCTGAAGGCGGCCAGCTGCCCTATTCAGGATTCGAGGTTTCAGGCCGGCATTAAAGAAGATTCCTGGGAGCGCCCCCCGAGCTGCGCCATGACTGAACAGCCCGAGGCGGCAGTGGCCGAGAACAGGGAAGGCGACAAACCAGAGACAGAGAGTGAACACCCGACCTGGCACAACCCTGTGAGTGACCCCTGGCCCAGCTCTGTGCGGGGGGCTGATGCCCACCCGGCTCCCGCCTGCATCACCAAGCCACTCACCGCCCCGGGGCTGCCTCCATTTTCCCAGGTGCGGGCAGTTCCGCCCAGCTTGGCCATCACTGAGCCTTCTCACTTGCTTGGCCCGGCACGGGGCTTTCCGGAGCCTGCGGGCCGGCCTCCCCTCCCACCCCCTCCACGGTTCTCTGGCAGGGCTGGTGGTGGGGGGCGTCCCCGGCCAGTGTCAGGAGGGCAAGGAAGTACGGGCTGGCCGACTGTCACTCCACCACACCCTGGACTCAGGCCCCCAGTAAACTTCCTGTTACTGGGAGGCAGATACCATCTCTGCAACCACCAGTTCGGAAAAAAGCGTAACCAATTTCTGGTTGGGAATAGTGTGGTAGGAGAGTTCCCAGGTCCACTTGAACCTGCCGGAGAGCAGGCTGCAGGTGGGCACTAGATTCAGTCTATGCCGGGGGGATACAAAGGTGAACAAGACCCAAGAAAGATCTAAACAGTGCTACAAAGGCACCCAGAGCGACCGGTCGTCTGTGCCTAGCAGAAACCTGGTAGACTTCCTGGGTGAGGCAGTGCTGAGCAGGGTCTTGAAGGCCCAGCTGATAGAAGAGGGGCGCAGAAGACACGCCCCAGCCCAGCACAGTGCGCACAGAGTGGGGAGACTTGCGACCTGGGAGGTGGAGACTCGACAGAAACCACTCACCCGGTGGGGTCGCCACTGCACGATCCAACAGCCTGGGCCAGAGCACACGGAACAGGGAGAAGTCCTGCACAGCAAGTGAAAGCTCAGCAGAGATCACACACCCTGTGGTACGTGATCCACCAGCCCAGCAGAGTCCAAGCTGACCAGAAAGGTGGCTCCACGGAGAAGCCCAAGACCCGAGGTAACCACACACACAAGGCACTAGAGGCCAAATGAGCAGTCACGGAGGGAGCCATACGAAATTGGCAACCACAGCAACATCCTAGTTAGTCATTAGTCTCAAACCGGTGGTCTGTGAAACCCCCTGCCACAATGAATAAACACCAAAAAAAAAGATACGAGAAATACAAAAAATCAAGAAAGTACACCACCAAAACTTAATAAATTTCAAACTCTAGATCCGATAGAACAAGAAGCAACTGAAATAATTGACAAGGAATTTCTAGTGATAATTCTAAGGAAACTGCATGAGATACAAGAAAACTCAGCTAGACATCATGATGAAATGAGGAAAAGTATACAGGATCTGAAAGAGGAAATGTACAAGGAAATCCATATCCTGAAAAAAAATGTAGCAGAACTTGCTGAACTGAAGAAGTTATTCAACGAAATAAAAAACACAACGGAGAGTTTAACCAGCAGGCTTGTCAAAGTTGAAGAGAGAACCTCTGAACTTGAAGATGGGCTGTTTGAAATAACACAAGCAGACAAAAAGAAAGAAAAAAGAATCAAGGACATTGAAGAAAATCTGAGAGAGATATCAGACAACCTCCAGCGCTCAAATATCCGAGTCATGGTTATTCCAGAAGGGGAGGAAAATGGAGATTCCATTGAAAATATATTCAACAAAATAGTGGCAGAAAACTTCCCAGGTATAGGAAAAATCACAGATCTTCAGATCCAGGAAGCTCAACGATCTCCAAACGTATTCAACCCAAAAAGGCCTTCTCCAAGACATGTCATAGTCAAATTGGCAAAACTCAGAGACAAAGAGAGAATCTTAAAAGCTGCAAGAGAGAAGCGTCAAATCACCTATAAGGGAGCCCCAATCAGGCTAACATCAGACTTCTCATCACAAACCCTAAAAGCTAGAAAGGAATGGGATGATATTTTCAAAATACTAAAAGACAAAGATTGCCAGCCAAGAATACTCTACCCTGCAAGGCAATCCTTCTGAAATGAAGGGCAAATAGTATATTTCTCAGACAAACAAAAACTGCAGGAGTTCACTACCACACGACCACCCTTACAAGAAATCCTCAAGGGAGTACTGGGTGTGGTTCCTGAAAAATAACTACCACTGCCATAAAAACCTAAGAAAAATCAATACCCACTAGTATAATAAAAATGGCATCCATGAAGAGAAAACAAGCAAACAAAAACACTACCTACAGCCTAAGGAACCAACAAACACAGAAACCAAACAGTAAATCAGAAAGCAAGGAACAAAAGACACCTAAGACAACCAAACAACCAATAAAATGCTAGGAATAAATCAACACCTTTCAATAACAACTCTTAATGTAAAAGGCTTAAATTCCCCAATCAAAAGACACAGACTGGCTGACTGGATCAAAAAGCAGGACCCAACTATATGCTGCCTACAAGAGACCCACCTCACCCATAAAGATTCACACAGACTAAGAGTGAAAGGATGGAAAAAGATTTACCATGCAAACAGAAAAGAAAAACGAGCTGGAGTAGCTATTCTTATATCTGACAAAATAGACTTTAAACTAAAAACCATAAAAAGAGACAATGAGGGACACTACTTAATGATAAAAGGACTGATCCATCAAGAAGACATTACAATCATAAATATGTATGCACCCAATGTTGGAGCAGCCAGATTTATAAAACAAACTCTATTAGACCTAAAGAAGGAAATAGACACTAATACCATAATAGCAGGGGACCTGAACACCCCACTGTCAATATTAGACAGATCATCTAGGCAAAGAATCAGTAGAGAAACACAAGAGCTAAACAAGACTCTAGACCAATTGGAATTGGCAGATATCTACAGAACATTCCACCCAACAACCTCAGAATATTCATTCTTCTCAGCAGCACATGGATCATTCTCCAGGATAGATCACATATTAAGTCACAAATCAAGTCTCAATAAATTCAAAAAAATTGCAATTATCCCATGTATCTTCTCAGACCACAATGGATTAAAACTAGAAATTAATAACAAACGAAACCCTGGAAACTATACAAACACATGGAAATTAAACAGCATTCTACTTAATGACATATGGGTCCAAGAAGAAATCAAGCAGGAAATCAAAAAATTTATTGAAACTAATGAAAACAATGATACATCATACCAAAACCTGTGGGATACTGCAAAAGCAGTATTGAGGGGGAAATTTATTGCATTAAACGCTCACTTCAGAAGAATAGAAAGATGGCAAGTGAACAACCTAACACTTCACCTTAAAGAACTAGAAAAACAAGAACAATCCAAACCTAAAGTTAGCAGACGGAAAGAAATCATTAAGATCAGAGCAGAACTGAATGAAATTGAAAACCAAAAAACAATTCAAAAGATCAACGAGTCAAAAAGTTGGTTTTTTGAAAAGATAAATAAAATTGACAAACCATTAGCATGGCTAACAAAAAAAAGAAGAGAGAAGACTCAAATAACCAAAATTAGAAATGAAAAAGGCGATATTACAACTGATTCATCTGAAATACAAGGAATCATTCGAGACTACTATAAATAACTATACGCCAACAAATTTGAAAGTCTGGAGGAAATGGATAAATTTCTGGACACACACAAGCTCCCAAAACTGAACCGTGAAGACGTAGAAAATTTGAACAGACCAATAACAATAAAGGAGATTGAAGCTGTTATCAGAAGGCTCCCAACAAAGAAAAGCCCAGGACCTGATGGATTCACAGCAGCATTTTACCAAACATTCAAAGAGGAATTGACACTGATTCTTTACAAACTATTCCAAAAGATTGAAACGGACGCAAATCTCCCAAACTCATTTGATGAAGCAAACATCATCCTGATACCAAAACCAGGTAAAGATATAACCAAAAAAGAAAACTACAGGCTGATATCCTTGATGAATATAGATGCAAAAATCCTCACTAAAATACTAGCAAACAGAATACAGCAACACATACGTAAAATTATTCATCACGATCAAGTGGGATTCATCCCAGGGAAGCAAGGTTGGTTCAACATATGCAAATCAATAAATGTGATACACCAAATTAATAAACTCAAACACAAGGACCATATGATCATCTCTATAGATGCTGAAAAAGCATTTGATAAAGTTCAGCACTCATTCATGACAAAGACCCTCTATAAGTTAGGTATACAGGGAAAATATCTCAACATAATTAAAGCCATATATGACAAACCCACTGCCAATATCATCCTGAATGGGGAAAAGCTGAAAGCTTTTCCTTTAAGAACAGGAACTAGACAAGGATGCCCACTCTCACCACTCCTGTTCAACATAGTGTTGGAAGTACTAGCCAGAGCAATCAGAGAAGAGAAGGAAATAAAGGGCATCCAGATTGGAAAAGATGAAGTCAAACTGTCCCTGTTTGCAGATGACATGATCCTATATATCGAACAGCCAAAACCTCTACAAAAAAACTGTTGGAATTGATAAGTGATTTCAGCACAGTAGCAGGATACAAAATCAACACACAAAAATCAGTAGCATTTCTTTTCTCCAATAGTGAACATGCAGAAGGAGAAATCAAGAAAGCCTGCCCATTTACAATAGCAACCAAAAAAATAAAATACTTAGGAATTGAGTTAACCAAGGAGGTGAAAAATCTCTATCATGAGGACTACAAACCACTGCTGAGAGAAATTAGAGAGCATACAAGAAGATGGAAAGATATCCCATGCTCTTGGATTGGAAGAATCAACATAGTGAAAATGTCCATACTACCCAAAGTGATATACAAATTCAATGCAATCCCCATCAAAATTCCAAAGACATTTTTCTCAGAAATGGAAAAAACTATTCAGACATTTATATGGAACAATAAAAGACCACGCATAGCCAAAGCAATGCTGAGCAAAAAAAAATAAAGCTGGAGGCATAACACTACCTGACTTTAAGCTATACTACAAATCTATAATAACCAAAACAGTATGGTACTGGCATAAAAACAGACACACTGACCAATGGCATAGAATAGAGAATCCAGAAATCAACCCACACACTTACTGCCATCTGATCTTTGACAAAGGCACCAAGCCTATTCACTGGGGAAGGGACTGCCTCTTCAGCAAATGGTGCTGGGATAACAGGATATCCATATGCAGGAGAATGAAACTAGATCCATACCTCTCACCATATACTAAAATCAACTCAAAATGGATTAAGGATTTAAATATACACCCTGAAACAATAAAACTTCTTAAAGAAAACATAGGAGAAACACTTCAGGAAATAGGACTGGGCACAGACTTCATGAATACGACCCCAAAAGCACGGGCAACCAAAGGAAAAATAAACAAATGGGATCATATCAAACTAAAAAGCTTCTGCACAGCAAAAGATGCAACTAACAGAGTTAAAAGACAACCAACAGAGTGGGAGAAAATATTTGCAAAATATACATCTGACAAAGGATTAATATCCAGAATATAGAAGGAACTCAAACAACTTTACAAGAAGAAAACAAGCAACCCAATTAAAAAATGGGCAAAAGAGCTAAGTAGGCAATTCTCTAAGGAAGATATACAAATGGCCAACAGACATATGAAAAAATGCTCAACATCACTCAGCATCCGGGAAATGCAAATCAAAACCACACTGAGATACCATCTAACCCCAGTTAGGATGGCTAAAATCCAAAAGACTCTGAACAATAAATGCTGGCGAGGTTGCGGAGAAAAAGGAACTCTCATACATTGTTGGTGGGACTGCAAAATGGTGCAGCCTCTATGGAAAATGGTATGGAGGTTCCTCAAACAATTGGAGATAGATCTACCATACGACCCAGCTATCCCACTGTTGGGAATATACCCAGAGGAATGGAAATCATCAAGTTGAAGGTATACCTGTTCCAAAATGTTCATCGCAGCACTCTACAATAGCCAAGAGTTGGAACCAGCCCAAATGTCCATCATCAGATGAGTGGATACGGAAAATGTGGTACATCTACACAATGGAATACTACTCAGCTATAAAAACGAATGAAATACTGCCAATTGCAACAACATGGATGGACCTTGAGAGAATTATATTAAGTGAAACAAGTCAGGCACAGAAAGAGAAATACCACATGTTCTCACTTATTGGTGGGAGCTAAAAATTAATATATAAATTCACACACACACACACACACACACACACACACACACAAAACCGGGGGGGCGGGGGAAGAAGATATAACAACCACAACTACTTGAAGTTGATACGACAAGCAAACAGGAAGGACATTGTTGGGGGGGAGGGGGGGAGGGAGAAGGGAGGGAGGTTTTGGTGATGGGGAGCAATAATCAGCCACAATGTATATCGACAAAATAAAACTTAAAAAAAAAAAAACACATATTCAAATCAATACAAGTCATACACCATATCAACAAAATTAAGGACAAAAATTATACAATTATCACAATAAATGCAGCAAAAGCATTTGACAAAATACAGCATCTCTTCATGATAAAGACTCTCAGTAAACCAGGTAAAGAAGGAAAGTATCTCAACACAATAAAAGCCATATACAGCAAACCAACCACCAATATCATTCTGAATGATATTGCTAAACAGGAACAAGACAAGGATGCCCACTCTAACCACTCATATTTAACATAGTACTGTAAGTACTAGCTAGAGCAATCAGGCAAGAGAAAGAAATATAGGGCATCCAGATTAGGAAACACAAAGTCAAATTGTCCCTGTTTGCAGATGACATGATCTTATATATGGAAAAACTTAAAGACTCCACAAAGACTCTTAAAATGAATAAATGATTTCAGTAAATAGTAGGATACAAAATCAATTCACAAAAATCAGTAGTGCTTTTATATGCTAACAGGAACTAGCAGAAAAAAATCAGGCAATTTACAATAGTCCCCCCAAAATAAAATACTTAGAAATAAACTTTACTAGAGAGGAAAGATCGTTATAATGAGAGCTACAAATCACTACTGAGAGAAATCAAAGAAGATACAGAAAGATGAAAAGACATTCCATGCTCTTGGGTTGGAAGAATTAACATTGTGAAAATGTCCATACTAGCCAAAACAATCTACATTCAATGCAATCTCCATCAAAATGTCAATGACATTTTCCACAGAAACAGAAAAATAAATCCTAACATTCATGTAGAACAACAAAAGACCCTGAATACCCAAAACAATCCTGAGCCAAAATAATAAAGCCAGAGGCATAACACTACCTGACTTCAAATTATACTATAAAGCTATAATCACCAAAACAGCATGATACTGGCATAAAAACAGACACAAGGACTAATGGAATAGAATAGGGAGAAATCAGCCCCCATAATTATAGTGATCTGACCTTTGACAAAGTCTCTAAGAACATACATTGGGGAAAAGACACCCTCTTCAATCAATGGTGCTTGGAAAATTTGACATCCGTAAATGGAAGAATTAAACTAAACCCATACCTCATACAAAAAATCAACTCAAAATGGATAAAATACTCAAATATAAGACCCAAAACTATAAAACTCCTAAAAGAAAACATAGGGGAAGTACTTCAGGAAGCAGGACTGGGTGAAGATTTTATGAATAAGACCCCAAAAGCACAGGCCACAAAAGAAAAAATAAACAAAGAGCTGCTGCATAGTGAAAGAAATAGTGAACAGATAGAAAAGACAACCTACAGAATGGGAGAAAATATTTGCAAACTATGTATCTGACAAGGGATTAATATCCTGAATATACAAAGAACTCAAACAACTTAACAGTAAAAAAATGAGAAACCTGTTTAAAAAATGGACAAAGGAGCTGAATAGGCATTTCTCAAAGGAAGATATACAAATGGCCAACAGACACATGAAAAAATGCTCAACATCACTAAGCATCAGAATAATGTAAATCAAAACCACATTGAATTATTATCTCATCCCAGTTAGACTGCCATTATCAAAAAGACAGAGAATCAAGTGCTGACAAGGAGGCAGAGAAAGGGAAACCCTCCTACACTGTTGTGGGATTGTAAGTTAGTGAAGCCATTATGGAAAACAGAATGGAAGTTCCTCAAGCAATGACAGGTAAAACTGCCACAGGATCCAGCAATCCCACTGCTGGGTATATACCCAAAGGAATAGAAATCATCATGTTGAATGGACACCTACTCCCATATTTATCACAGTTCCATTTACAATAGCCAAGAGTTGGAATCAACCCAAATGTCCATCCCCAGGTGACTGGATAAGGAAAATATGGTATACATGGAAATGAAATACTACTCTGCCATAAAAAAGAATGAAATTCTGCCATTTGCAGCAACATGGATGAATTTAGGGAAAATTATATTAAGTGAAATAAGTTCAGCACAGAAAGAGAAATACTGCACATCCTCTCTCATAAGTGGGAGCTAAAAAAAATAGAACAAATAAAATAAAGAAAGATACAAAAATCACAATTTGTTGAACTTTCAAAAGGAGAACAGAACTGAGGAGAATAGGTGTGGGAAAGAGGGAGGGGGGGTGGTTAGTGAAAAACTGGGAAAGGGTCAGAAATAATGATTACAATGTTTAAGGTTGAACCTAGGAGTTATTCTGATTTGAGCATCACACATTACACACAGGTATTGACACCCAACACTGTACCCCACTGATATATACAATCAATTATGCTTCAATAAAATAAATAATAAAGCTTCCAAATCACTTCTCGTGGATGTAGCATCTTCCCTTATCTCTGTGGGTATTAATTATAATGTCTTTTCAGTTTTCTTTTACTCCTTGCATTGTCTTTATTTCTTCCAAGTACCTCTTTTCCTTCTATTTGTTTTTTATTTCTCTCTTTCATTTCAGGCACTTCTCATAATGTTCATTGACTCTTTGTTTCCCTTTCACATTTAAAAATGAGGGCCTAAAAAGCTGGTTGAAAAGCCTGTGCATATATTCAGAGTTTCTTGATTAATATACATCACTCTAAACTAACCAGGAAGTATTCCAGACTTTTTATTATAGTTGCCCAAATTTCAGCATATTTTGAATACATTTTGGCCTTTTCTCTGTATCAGTTATGTTTTTGTTTTTGTTTTTTTCTCCACAGAAGTACCCTCCAAACATCTATCAAGGTGATACAAGGATACTTCAAAAATTCCATGGAAAAATGGAATTGATAGGTAATATGAATCTTTCCATGAACTTTTTGAGGTACCCTTGTATAAGCTTAGCTACTGACATTTTTAAGCTAGATGGAAAAATGGAGCTAGGGTGGGAAGTCTTACCTTAATCCCTGTTTTCACTTTATCTCTTTCTTTTAAGTATAGAGCTTCACCTCTTTCCTGAGTGTCCCCAAATCCACAGCCTCTCTGTTTTAATTTCTCAAGAAAATATACCTCCAGTTTCTTTCACTGGTGGAGGAAGAGAGCTAGGTGAGCTCAATACTTCTGTGTGGACTTTCAAATAGTCTTCACATCGTCAATCCAGCCAGAAATCTCCATAATTATTATTAATTTTTAACTGGAAGAGAACAAGAATGAGATGATTAACTCAGCCCCTATTATGTCTCTGACACTGTGTTTTCACCATATTTACATGGTCTCATTTAATCTTCTCTACCTTCTGAGATACATTATCCCTATTTTACAGAAGAGGAAGCTGAAGCACAAGCACGAGAGGCTAATTGAGCTTCCCAGCATCACAGAGCTATTAAGTGTTGGGAAATTCTATATAATTTATTAATAAAGTTCATTAGACTTTAATCAAAGTTTGTACAGAACTTCCAAGGTAGGGCACCAGTGTGTTGAGAATGTCTTTGTTTATCAGTCAAACCGATGACTTCCTGAATGCTCACAGACCTGACACATGTGATCCCATCTTGGTGATTCGCCAGGACACAGGCATCTCTTCTAAGGTGAGGACCGGCAGTGGTTGCTGTCCATACTGCTCAGCGGCGCTGCATGGGCGTTCTTTCCGTGGTCTGGTGAACTCCCTGGTGGGTGGTCAGCAGGGGGACATTGAGAACTTGCTGTTTTCAGGACACACTAACCTCTACCCCTTCCCAGGCTAAGGAAGTCTCTCAAAAGTATTTACATCACTCTCATCTCTACCTTTCAGGGACATGAGTATCATAATCTCTATAATAAGTTTAGGGCTTTTACAAAAAAAATAAGGAAGAGCCATAGATCTAGAAAGCTTCTGTTACCCACTCTGCAGAAATGCCTGAGGAAATGATTGAGCCTAATCATTTTTCTTGAAATGAGAGATAAGAGAAATAAAGGGTGAAAAAACTGAATTAATATTTTGATAAATTATTCTGTCACATACATACTTTTTAAAAAAAAATTTAGTCACTTCAGACAGCTCTCTGTACAACAGCACTGATTTTCAAAATTATGTCCTTTTGTTCTGTGTCGAGACCACTTGCAACTATACAATGTGAATTGCCTTTTTTTTGAGAGCTTGGCAATCTCTTTAGTAGACTTCACTTCCAGTTGTCTGATGATGCTGGGTCATGACTGATTTTTCTCCAAACTTCTTGAAATTTGCTTCCTAAACTAAACTTCAGACTAAGCTTGGGCTTTCCTTCTCTAGCTATTATAAACTAACACATGTGGCAGCTTTCTATCCAAAAGCCAATCTCTTTCATTTCTCTATATGTTTAGGCCGCAAACATCAGTTCCCCTAGACACTTTCTCCTTCTCGGGAATGAAGTTATCCAAAGGACAATCAAGAGTTTGTCAGATACCCTTAGCTGAAAGGGTGTTTTTGCAGATGTTGTGGGGTTGGCTTTGTGTCCTTTCTTGGATGGGACATTTTGTTTGTTTCTGTAACGCAGCCCTGATGCTTGTAGTGCACATCTACTGTGATGCTACCTCTGTTCATCTCTAGCTATCCTCATGAAAATAGACTCTAAAATATAATTTGCAGACTTTCACAGTATGTATGCTCTTGATGTACACTAGAACTCTGACTAAAAGGTGTATTCTTTTTGAATAGGGCTCACCCTTAAGTCACCATTTTCCAGTCTTCAGTTTCAACACAGATAGTCTTAGTAATTCTTATAAGATTAGTATTTATCTGATGTGATCATCTCAATTTTACACATTAATATGTAGATACACATTTTCCTGTCCTCTTTATTACTGTTTCTTTTTTAGAATTACTAAATACTTGATATATTTTCCTTTCTTTACACTATAACATTATCTTAAAGTATTTTCTCTCACCTTCTCCCTAGTCCAGTGCTGTTTAACTGATAAATCTAGAAGACCAAACATTCTCAAAGCTCACAGTGCATAAGGAGCACCTGTAAAGCTAATTTAAAGATGTAAATTCAGTGACTCCCAACCCCCTTTTCCCACTGGGCTCAGTAGGTTGGTGTTAGGGCCCCAGAATTGGTATACTGGACAGTAATTCTAATGCAGACCACACTTTCAAAAGTACTATTTCAGACAAGCAAATGTTCCCCCTTCAGTGAGATGGGCTACATCATCCAAAATTCATCACTCCGATATCTTAGTGTATTGTCTAGAAATCCAAATGATTGCCAATACCATCTGCATAACCAAATGTTCAACTCCAAGATCATATTTCTCTTCTAAAGTCTTGCAGATAGGAAGAAATATTGAAAATACCACCTGGGATCTGTAGTCCATTTAATTCCTTTAACTTTCTACCTAGAGCTTCAGAAAGAATTCTGTTTTCAAATGTCATCAGCTCTGAAATAAGTCAGGAAAGAGCGAAAAGTGTTTAACCATCTTACTAAACCATCCTTCCTCTATGTGACACATGCTTTGGAAAAACAGGACATCTCCTGAATGATAAAGATGTTTATTTGCATCTAAATGAACCGGTAGAAAGTAACCAACAACCATGACAACCTGTTCCTGCCTCCTGAGATCAATGGCAAGATTTTTTTTAATCAAAATTATCTGAAAATCATCCTACTAAATCATGATCTTTTTCAGAAGATCTGAATTCTGTAAATCAGTGATTCTAAACCAAGTTTAGCAATTTTGATCCCAGAGGACATTTGGTAATGTCTGGAGATATTTGTGATTGTCATCAGTGGGAAATGGAGGAGCTATGGGCAACTAGTGGGTGGAGACCAAGGATGTTGCTAAACATATTACAACATACAGGACAGCCTTGCCCCCTCAACAGAGAATAAATGTAAACAGTGCACAGATTGAAAATTGCTTTATAGAAAACAAGCATCATAACTTCTGTGAATTTATAATAACTAAAATATTTTTGTTGCTTTAAAAATATATATCACGTTAGATTAGTGTCATGACTTTTCAAACTTCATCTCATGATTCAGCTTTTGGTTTCCTTTTATAACCTCTTATTTCATATATTACTTTCGTCTTAGTCCCTTTCTGTTGCTTGTAACAAAATATATGGAAATGGGCAATTTGTAAGAAAACAAAATTTATTTCTTACAGTTTTGGAGGCTAGGAAGGCCAAAGTCCAAGGAACACGTTTGGTGAGCATCTTGGTGGTGGCAACAGTGACATAGGGGTCTCATTTGGCAGAAAATGGTGGAGTAGATCGAGCTCCTGATGCACTCTCCTTTTTAAAGCCCTCAGAAACACACCTATGACCACCACTTTTAATCCATTCACTAGGAATGGTCCTCAGGATCTAATCACCTCTTCAAGGCCCCACCTTTCAATTACCGTAATAGGATTTCCCATCTTCAACAGTTACAGTGGAAATTAAGCTTATAATTTATGGACTTTGGGGAACATAAGTCAATCAACCCACAGCATCATGGAAATCTGTGTTTTTGTACTTCTAGCAACTCTTACCTTGGGGGAACAGCATCTTACCTGCTCTATTAGTCAGTTTTTGCTACTTATAACAAAATACCTGACAGTGGGTGATTTATAAAGAAAAACGAAATTCACTGCTCACAGTTTCTGCGTCTGGGAAGTCCAAAGTCCATATGGTGGTAGTGACAGTGACCCAGGGGTATCATATTGCAAGATGGTAGAATCAGAGAGAGCAGAAAGACAGCCTTTCTTTTCTTTTCTTTTAAAGCCGTCAGAAACAAGCCCCTGGCCACCATTTTTATCCATTCACCACGGCATGGTCCTATAATCTAATCAAGGCTTCACCTTTCAATTACCATAATAGGATTTTCCACCCTCTTAACAGTCACAGTGGGGACCAAGTTAGTATGCATTCCTCAAAGCCCTGAAGACTTTGCTTCAGAGTCCACTCAATAAACACAATATCTTACAGCAGTGCTGCTCAAAAGGTGATCTGCCTTTCCTGGAGCATCAGCAACACCTATAACTTATTAGCAATGCAAATGTGGGCCTCACACAACTGCAGTGATTCTCAAATTTCTGAATACACAAAAATCACCTTGAAAGCTTTTTAAAATGAAGATCTCTGGATTGCACTCCAGAGGTTCAGTGGGTCTGGGATGGGGCCCAAGAATTTGCTTTTCTAACAAGTTCCAAGGTGGTGTTACTATGGCTGCTGTTCCTTAGACTGTTCAGAACAGCACTGTGAGAACTTGTCACTTCTTCTGCCCTTTAACCTTTATCTGATCTAACATAAAACTCAACTGCTTCAGTTGCAAATAATAATTAAAAAAAAAAAAAAAACACCTCAAACTGGCTTAAGTAACAAAGGAAATTTATTTCCTCATGCAAATTGTAGTTTAGAGGTTTCAGAGCTTCAGCTGTCCCAATTATATTGCCAACTCTCTGGTTCTTTCCAAGTAAATGACCTTTTTTTGAATATTACTGAAAACCATGAAGCTGTCAGGTCAGGTGTATATATAATAAATAGAAAATGTGAGTAAGTATAAAGGAGATTCAATCAAGTAGACAGAAATAAAGATGACTGGGGATATGTGACAATGTGCATATAAAGGCCATGGGGGTTTTGTAACCTGGTTCAGGATCCACTCAAGTGATCTTATTAGGATACTCTCATTTTGAAATATGAAACACACAGGGTAATAAAGACTGGGAAAATATAAAAATCCCATAAAAGAAATTGTGTTATGTTTTATTAATGCAAATCTTAAAATATCTGATGGTGTCTACAGAAATCAGTAACATTGTATTCTTTTTCAATAATACTCTTCTGCCTTGGGATGTTTAACTGTGTTAACTGCCATTTTTCCACACACAAAAATAAATAAATAAAAAATAAAGCCATGATGCCCTGTACTGGCGATGTCTTCCATTGAATACATCCTCTGAGGAGTACAGAGTTGATTTATAGCTCCATTTGAGGTGTTTGCTTTACTGATGGTCTTTTCTCTTTCAATCATCATGGTAAAGCACTGTCAAAGAAAACAAATGACTCAGACTCTATGTGCCATGTCAGTGCATAGTTTATCTGCCGTCCTTCATGTTCTTCCCTGTGCTCATCTAGCAATGTCCTCTCAAGGTCATAGAAGCAGTAAGCAGACACTCTGTGCAAATTGGGAATAAAACAGGAGAAAGGGCAGCAAAGGAGAAGGCATCTCCTGCCCCACCTCCCCTAATCCTTTTTGGCCTCTTCTCTCAACTCATTAACTCAGGCTCATGTATAGCCAAGACAATTTTTAATGGTTGGATTTTAATCTGCTGCTATAAACAATAATGATGGTAATTGTGCTGTGGTGACTTTGTCAAAGGCCAAGTAACTGCCAAGACTGTATACTTAGAAAAACAGTCTATTTTACTGTTGGGGTCATTCCCAGCTGACAGATGGGCAAACCACAAGCAAAAGAAAGTAGTGAGACACCTGCTGGCCTGTTCTGTACAGGAGAGGACCAATATTTTGTGGGATCACAAGTTTTTACTGTTTGGGGCACCTCTCTAAGAAAAATGAATGCAAGATAATATAAAATTATGTAAAAAAAAAGTGTTTAGAAAATGAACAAAATAAATGGGAACAAATTACAAATGTAAAAGTGTTTACAGATACCACAAATATCACAAAATTCAGAAAAATAATGTAATTTTCTCATTAATAAACACTGGGTTTTCTCCATTATATCCCTCCAATTCTAGGTGCCATAGGGCACCAGCAAAATAACTGGCCTTGCAGATTCACATGATGCCACTAGGTGAGTTGTCACAGTGAGCGGTTAGAAATATAACTGAAAGTCATCACTATACTTAATGATAACTTAGCTAGTCACAGTAGGGACTGCGAAGCTGTAAATTTCCTCACTAAACACAAACAAAATGTATTCTTATTTCAATTTCTCCTTAGCCATAATCTAAAATTGCCCATGGCTTCTCTAATGCCACCTCATAGAAAGTAGAGTATGTCAGGGGGAGTTGGAATAGAAAGAGACTTAGATGTATTATGATTGCAAATTTTACAAAGGCATATGAACAAATTGATGGTGATTCTGGAGGAGGACCTGGAAGGAGCCCAAGCAACTGAGGAGCCCTGAGGCTTTAAGGTTGGTTGGCTTCATAGTAAATCAATCCCTTGTGTTATGTGTACTTGCCTAGGAACTTGCCTGTTAAAATTCAGTGAATGTTTTAGGAACCTGAAAGGGACCTTAGCCAGAAAATGGCTATCTTTGGGGTAACTCAGATCAAGCAGAAAATTTCAGTTAGTCATTAACTTACAAAGTGATAATCATCAATTCCTTGAGGTTAGCAAAGGAATTGAGAAACTAACCATATGGTCGAAACTGCCTGGAGATGAAATCATGCCCTAAAAGGATCATTCTGAAAAGTTTATTTCTGTTTATCTCCCATTACACCCTGTAATGCTGATTTACTTAGATATTGCACACTGACAACTAAGGACTGAAACTAAGTTTTCTTGTTTTTCTTACCTTCCTAATGAACCGCAAACAGAGGCAATCCAAGAGAAAGCCAAAGCATCCAAAGCTATTATTAACTCACCTTCTTGCTTAAAGGAAAATTGCATCCACATTAGAGGTACGAGTCAGGTATTTTTGTGTTCCGGTGACGCTTGACTGAAGTTACTGTCTTTGAGCTCTCCCTAGGAGATAAGGTCTCCAACCCCAAAATAACATCAAGGACTTGAAGCTGACCAGTCCACCAATTGCAGACACCATGATTCCAAAGCACCCAGTCCATCATGGGACCCTGATATCTGACTCCGACCCTCTGCTGAACTTGTAACCAGCCTCCCCCTTTTTGCCAAAACCCTTACCTCACCTTCCCACTTCTTCTCCTTTATGAACCCCAGAATAGGCATCAGAAAGTGGGATGATTTTAGCTGATCAATCCCCAGATACTAGTTATCTGAATAAAGCTTCCAATCCTTACACCAATTTTTGGACTTTTGGGTCATTTGTTTAATGAGCCTGGCTGCTGGTAACAAACCTGTACTAGAAAAATCAGGGAGATTTATGAGGCACATGATAGGATGGCAGGAACCTATTCATTTTTATATTTTCATCTTGGAATTTTTATCTATGTGAACATATTACCTATTTTAAAAATTAGTGAATTATTTTTAAATAAAACTTATAAAATAAACCTATGAGACATGGTTTACTACCAGAATTCCCTTAGTGTGCTATGACCTGTTGTTATGTGAGTAGATTAAGAATTAATGCAACTGTGATATTGTGAAAATATATATTTGGTCTTCATCAATGTATCATGACATATGACTCCTAAAATCTTTATAACGGTCCAAAGTGATAAGAGTCTTTTTGTATGCTAATGACGGCCAGCAGCCCCTATGTAGTTTCAGGATGGGGGCTGGTCACAGGAAAAACCAAGATGGGACTTTTAGTCCCACTCCCCAACCTCCAGGGGAGGAGAGAGGCTGAAGGTTAAGCTGGTCACCTGTGGCCAATGATTTAACCAATCATGCCTATGTAATGAACCCTCCATGAAAAACCAAGAGGCCTGGGTTCAGAGAACTTCCCGATAGCCAAACATGTGGAGGCTCCTGGAGAGTGGTGTGCCTGGGGAGGGCATGAAAGCTCTACACCCCTTTTCTATATCTCACCCTATGCATTTCTTCTCTGTATTCTTTCTAATATCCTTTTTAATAAACCAGTAAATGTAAGTACATGTTTCCCTGAGTTCTTTGAGCCTCTCAAGCAAACTAATCAAACTCAAGAAAGGGGTTGTAGGAACCTCAAATTATAGCTAGTCTGTCAGAATTTCCAGACTGGCATCTGAAGTGGGGGGCAGTCTTGAGGACTGAACCCTCAACCTGTGGAATCTGATGCTATCTTCAGGTAGACAGAGCCAGAGTTAAATTGGAGGATACCCAGCTGTTGTCAGCTAAAGAACTGCTGGCTTGCTTGCCAGTGGGGAGAAGTCCCCACATATTCGGTCACAGAAGTAGGTCTTCTGTGTTGATGATTGTGCTGTAGGAGTAGAGAAAAGACAGTGTGTGTTGTTCTCACTCTCTCTCAATTTTGCTTTTAAACACTTACTCAGCGACCCTAAGAGACCAGTAGTTGCTCTAATCTCCAAAAGGCAGAGTGCAAAGCAATGCTGCACAACTGCATTCCAGCTGTGCTTGTCTCCAGTGCCTCTCCAGCCACGGTGGGCTCTCTTCCATCTCTAACTTGTATGTGTGTGTGTTGGGAAAACAGAATAATTTAATCAGGCCCCCCTTGCCTGCCTATCTGGTTGGGGGTGGTGTGGCACATTCTTTGTAAGCAAATTGTGTGTGGTGGGGTGGAGTTAGTGAGCATGCACAGCACTGTGGTATGGCTGTAGTCTGCCTTGGGCATCTGCTCTGTGCAGCCATACTCTCAGACCTATGGCTTCCAAGGACCTTTTGCCCAGTTACCCAGCTCATAGGCCTGCTTGTGAGGGGTCTGGTGACCCAGCCTGGTGTGTGAGGGGTCTGGTGACCCAGCCTGGCATGTGAGAGGTCTGGGAACCCAGCTTGGCATGTGAAGGGTTTGTGACCCAGTCTGGACAACAGGCTCAAGGGGTCTGTGAGCTCCAGACCCAGCCCTAGCCTGAAAATTGTCCCACTAGGCAGGATTATGGGCAGGTAGAAGAGCTCCACAATTGGCGTAGTTTGCAACAGGATTCTGAGCAGGTATAGGAGCCAAAAGCCCTTAGAAGAAGGAGGAAATGTGGCTACTTTTGAATGGCCACCTTCCTGTTGACTGGGATCTAGTTGCTACGCACTGTATTGCAAGGCAGCATAGACCAGGCATTACAATGGAAAACTCCTTGGGAGGGGAAGGAAATGTGGCAATGTTTGAGCATGTGGTGCCTGGTGGCCACTTTTCTGCTGAACAGAGTCTGGCTGCTGTTAACTATGCTGCAAACTGATTGAGATTTGCAGCAGAAAGAAGGTTCATTGGAAGCACAGATGAATGTCCTGGAGGACGATGTGCAGTGACTGGCCACTTCTGTCCCTCACACTAGGGAAGACAACCAAACCAGTGGTGAGCTGGGGAAGATCACGCATCTCCTGGAATGACCTGCTCATTAAAGTCAAGCACAAGCAGCTATGGGGACCTAGGGGTGGATGGTGTAACGTGCTCTGGAGACAATATAGTAAATGCATGTCACATTAGTCTGAAGGCAGATGGCTCGCTGGGTGCCACTTAAACCCGAGAAGGCTCAGAGGGTACCACTTAAACAGAATGGCTGCCCAGGTGCCATATAAACCCATGAAAGCAGATGGCTCGATGGATGCCATATAAACCTGAGAAAAGAGTGACTGAGTGAATGCAGTTGTTTGAACTCTGGGCAAATGCTGCAGAACTGCCTGACTGAGTGAATAGCCAGTGTAAGCCAAGCTGATGCAAGTTATTCAGGAGCGGGGGAAGGTGCAGCTAGATGCTAATAGCCAAGACAATAAAAAGGCCCTGAGGGCATTTCAGAAGTTTGGGAGAGCACCCCTCCTATCACAGGAGCCTAGGAGAACTGAGATTCTCCTGAGGACAGACATGGGGTCCTGCTGCCCTCAGCAAACTGTTTCCTGCATCCCAGCCACTCTGGCTGGAGCAATCCTGCCTCAGCACCTCCTAAGAGCAAAAGCTGAAAACCTTGGTGGCATTCACATTGTGTTAAGTTTGCAGGCCAGCAGTATGTGAGAGCAGTGGAGGCATGGCAGCGTCCACCCAGATTTCAAAAGATGTATAAAAAAGCCAGGGGACTCAGGCAGAGACCTGCTGCAGGGGTAGAGCCACTCCAGAAGTCATCTACAGACCAATGTAGATCAGAAAAGTGTGGTCAGAGCTCCCCACAGAGAACCCCCACTGAGGAAATGTCTAGTGGAGCTAGGATGGCGGGACTGCCACCAGGAGCCCAGAACCATGGGGCTGCTGGCAGTGTGCAGCACCAGCCTGGAAAAGCTGCAGGCACCAGGGCAGCTCAATGGGCTGCACTTGGCAGAGCTGTAGGAGTGAGGATGCCCAACGCTTTAGGGGTCCAGGTGCCCCAGTGTGCTTAATGTTTGCCTGTTTGGGTTTTGGATTTGTTTGGGGACTGTTTTTCCTTTCTATTCCTCCCTTCTGGAATGGGAATGTGTACCCAATGTCTGTCCCACTCTATCTTGGAAATAGATAAGCTTGTTTTTGACTCTTTACAGGATCACGGCTGAAAGGAGTTTTGCCTTTAATCTCAGATGAGACTTTGGACTTTTGAGATGGTGTTGCAACAAGCTAAAGACTTTTGGAACTGGGATGGAATGTGTAATATGTGAATATAAGGGTCTTTTATCATCACTAAGGGAACATCGCAGAAGATTCTGAATACGTAGATTGTACGGCGAGGGATCCTGAAGGGGTGGATTGTTGGGAAAATAGAATAATTTAATCAGGCTCCCCTCACCTGCCCATCCAGCTGGGGGTGGTGCAGCGCATTCGTTGTAAGCAAATTGTGTGTGTGTGGGTGGAGTTAGTGCACACGCATGGTGCTACAGTCTTGGCTGGTGTCTGTCTCTGGCGTCTACTCCACATGGCCATGCTCTCAAACCTATGGCTTCCAAGGACCTTTTGCCCAGTTACCTAGCTCATAGACCTACATGTGAGGGGTCTGGTGACCCAGCCTGGCATTTGAGGGGTCTGGGAACCCATCTGGCATGTGAAGGGTTTGTGACCCAGTCTTGACAATGGGCTCGAGGGGTCTGTGGCTCCAGACCCAGCCCTAGCCTGACAATTGTCCCAGTAGGCAGGATTATGGCAGGTAAAAGAGCAGGACAGTGTTCTATTCCTTTGGCTGGTAATATTTTCTCCTATTCACTCTTTTAGTCACTTCCCTCCCCTCTATCACCACCTTCTTTGTCCAAACCTTACTTGACACTACTTCCTCCAGAAAACCTTCTCTGTCCAATACCACATAGGGTAAATGATCTGATCTCCTGCTTTTCTCCTTGTGAGCAACCATCACACTGCATGACAAATGCCTGCTTGTATATCTCTTTCACAAAATTATAAAACCCCTGAGGGTTTGGGCAAATTCTTATTCATTGTTGTATCCCCAAAGCTCTAAGAGAATTTGTCTCATGGCGTATGCTCAATATTTGCAGATTGAAAGAATGAACTATACTCCATCCTTTAACTACTGCAGGGATCCAGGTAAGTGATCCTTTACCCAAATAGAGATTTTTTTAGTGTGTGTAATAGACTGAATATTTGTGTCCTTCCAAAATCCTCATGTTGAAATCCTAAGCTACAATGTTTTAGTGTTTGGAGGTGAGTCTTTTGGGAGATAATTAGATCATATGGGTAGAACCTTCATGAATGGGATTAGCACCCTTATAAAAGAGACCCCGAAGAGTTCTCTTGCTCTCTTTCCCCCACAGGAAGATACAAAAATTAGTCGGCATTCTGCAACCAGGATGAGGACCCTCACCAGAACCCAACCACACTGGCACCCTAATCTTGGACTTCCAGCCTCCAGAACTGTGACAAATAAATTTTCTGTTGTTTAAGCCACCTAGTTTATAGTATTTTGTTATAGCACACCAAGCTGACTAAGACAGTGTGTATTGGTCAAATGGAACTGAACTTTTATTTCATTCTCAGAGAAGAGTAGTAACCATTCTGTGAACCAATACCAAGACTTGGGCTGGTGAATGCCACTGGATAATCTTTGTATTGACCTTGTGCCTTATGTTCCATAATCCACCATTAATGGGTCAATATAAAGTGATACCCAGAAATTCTGTTAGAAGTAACATAACATTAGAAATATTCTGACCACACTCTTTTTTAAGGCAGCTTTTAGGTTAAGCCTGGGCCCATATGGGCCATGCCTTTTCCCCAAATCCACAGCTCAGTCCTTTAGATGGCTATGGTAAAGAGGAAGGTTTGTCCATATAACAGCATCAAAAACACAAAAACACCACATTAACTCTGGATGAAACTAGGCAAGGCAGCTCAGCAGCATGGGAAGAATGAAGTCTGTGGTCAAATCACCTGGCCCAAGTTTGGCTCTGCAACATACTTCCTATGGAGCATGGGAAGTCATACTCATCAATGGCTATGATCTGAATGTTTGTGTCCCTCAAAATTCGTATGTTGAAACCTAATCACCAATGATGGTGTTAGTAGGTAATGCCTTTGAGAGGTAATTAGGTCATGAGGGTGGAGCAATCACGAATGGAAGTAGTGGCTTTGTGAAAAAAGCCCCAGGAATCTCTTGCACTTTAGGAGAACTCAACTAGAATGTGCCATCTATGGACTAGGAAATAGGCCCTCACCTGATGCCAAATCTGCTGGCACCTAGATTGTGGACTTCCTGTCCTCTAGAACTATGAGAAATAAATTTCTGTTGTTTATAAGTTACCCAGTTTATGGTACTTGTTATGGCAGCTCAAACAGATTGAAACACTGATGAAACGAGGAAAATAGTTATAAGCACATCACAAGAGTGTTCCTGATGTTAATGAGCTGATGAATGGATAAAATGTAAAGACTTATGCACATGTTAATTACAGTTACAAGCAAAAAAAGTAGATAACACATACTTGATAAAAATACCAGTAAAAGATAAAAGTACTATCTCTATTAATACAGCAAATAAATTGCTCCACCATTTACCAATGGCCTTGGGCAATTCACCTAATCTTCTTTGCATCATCTCTTGGCTCACACGCCAAACTAAGATGAAAGTCGTATCTGCCTACCTATGTTAATACATATAAAGTGCTTACCCTAGAACCTAACATACACTAAATTATATGTTCTTAAATGGCCTTCAGAAGTTTAGGAGAGAAAAATTTTTTTGTAGGAATCGATGGAAGCTTCAAGAAGAAAGAAAAACGTTATCTATATTTTAAAAGATAGTTAGCAATTGGACCTAGAAAGCCCAGGAAACAGATCTAAAAATTTTCTTCTAACCCAGGGAATTAAAGAGGTACACTTTGCCAAGTGGCACCATAGAAAATGGTAGGCAAGAGACAATGGAGGAAAGGGTGGGGGGAGAGGTCATCCAAGGACTTCTGGTCAGTCCAGCACTTGACATTTCACAGACCAGGACCCACAGAGACAATATAGGAACTGAACCAGAACCCTTTCTTCCAGGGAAATTTCAAATAGAGAATCAAAATTTAGTGTTAAAATCATTCCTTGAATCATCTACTTTGCTTTTAGCAATTGGAGAAATGATAGTTATCATTCCCAAGTCAAGATCAGCACACACGCACACAGACACACACAGATACACAGACACACACTCACACACACCACGCACACACACACACCATACACACACACACACACACACCATACACACACACACACACACACACACACACACACTGAGTTTTATCTGGTAATCAGTAGGGAAACCCCACCCTATCTCTATGACTTTATTACTTCATCCACATCCCCTCCCCAGAGCAAATTCAACCGTTCCCAGCAAAAAGAAGTAGCTGATATAAGTGTAGCTCAAACAAATTCTTAACAAGAGAAATGTGTATTGCACATCCCAATGGGCCTAACCAGCATTAAGATTATAAAGTAAGTCTCATACTATCGCCTTGTCAGCAATTCTATTTTAAAAAGAAAATCTGTTAAATATAAAGGATTAGAAATATTGCAATAAACAGAGAGGAGAAAAAAAAAAAAAAAAAGGAAGAAAGTCTCCTGGGGAGAATTAGAGTATTTATCTCACGGAGAGAGCTGCCCTCTGAAAGTAAAGGCAACTCACTGGCTTGTCTGAGCCTCACTGGAAGGTGAGAAAGGAGGGACCAAGACAGCTGCTCCTATTTCACTTGAACCAGCTGCCAAGAGGAAGCTGTAGGCGGTGTGTTTGCTGGGTAAGTCTTCTCAGAACAGTGCTTCCTTAAAGTTTCAGGTTTCTGGAAGTCATGAGACAGGTTATTTCCTGGTTTACATTCTGAATACTTAGCAACCTAGAGCAGCTCTCTGTCTCCCCATCCCCACCACTCAGTGCCTCCTCATATTTTCTGTATTTTGGGGCTTTTTGCTTAAGAAAGAATTTTCTTTCTTAAAAAACACACAAAGACACCATGCTCCCAAATGCCAAATATATTTAAGTGAATAGCTAGTGCAGTATCATCCCTTTGAAACTTATAACAGGCCTCACTGAAAAATAATGCATTCCTGTCATTTTAACCTGTGGCCTTCAATGCCACAGGTTAAAACCACTTTAACTCCACTGTTACTTCACTGTAGAAAGCTCATTTTTGTAGGTTACTCTAGTTTTCTGCGAAAGCTTCAAATATTTGTTATGTTCAGTCCTCCTGGTCCATGGAGGCTAAATGTGAAAATGGAAAGAAACTTAGAAATTATCTAAGGTAGACTATCCCCTCAAACTTGACCAGAGATTTGACTTCTGCAAACAGCAGAGCTCAGAGAGCTCTTCAGAGAAATGATGCTGTGACCCTCTCGAGGCATCACCCCAGCAGGCAAGTGTCACAGGTGCCTCAGACTTCCGAACCCAGGCTCTTTGCACTCTATGGCAAAGCCTGACTATCTTCTGATTCCTTCTTCTCTGCCCTCTCTCTCCTTCTTGTATTAGCACTGCTTTTGTTCCTGCTCACATCCCACTTCCTTCATGCCCAACAAGTCCTACTAGCAGGAAGACTGAGATCGGTTACTTACAACTTGGTTTGGATTCCAATCCCTAAATTCACTCTCTATATAAGGAAGGAGAAGATTTGCCCCTTAATAGGAGGACTTTAGACAATTCCCACTTATATGATCAGGAAGAGAGGTTTAAGAGGAAGCTTCAAAATCACACCATAAAAACATTTACTCACTTGGCTTAAACATAAGGCAGACCTTGAATAAGGTCAACATAGGCCAAAGAGAGTTTGAAAATTTATTTCTCCCTATGCCCTTAGTCCCTCTTTAGCATGAACTGCCAAGTTATTTCCAACTGCCAGCAAACTTGTCTTGACATCCCGTTCTCATGACACACTCAGGCCCTTTGCTTTCTCTGTTAATTCCTGACTCTCTTTATGCCAGTTGGAAATCCTGCAGCCACAAAAACTAAAAATGACTCGAAAAGAACTCCCTCTCTCCCCTTCCAAATCACATCTCTGCACAGCCTGTTCTGTGACCATGCATGGGACTCCATGTTTGCTTATTTGTTTTAATCTGCCATCGAGGTGGGAAGGTCTTCCTCTGAACTCTCTCAGACTCATTGCTCCTTCCCATCTCTCCAAAGCCTGATTCTGGACCAGAGGTAGCAATTTTTAACCCCAAATGCCTCCTCTGGACTTGCAAAAGTTAATCCCTAAGACAAATTATGAAATCTTCCAAGTAATCAGATCTCAGCCTTCTCATGCCTTTTGAGACTCTTCTTCCAGTAGGAAAATGATATAGGCATACTATGAAGGCATCTAAGTATTCTCTCTTATATGACTTTTGGTGTTACTAATTTAGCAATACAGGATGACATGGGCAGATGAGGAAATAAACCCTAAGTATTTCTTAACTTATTTCAAAATGTTTTTCTCCATTCCCAATACTTTGTCCTGGTCCAGGTTTTCATCATTGCTTTACCTGGACACTAGCTTCCAGATGAGTCTCCGTACTTCCCATCTGCCTCTAACCTCTTCCTTCTATGTATTTCGCACTGTGAAAAATGCAAGTCTGACTATAAGTGAATCCCCTGCTTAAATGCCTTAGCACATACATGATGAAATCTAAGATCCATAGCATGGCATTCAGCTTTCTTGGGGACCATTTCCTGCTCTATCCCATGTCACACTTCAGCACAGAAACTATACACGTTATTGTTTCTGACAATCCATGCTGAGCACTCCCCCTGGGTCCTCTTCCTACAATGATATTCTCTAGGTTCTTTTCTGGAAAACTTCTATTTATCCCTCAGAGCTAAGCATAGAGATTCTACTCAGTTATTCAGGAAAATTTTCTGTGCACACCCATAACATCCTGAACATAACTCCTTCATAGCATGTGCCACTTTATATTTTTATTAAAATGTGTTGGTTTATTTTTCTACTTATAAAGTGTATTTATTGTAGAAAATTTGGAAAATTCAGAAAAATACACACAAAAACTCAAATGAAATTATTCAGAGAGAAATCTACTAACATTTTGAGGTATATTTTCCGATCTTTTGTTCTATGCATACATTCACATTTTTTCTCTCTTGCTTCCCTTTGCACACCACAACTATGTAAACATAAATACGTGCATGCCTAATCTAATACTACTTTTATTCTTCACTTAAAAGTATATTATGAGTATTGTTATACATCCTTAAGTGTTCAGAAAGTAAGCTCCTTGAGCAATAGGAAGTGTGTGTGTGTAAAACAAATATATAAAAACAATTAGCTGAGTGAATAGCATATAATAAACCCTCTGTAATTATTTCTTGAACAAATTTAAGGGAAATGAAAGAGAAGAGAAAGAAAGAATATGAGATGAGCTGAAGCACATCAAAGGAAAAGAGATAGAAGACAGTACATCATTTGAAGAGTATATTTATGACTTTAAAGTTTTTATATACTCTATACTTGATTCTCACAATAGCCTTCTGAAGTAGCTATAGCAGTCATTTTCGAATCAGGAAAGAGAAACTCAGAAAGGTTAAGTGTCTTGCCCTAGGTGTGCACTTTGTGAGTGCCACAACTTGTCTTTGGAGTCCATATGCCATGTATTCACAATACTCCACACAGCTTTGGGGAGAGGAAAGGCAGCAGCAAGATCCCTGCTGAGGTCTGGGAGCCTGCAGTGGTAACCACTCTGCCTGACAGGTTCCTGGCACATAGCTGGTGCTAAATCAGTGGTTGTTGAACTGAACTGAGAAGCAGAAGTGAGAAAGAACAAATGAGTAGACAGTAGTCAGGATTCAGGGGCAGGTACCTCAGTCCACTTTTCTCTGTCCTCACCAGGCTTGTCTGATCTCCAGAAAATAGCCTCCTAGTTGATCTGCCTCCTTCCAGCCTACCCTTTTCATCTATCTCCATAAACATAAGCTAGTCATGTCAAATAATATATTGATTCCCTTTACACTGGGGAAAATGTCAAAATATTCTCCTGGATTAAAATGCTCTTTAATATGGGACACAGTTACTCTCCGTCTTTATTTCTCATTTCTCTTCCTCCTGTACATGCCACTCAGGCATATCAAACACCTCTAGATTCCTGGAAATGCTAGAACCTTCTTCCCCTTGTTCTTCCAACTATTACTTTGATAATTTTTTACTAATTTGTATTAGTTTTCTATTGCTGTGAAACAAATTACCACAAATGTAGCAGCTTTAAACAACACTAATTTGTTATTGCACTGTTTCTGCAGGTTAGAAGTCTGGCACCGTGTGGCTGGATTATACTTTTAGAGTCTCATTAGGCTAAAATCAAGATATCGGCTGGGGATGCAGTTCTCATCTGGGGCTGAGGGTCTTCTTCCAAACCCACTGGTTATTGACAGAATTAAGTTCCTTATGGTTATAGGACCATGGTACCCATTTTCTTAGTATATGGCCCTCTTCCCCTTCATGAGAACAATGATGCATCAAATCTTTGTGTTCTGAATCTCTGTGGTTTCTACTTCTGCTTTCCTTTTCTGCTTTAGGGCCTCACGTGATTATATTAGGCCATCTGGATAATCCAGGATTCTATCTCCATTTTAAGGTTAATTGCTTTGTAACCTTAAATACATGTACAAAGTCACTTTGCCATGTAACACAACATATTCATGGGTATAAACACCAGAGGATAAAGGTCATAGGAAGCTAAAATTCTGCCCATCCCACTGATCATTCCAAGTTTGGCTTAGATTATAAGATTCATGTTCATTTATTTTTCTGTCTATTTCTATATAATAACCTTCATGAAGGCAGTGACTGTCTACTTTACAAGTCAGTGATGAGTTGGAGCTGGCTTGTATCAGCTAACAAGTGTCTGTTATTAAACTTTCAGGAATTTTTACAATCTGTTTTTTTGGCATACCTATTATTAAAAATTAAAAACATACAATCAAATAAAGTATATTTTCAAAGGTTAACAAATACTCAGAACTCATTGCTTCCTATTTATTGTACCACTGTTTACTATGATCTATTCTCTTAAAGGTATTTTCTTTGATTGTATCTCTATGGTGAAAATACTATCTATTGATGCACTACTGCATATATCTTCACATCTTGCTGTTCAGTGCTGTTACATTACATTGGTAGCATGAAATGATAATAGTGGGTATATTTATATCACAGAAATAGCAAACACAAGTTGACAACTTGATTTATTGTTTAGTTGATAGTCTAGACTTCAGAAAATCATGGTGAATATATTAACAATAAAGATTGAGCTTAAAGTGGGTCAGGTTTTTGGCCATTACACAAAAACTTGAAGAAATGTTATTCTTCCAGTATCTAAAACCTGTGATTCAGCAAAGAAACAGCTCATGTTATTGACACACAAATGAAGTTACAACTTACAACCTCATTTTACTTTATTCATACTCATTAATATAAAAAAATTAAGCAACATTCATATGTGAACTACATCCACTCATCTTTAGCTTGGCTGAAGATGTAAGAGTTTAGCAAAAAAACAACAAAAACATTCCGTGGGCATGTTGAATTTATAATAAAGAGTAAACGGTATACTGCACATTCTTGACATCAATAAATTTGTTATAGAAGACAGGTATTCATGTATTTATGTATGTGTACACATACATTTTATGCTGGTCATGAAACATTTACCAGCCCACAACTGAATATATGAATATACTCCTAGAGCTTACCACAATGCCTCGCACATAGCAGATGCTCAGTAAATATCTCTCAAATAAATGAATAAAGGAAGGCATAGTCTACATGACTGACCTGAAAACACAGTCTGGGTGAAAAGGAAATAGAGGCTAGAGAAGAAGCAATGGTTTGGGGAAGTTCGAAAGATTCAAGGGACTAGGGGTCAGCTTAGAATTTCTACAAGATTAAATAGAAGTGAGGGAGTGGGGAGACAAAAAGAAATATTTAAAAACTCCGATGAGAGAAAGTTTCAAGAGTTAGAGATAATTAGGCACTAAGAATGTGTAAGGCCTTGGAGTGTTAGTCCACATTAACTTTATCCTCACTAAACCGTCATTTACCATCATTTTACAGGTGAGGAAACTAGGTTACTAAACTTGCCCAGACTCAGTCAGCTAGTAGTAGGTAGAGGCTGGTGTGTTCTGAACCCAAAGCCTGAACTTTTAAAGCCTACAGCAAAATCAAAATGACAACAAGGCTACGTGTAGTGTAATTTAAAGCCTTGCTACTCAGTGTGTTCAGAGGATCAAAAGAGACAGCACCCAGGAACTTGTTAGAATGTTCACTCTTGGGCCCCACCCCAGATCTACTGAATCAAATCTGTTTTTGTTCTTTTACAAGATACCCTGGAAATTAGTATACACCTGAAAGTTTGAAAACCACTACCTTAGGAGGCAGACAGAACAGCAGGTGACTATACTGCAGATGGTCATTAAAGCCAAAGAAGGCAAGAAATACTATCAGGGGTATTGTAAGATTGAAGTTGCCCAGGATCAAGTGAGGGTGTTTCCTCTAGCCTATGGCATATTAAAAGCACCTAGAGAGGCTTATAAAATATCAGGGCATTGGTAATTTTAAAATGATTCCAATATATAGCCACGGTTGGGAGCTTCTCAGGAGTACCACGTTAGGCATGTCATTCTTCTCAGATGTGCTCAGTAGCTCCCAGTTATCAAAACAAACAAATAATGAAGCAAATGTCTATGGGTCTGACCTGAGTTTTAGAGGCTCCAGCCATCTCCTACCCAGGGACACAATCACTCCTCTTCCACAAACGATTTTCTGGCCTTGCGCTTCCCACAAACAGCCCTGCCTTCCCACCTCAAACAACAGATGCTCTGGCTCTTAGGATTTCACATGTCACATGCCTCTTACCTCTTTCCTCCTTACCACCAAGCCACATCCTTCCTTCTTCCAACCCACATTTTATTTCTAGCCTTTAAAGTAATTCTTTAATGTAAGCCTTATTTTTCTGCTCACTTGACATCACATCTCTTACCAGGATCAAATTATACCACAAATCCTTGGAAACAAATTGTACAAAATAAACAGAAGAATTTAAAGGAGGGTACACAATTCTCTTTGTTCAAATCAAGTATTCTTTTTTTAAAAAGGCACTGAAACTAGTTTCTTTTATCTGGATCCTCTGCTGTGCAGTAACAATCCAAGGCCCACAAAAGCATGCCATTTCCTCCCACATGTACTGCTTTTTCTCTAGTAATAGTCTGTATTCTGGTTGACTGCAGAGCAACAATAGTTGACTCCTGCTGGCAGCTCTCAAAACAGGTCTCTGAAGAAGATGGAATGGGGCAAATTGATGCTTCTAGTTTTCTTTGAATAATTCCTCCCCAGGGTTCAAGTTTACATGTGGACTCCTGTTACCAATCTTGTTTGATCTCTTCAAAGAGGTCTCTTGTCTCCATTTGAGTGATATGGAGACTATGAGAACAGCAATAAGAAAGCTCATGAGCTTCCCCTCATGTGATCAACAGACTGATTAAATTTTCTGGTTTAGAGACTTCCTCTTTACTCTCACCAGCTGCTGAATGTGTTGCCAGTAACTCTAACTGGGAATCTAATTGGCTCTTTGGAATTTGCTCCATTCCTAATGATATTTCCAACTTGTAATTGTACAGTGGGCCAGGTAGACTGAAGTGGTTTTGCTGAGTATAACGGGAAGTGTTTCCAGGTTATTCTCTCTTCAAAAGAAGTTATTAAGGCATGCAAACCAATGTTGCTCATTTCCTCTTATGTTTCTCAGAGAAAGGCTTTTTGTGGGTGGGGGAATTGCTTATAGAAATCCTAGAAAAAAGAGATGAAGATGAAATATGTTTAAAACAAGCAAACCGAAATGGTCTCTAAGAAGGAAGTCAAGCAAAATTCCTTTTGACATTTGAAAAGCTTTAGTTTGATTTGGGCACACACTAGTACCATTATTTAAAATTTCCTGTGTTTAGGTTATAAATTCGAGGAACACAGATATTCATTCTTATTCATTTTTCCATGCATGCACTCATTTAATCACTAATTTATTCATTTATTCAACAAATATTCACTGGATGTTTGATATGAACAACAGTTCAGGGTAAACAGAAATAAATAAGACATGTTCCCTGACCTCAAGTAGCTCAAAATCTAAAGGAGCAAAGGTATATATGTAAACATACAAATTGTCTAAAATTTTTACAGGTGCTAAAATGGAAATCTCTAGAGAATACAGTAGGAGCCCAGCAAATATCATGATCAATTCTATAGGGGTGGAACACACAGGGTGGGAATTTTTTCTTAATAAGGCAACAGGAGAAAGAAGAGGTGAAAATTCCAGGGGGGGGGGGGAAGAAGAGCTTCAGGACCATTTTTGTATAATCAAAACTGAGGTGCTCAGATTTCATGTCTAGTGGTGTGTTTTACATGAAACGCATATGTCAACTGGGGTAACCTTTCTACTCAAGCTAAGGCTACTCAGAGCCGCACGCCACAGCCAAAACCTTTTCTAAGAGTTCTATGAATTTCTGGAGGACTTAGGTTTCCATTGTCATTTCTAGCTCTCAGCTTTTGCTCTCATAAATCAGTTGTATTTATGGATTATTTTATCTTCCTCCAATGGCATCCCTGATTTATACCACTTCAACTCTGGTATGGGCTTTCAGTTTTTTCCCTTGATCTTACAGATCAACAACAATATCATATAGGCAGATCATGCAGGTGCTTGTACTTGTAGCAAAGTGTAAGCAGCAAAAAACTAAATCCCCATGTGAACCAATCCTTCATTTGAACCATCCACCCTTGTCCTTCAGTCCTTTGCCCACCCAAGCACAGTGGTGTTACTCACTCTTCATCTTGGTGTTTTCTCTCTTTCTCTTCCCCACTCTCTTCTCCTTCTAGGTGGGCCTCATAAATTGCTCCTAGAAAATCCAAATTCTTTTTATACCATGCAGAGGAATGCAGTACCCTCCAGCCCCAATCCCAAAATTCAGCTCTAGGACACTTTTGCTTATTCAAAATCCTCTAGCATTTGAGTACTGGGATGGTGCTTTTGTTCTCAGAATAAACTATGCCTCTAATACAACCCGCTTTTCTTAAAAAGTATTTATAGTTTTATATAGCAATCTCTTCCTACATTACACCAAAACCCTTCACATCTGAAGATGATGTTACTATTCATCAAACCCTGCTTTCTCTTCTTCCTACTTTTGCTCTGATTTCTTCCCACTAATTTGCAAGAAATCCAGTTCCATTACCGTACAGCCATGCCTCACTTTGAACTTCAAACACTGCTTAGTCAGATCATGATTTTGTTAAACCTGAATGTCTTAAGTCTCCAAAAACCCAAAAGACCTCAAGAACAAGTATTATCCACCAATTATGATATTAAAAATGTGCCACTGTGTTTGGGTATATTTGCTTGTTCTATAAACATTAATCATTAATCATACATTAAGTCGATCTTTGTTCTACTCTAGAAGAGTTCAAAGTCTAACCAAATATAAATTCCAAAATGGTTTAAGGAAAGGCAGCATCTCAAAGGGATGGCTATAAAGGGACAATCTTCTTTCTGGCCTATTTTTCAGTTCATTAGTTAGAACATTAATCCCATGCTTTGCATTTTTGCCTCATACTACATATTCTATCTCCTGGGATATAATAACAATAATATAGGAACATCCTTTAAAAAGAAAAAAAACAGTTGTAGAAATCTAAGACTGTTCCCTGCTCATTGTGACTTAGAAATTCCTCCTCTATGCTTTCATAGAGCCTAGAGCATTACACATGTTACGTTATAATTGTGCAACTACTTGTCTGTCTCCTCCTAGATGTGAGCCCCTGGAGGGCAGGTTACAGTTTTCCAAATTCAGTTCTTAGTATAGTGCCTGACACTGTCACTGTACTCACTGGAGCCTTATGAAAGAAAAGGACGGGGAAGAGAAGGAAAAACTGGACAGAGGAGAGAAGGTGTTATGACTCTTATTAGTGTGAGTGAGATTATTCTACACAATTGCTTTGATTTGGCATCTGGGAGAATCCCCCTTCAGGGGTGTGGTCAATCTTACCGAGGTTGCAGATGACTCTGCACAAGGACCTCAGCTGTCAGTAGCATCAGGATGGTTATGTCTGAGCACTGGGATTAAGTGCCTTTTGTAAAATGGGTAAATAATGTTAAAGTCTTATTGATATTTTATGCCAAATTTCATTACCTGATACTCCATAAATATCATGACTGCTAAATACAACACTGTGATTCTAATCAAAAATTTTGTTTTTCATATAAAATGCTATCAATTTGTCATATTTCAGTGTTAAATGAGTTGAACTTTGTCCCCCCAAAATTCATGTGTTGAATTCCTAAACTCCACTACTTCAGAATGTAACTGTATTTGGACATAGGGCCTTAGAAGAGGTGATTAAGGTAAAAGGAGGCTGTTAGGGTGGATCCTAATCCAATGTGTCCTAAAATCTGACTGATGTCCTTATAAGAAGAGGAAATTCAGACAGAGACACCAGGGATGTGCATGTACAGAGAGATGTCCATGTGAAGACATAGTGAGAAGGTGGCTATCTGCATACCAAAGAGAGGCCTCAGGAGAAACAAAGTCTGTTGTCATTTTGATCTTTAACTTCTAGCCTTTAGAACTATGAGAAAATAAATTTCCATTTTTTAAGCTACCCAGTCTGTAGTATCTGGTTATGGAAGTCCTAGCACTTAGAAATAACTCTAATACACTTAGAAACAGCAATTATCTCAAGTAAATATTATTGAGTCTTGCCAGAAAATATTCACTTTTAAAAGTTTAATTTAAAAATTGAATAAATAAATGAATGGAATGAGTTATAACATACAAAGTTTTTTAAGAAAAATACAAGTTAAAATTTAAAAAAAGGGCTGGCCCCTTGGAGCACTCAGGAGAGTGCGGCGCTTGGGAGCGCAGCGACGCTCCCGCCACGGGTTCAGATCCTATATAGGGATGGCCAGGTGTGCTCACTGGCTGAGCGCGGTGCGGGCGACACCAAGCTAAGGGTTGCGATCCCCTTACCAGTCACAAAAAAGACAAAAAAAAAAAAAGCTATCTGTATGCTCCTGGATAAATCTTTCTTTGGAAGATCTGAGTTTTCTCATTTCTAAAATAAGGCTTTTGGAAAAATAGCTTATTTTATCTCTTAAACTTTCAGAGCTTGTAATTTACTGTGAAGTATATCACTGGTAATGCTGGTGATGATGAAAGGTGAAGGGATTCAAGCCAGGATTTTACAAGTCATGTAGAAAGATCTTACAATCAACAGATGGTACATGCTTGCATTAACTTGAAGATATAATTAGAAACCAACATTTTCAGTCTGAAGTGATAAAGACTAAGAATCTGTAATGCAATTGTATTTTATTACAATAGGCTACATTATGCCACATTTTAAAACAACATTTAAATCTCAATGTCCAAATACAACCTATTCATTTCTCTTTCTCACTGTACATGTCAAGTCAGCACAGCTAATACTAGTTACTCAGAGACCCAGGCTGATGGGAATTTAGTTTTCAGCAATTACTTTGGTAGGGGAAGAGAGGCGGCAAATTAAGCAAGGCTCTTGAAACTTCTGCTCAGATGCAGCCATATGTCACTTTCGTTCAGATTTCGTGAGGAAAAATAAATCACATGAGTATGCCAAACATCAAAGGGGGTGACAGTGCAATTTTTCTATGTGACAGAAAGGATAAGAAATGGAATATTTGTGAATAGCGTGGTGACGATCATGCCAGAATGGTTAGGGATGCTCACAAAGCCTGATTGTGTTCATGGGTGAACATAATTTGGAAATTCCAATCTCTCAGAGCTAGGAAGCTCTGCGTGAAGCTTAAAAGAATTAATTTTACCACCAGAAAGGAGAGGAGGAGGAGGAGACTTAGCCCGTATATTAGGAAGCAAACTTGTGAAATGCATTACAGTCGGCCCTCAGTATCCATGGTTTCTGCATCCTCACAATCAACCAATCATGGATGGAAAATATTCAACAAAAAAACCCAACAACATAAAATAATACAAATAAAAAAATACAGTATAACAGCTATTTACATGGCATTTACATTGTATTAAGTGTCAACTGAAATTAAGGCTGTCAAGGTAAAATTAATTTTATAAAGTTTATTGGGAGTCAAATGTAAGGATTGACCCGGGAAATACGAACCAAGTTGGGAAGTGCTCTGCAGTCAGCTACAAGCAAAGGCGTTTGATAGTGGAATTTTTCAAAAGGGAGGGGTAAGCTTCAAATACAGTTGTCCTTTTCACACAGAGTACAAGAATCACAATCATTGGTTACTGACTATAACATGGGCACTAAAAACATCTATGTGCAACCTGAAGTAGAAGCTTCATGCTTCAGCTATTCTTAAAAATATCTAGGTGGCTTATTCAGAACCGGCAGGTTATACATTACTCAATAAATTGGCAGTTCTAACCACTTACATTGTTTATCTTAGAACAGATGTCGACACCAAGGCAGTGAGTTTGGAAAACCTGCTTCATTTTGATTATCTCCTTTATCATAGGTACTATAAGTAATCTAGAGATGATTTAAAGTATATGAGAGGATGTGTATAGGTTAAATGCAAAGACTATACCATTTTATATAAGGGGACTAGAGTATCCTTCGATTTTGGTATTCCTGGGGTACCTAGAACCAATCTCCCTTGGATACCTAGGGACAACTATAGTTAAAGAGGTTGTACAGGCTAAAAAGTGCTGCAGAAAAAGTCTCCAGTTACTATCTGGAATTGACTCCATGTCAACTCAGAATGAAAACTTTCAAGATATCCTACTGTTCCCGGTCACTGAATCATTCCGTTGTTTTTGTTTGTTTGGTAAGGTGGGACTTTTTCTGTTATTGTTTTGTTGGTATTTTAAACAGGTAAGGTTGGTATTAATACGTTAACAGCCAATGTACTGAATTAAGTGGTGACAACACTACTTAGTGTCCATAGAAACAAATATAATGTGTCTAAAAATTTGAAATTTCTGTCATTACCTATTTATCCATGAAAGAGGACAATCAACTTTGCATTGTAAAATACATTGGTGCCAAAAAATCCAGGGCAGCCACCCTCAAAGACGTTTAGTATGTTAATTGTTATGAGTGCCTACTGGGTGCAGTCTCTCTGCTAGGCACTTTCCATATAGTATCATGTTTACTCTTCTCCTCAGTGTGCAGATGTAATATGCAGTGATCCTGAGCTGGACATTTGCTAGGAAAGACTGATGGATATTTGACGTAAAACTATCCTCCCTCTCCTGGAAAAATTTGGGTTTGATTAACTGTCACTTGTGGTTCTAATCCACAGTATAGTATCAAAAAGCCTCCCTCCAAAATTACTCAGATAAGTAACAAGGGAAGCTTACAAAAGCATGCAGTTATTTTTGCCCTTTTGAATTAGTGATTAAATTATGTCCATGAACTATGAACTTGGGCAGACTTCTTTTAGTGTCCAGTCCACATCCTTAGGGAGAAATAATATCCCTTTAACAATTCTTTGAAAAAAAAATAAAGGAACCTCAACCAAAGGAGGGCCAAGCAACATATACAGTCATGCACCATGCATCACTGAATGACAGGGAGGCAGTCTAAGAAATGTGTTGTTAGGCAACTTCATAGTTGTGTGAACATCATACAGTATACTCATATTACCTTACATGGCATAGCCTACTACACACCTAGGCTACATGGTATAACCTATTGCTTCTAGTCTAACAAATCTCTACAGCATGTTACTGTACTGAATACTGTAGGCAATTGTAACACAAAGTATTTGTGTATCTGAACATAAGTAAACATAGAAAAGGTACAGTAAAAATGGCATAAAAGATAAAAAATGGTATATTTGTATAGGACACTTACCATGAATGGAGCTTGCAGGACTAGAAGTTGCTTTAAGTCTGTGAGTGAGTGGTGAGTGAATGTGAAGGCCTAGGATGTTATTGTATACTACTATAGACATATTCGACACTTAGGCTACACTAAATTTATAAACAAATTAAGTAATTGAACTACAACATCACAGTAGTTATGATGTCACTGGGCCAGAGGAATTTTTCAGCTCCTTTATAATCCTACATGACTACTGTTTCACATGCAGTCCTTTGTTGACCAAAACATCATTATGCAGTGCATGACTGTATAAGAGAAATCTGAAAAGACCCCTTTGCTTATATATATATATATATATATACACACACACACAGTGTTTGTAAGTTTGGAATTTCAAGATATGTCTATGATTTGTTTTTCAAAAAGAACAAATTAATTCGTTAATTCGTCTGGCAAAGGAAAGAGAGTCCTTTGATCTTCTGATCATTGGCAAAGAATCCCTGAATTAAGCATTATTAGTTCCATTGTAAAGATGAAGAAACTGGGCCTCAAAAGGTCAAGTCATCAGTACGAAATCCAAAATTCTGAATCCTTGTCTCATTTTTCATTTCTTTCTTTTCATCTCAAATGCTTTCCTTTTTCTGCTGGCTGCCAAAATTTCAAAATCCAGGATCGGGGAAGTCCCCGGTGAGCTGCATTCTTAAGAAACATTGACACACATCCCTCCAGCCTTTTCCCAGGCCCTTTATTTGTTTCCCAAGGGGTTCAGACAGAATTTTTTTTTTTTTTTGGGTTTTTTTTTTATTTATTTTTTTTTTAATTTTATTTTGTCGATATACATTGTGGCTGATTATTGCTCCCCATCACCAAAACCTCCCTCCCTTCTCCCTCCCCCCTCCCCCCCAACAATGTCCTTTCTGTTTGCTTGTCGTATCAACTTCAAATAATTGTGGTTGTTATATCTTCTCCCCCCCCCCCGGTTTGTGTGTGTGTGTGTGTGTGTGAATTTATATGTTAATTTTTAGCTCCCACCAATAAGTGAGAACATGTGGTATTTCTCTTTCTGTGCCTGACTTGTTTCACTTAATATAATTCTCTCAAGGTCCACAGACAGAATTTTACTTGTTAATCTTCATGTCAGGATTTATGTTTTAAAACAAACTTTGAGATAGTGATTGATTTTGATGAAACAAGGAATCCTTCACAGGGGAATTAAGAAACTTCAGGGGGAGAAAAATGGGAGTGAAGGCTTTCCTGGTGTCCTTGAAATCATTCCATCACACCCCCAACCTTCACAGAGCAGTGGCCTCGTTCTGACTTTTCCAATTCAGGCACCAGAAATCTACTATTCAAAGATGGTTGTCCTTGAGAAGGACCCATGAAACAGGAAATTTAAACCAAAATGAAAGGTTTCAAAATATAGGACATGAGGGAGATGATTCAGACACTTAATCCAACTATGGTGTTTAAAAAAAGAGAAAAAAATCCATGAGTACTCCTGTTCTCATCGACTCAGAGATGAGTCATCTACTTTTTTGTCTTTTTCTGTCATTCACTTAGCCTGCAGTTCTCCTCAATTAAAACTCCCACAGATGTTTCCAGACTGACTCCTGCACTCTTCACTGCTTGCTGGATCCCCATCTTGTATAGAGTATGATCACTTTTAGTCGGTGTTCAGTAGCATTTGAACATAAGGATAATTAGAACTAATTAGAGGCTAAAGACATGGTCTGTAAAGGAAATGGATACCTAACGAAATTTACCCTCTAATTCGGTTAAATAAAGACAGAAAAACAAATGGAGGAGCTGCTGCCAGCAAGCTCTGATACTGCCCTCATTTTCCCATGGCTATCTGACACACCAGCACGTACTTGAGTCAAATTTCTTTGTTGGTACTTGTCCTGTCTCCTTTTTGCTCCTGGTGTTGCAACTTGCTTGCCTAAGTCTCATCAACCCTCTTAAGCAAACATAAGTGGGAATTTCCATCAAACACATGTCTAGAGAACATCTGAGGTTGGTCATTGAACTGGAAGCAGCTGTGAATTATCTAATCTATTTAAAACACTAATTAACCCCTTTCCCTATCATCATGTTTCTACTCCAGTTTTTTAATGTTGAACCAGAGAGACTGTATCTAGGATATCTCTCTTTTCTGAGAGCTCTAAGTACATCTAAAGAGCTAAATCTGATAGATGAGATTAGAAACTAGATGTGACCTGGAAATGGATTTCCACCCCCCCTCCCCCACTCCTCTTCAGATGTCTGGGCTCTGGGCCATGTGACTTGACCCTCAGTTCAACAAATTCCTATAGAAATTTACTATAAGCCATTGTAATAGTAACATGTATATATGGATACAAAGGAAAAAAGACCCAGTCCCTGGCCTATGTTTTTCCCAGTCTAGTGGAAGAGAGAAATTAAAATAATTCATAACCGTACTGGTGACTCTGGGAGGCAGACTTTTTACCAACTGGTGTTAAAAATACTCCTTAGAGAGGAACAAGAGGTGCCTGGTGCCTCCATGATGCCAGTAATGTTGTGTTTCTTAATTTAGGCATGCTCAGTTTGTGCACTTAGGTGCACTTCTCTGCATTTTGTATGTGCTCTGTATATATTTCTGTATTCATCATGCATTATTTGAATATAAAAATGCCTGAAAATCTCTTAGACTGATTACATATATTTGGTTCTAAATCTCTAGCATTGTTTTCAAAAATCATCAAGGAGGAATAAAAACAAATTAACAAAAAACAAAAAAAAGGTTTCTTAAGTGCTACAGTGTATCAGACATTGGAAATCAAAAGTGACTATAAAATAGAAAATTTCTTGGCCACCACAGCTCTCATACTGGGACTTAGGGCTCCCATGATGTGCTTTCAGGCACAGAGCTGGAGGTAGGGGGACGAATGAGAAAAGAAGAATTTGAAGACATTTAGGTGAAATATGTCCTTTCTGGTTAATCACTAATCCACACCACTTGCTATTGTCTTGTGCCCACCAGTTTCACACATTTAGGCCCACCTGGAGGGCCCCAGAGGCTGATCAATTTTCCCAGCTGGTTCTAGGCTCTTCCACCCTCACTGCTGCTCTTTGCATTTCAAACTTTCAGGTCAGCATCGAGTTCTATGAGGAATCACTGAGCAACCTCCCAGATCTCCAAGCAGCTATTGTGTGGTAAAAACAAATCTATAGACCAGGTGAGGTAGTGACCACTTCAATAAAACTAAGAATCAACTATCCTCTACTGCAGGAGGTGTGGAAAGGCCAGTGAATCTCTCATTAACCTTTTAAGTAGCGCCAGTCAGCACTACCATCCTCATAAATCAAAGGAGTAAAAATAAAAATCATAATCAGTTCTTACTTTTTTTTTTTTTTTTTTAAGTGTTGGCTTTACTTGTATCTTAGGAGATTATGAAATGTTTCCCTTTGCTCATCTTTTTCATTCCATCTCAACCTCTGACTCCCTCCCTGGCCATCTCCTGTTCTCCCATTTGCTATGCTGCTGTTTGTAAAGCTGAGGGCACCCAGACTAGGAGGCTGTAGATGGAAGCAATTTTATCTTAGTCATTTTGTATGTCCACTGCCTAACACAGTTCAAACACCAGTCACTCAATAAATAAGGGTCAAATAATGCAGAAAATATAAAGACCAAACTGTATGAGACTAAACAGGAGTCTATGGCCTAACCCGTAAGGTTAGAAAAATTAGAGCCCTCTATAAGATGTTATAATTGGAAAGGATCTTATTTATCTTAGTCCAATCCATTCATGTAACAAATGAGAATGCAGATGCCCAGAAAAGTCACAGAGACAGCCAGGGAAAAGCCAGGCACAGACTCCTTCCAGGAGCCACGCTCATTTCACAGCTGTGTGAGTAGTCTTTTCTGATAATTTCCCATTCTCATCACTTGTAGCTTGGGTATTGCCTCAGCCAGCCACCCAAAATGTTCTCACGACTTTTTTTCTGTTTTTTTTTTTTGTCTGTTAGATAATGTTTTTTCATTTTTTCTTTGCCATGAGTCAGACTCTTCTCACTAACTGTAGTGACCTTTTCACAACCTCCAGCTGCTTTTCTTTTAAGTGTTCTCTAATTTGTCTAAATTTCCACCACTCTTTTCGTGTTTAAGAAAGAAAAAAAATGTGCATATTAAAAGGGAGGATTGGAAATTCTATCCCCAAATGTGATGTGAATAAATGGGCTAAGTATCCCAGCCTGGTGAGGAAAGGCACAGCTGAGGAATCTGAAGAGGCCCACAAAGACCCTTTCTGCAAAGGAATAAAAATAAATTGATGAGACTGCTCATCTGGAATATCTCTCCAAACAGTAAGCAATATAGTGAAACAAAGTCCACAGTTGGTAAGTGTTGGGCTAGGGCTCACAGACCCTTCAAACTCTTTGTGCAGACTGGGTCACAGACCTCTCATGTGCCAGTCTGGGTCACAGACCCCTCACATACAGGTTGCGAGCTAGGTAACTGGAAAAGATCTCAGGAGCCATTGACAGAGTTGACAGGTTCATTTCAACATGAGCCCAATCTTCAGCTTCCTTACAGCAGCAGCAGCAGCTTACCACAGCCTTCAGCTGATCGGCAGCAGCCAGGACATCCTCGGAGGCCCTCGCAGCAACAGCTTGCAGCAACAGCTTGCAGCAACAGCCCCCAGCAGCAGTAGCAGCCTCCCCGTGGTCCCCCCAACCCCCGGGCATCCTGGGGGCAAGGGGGGGGCACTATGGATCAGAGCCATTTGTCCTTTATATTCAAGTCCGATAACCCAGAACACCTGGGTGCGAGTCAGACACCCAAAGAACACCTGGGTGCACATGGGCAATTACATCAGACAATAACCAAGGAACACCTGGGCACATGTGCACAATTATATTTACATCAAATGCTTGGCAAGATTCCAAACAGCTGAGGGATCCTGACCATTTATTTCCACTTTCCCTACAGTAAGTTCACTCAAACATTCATTTGTTCAACTAATACTTAGAAAGCACGTTTATTTTTAACAAACCTGATACCCATGACTAAGCTACTTTGGAAAGAACCCCTTCTTCAAGGAGATCAGGAACAAGTATCTCAGATGTTTTCTTATTGAACAAGGGTCTAGGTTTATTTCTAACTTGCCATAAGGGTTCTAGCTTCATAGACAGCCAGTTCAAATTTGTTTCTGCAAAGAGAGTCTTTATAATAAAAAAAAAAAAAAGAAAAGAAAAAGAAAAAAGAAAGAAGAAAAACTATCATGATAAGATTGTTAGTCTAGGTACTAGAAAGAAAGGTCTGTTAAAGTTTGTTCATCTAGTTCCAAGATTGTTTAAAGATTCCAAGTTTGCAGTACTATTACTCATACATCTGTTTTGCCAGCTAAACTATAACTTCACTCGGAAGTTAGGGAAGTTAGTCAGATATATTACCATTTGGTAAAGAAAGATTGCTCAAGTATCAAAAAGTATTAATGTTTTGCTCAAGTTTGAGACCTTTGTTTCTTTCTTAATAACCTAAGTTCTCCTAAGAAAAAGGTAAGACATATATACACTGAAATTATAACATATTGTCTATCATGAATAAAGGTAGTGACAAGCTTTTTGTGACTAAGAATTATAAACAAAAACAAAAAACGATAGTATAAATATTCAGTGTTTGTTACATATAGTTATAAAGACATATGATCAGAGTCCCCAATAGAACTTCAATGGCTTTCTGTTCTCTGCCACAACCTACGTGAACTGTTCTCTCAACTAACAGATTTACTTCACTCTGACTCTCATCAAGTATTACTGCTTGACTAGTCATGAAAAGCACTCTGTGGTTAGACACACTTGGTTGCAACGTCTGACCTACCATTTAACCATGTTTCAATGTTGGTATGATTATTTAAAATTTCAGAACATCACTTTCCTCATTTCTAACAGAGAAATAATTTCCCACATAATAGAGTTGTTATGAAGGTTACAGAAGATAATGTATGTAATGTAGTACTGGCACAAAGTAAGCATCCAATAAATTATGATTACTTTAATTATATCATTATTATCACCACCATCAACATTTTTCCAGCCACTGTGAGTGTACTCTGCTTTTTTAATCAAAAAAAGAGTGTACTCTTTGATTTTGTAATCAAAGCATCTTAGGTTTAATTCTTAGCTCCCAAACTTAGTAACTATGAGATCAGGGAAGATTATTTTATTTCAATTCCTCATCTATAAAAGTGGCATAAAGTAAGAACTGCATTACAGTGTTGTAGTGACGACTAATTTAAATGATGAAAGTAAAGTGCCCGCTGCTGTATAGAGTAGGTCACTAAATGACATTCTCTTCACCCAGCAACATCTGATATTCTGGCCAACAGAGAGACAGTTCTGTTTTAAATGAACAAATTGGTATCAAATTTGTCAGTTTGTAAGTTTTGTTAGTGTGATATACTTCCTTAGGGTCTACTCACCCCTGGGAAAGGTGATCAAATTACATCACAGAACCTGCAAAATTGCAAAAAGATCAGGGTCTCTTATCAAGATTTGTCCACTTAAGAAGCTCTATCCTGTGAAATCATTTGTTTTCTGGTTTAAACTGGGTAGAAAAACATTAAAAAAAAGAGGTAGAAATCAGAGTATTTGCTTACGGTAACTAAGTCCCATGTTGTATGCTTAAGAGGAGAAAAAAGAATGGTGAGAAAATTCCTGTGGATTTCCAGGGAAGGACCAATTTTGGTCCAGTTGGTTGCTAACCATAATTTGCTCAGGGACTTGCAGCCTCCGTCACCATGCCCCGTGCTCCAATCTCCAGCCATTCTGAAGTACCAGCTATTCTCTGAAGATTTTGTGATTCCTAGTTTCAATGTCTTAGTACAACCTAGTCTCTCTGCCAGGAGTGGCTCTATGCCCCCTTCCTCTGCCTTTCTTCTATACCTACATATCTTTTACAACACAGCCCAGGGGTCACTTCCTCTGGAAAGACTTCTTTCTCTCACACCGTCAATGCTCTTTTCCTGCATTTCTTTGGTCTCTACACTGACCTTCAGTACAGACATCCCTAGCAATATATTTCATTCTGCATCTCCTCTAACCATTAGAACTCTTTGAGTGTAGGTACTTTGTCTTATTTGCCTATTAAATTTTTGCTTATTCTTCAAGGTACAGCTAAGCTCAAATGAAAAGACTCAGTTCAACTAATTTATCTATGAAGCTTTTCTATAATGACCAAATATCCAGGATTTAGACTTACTTTTAGATCCCACATCTTACATTTACTGATTTTGGTCTTGGATTGGTCATTCATAAAATTTGAAAATCTTTTTAAAAATTTTATCTGTAAAACGGAGATAATACAAGGATACTTCAAAAAGTTTATGGAAAGCTTCATATTATCTTTTAACTTTATCTTTCCACGAACGTCTTGAAGTACCCTCACATTTGTATTACAGAATAATTGTAAATGTTCAACATAACATATAAGACACAGTGTATCTAGTGTATAATAGGTGCTCCAGATTACTAACGACTATTTCTATTCTGCCCAGAACTTTTCTGACACTTTAATTTTATCAAGCCTTTCACATACTATCACATTTTGCCTTGTTTTATTGATATCTGTGCAGTTGTCCTCTCCTTGTCACTGGATTTTGAATTATAAGCAGAAGTTTTTTCTTAAGCATGTGTGTGTGTTAACAGAATTCATTCATGGCAAGACCCAATAAATGTGTGTCGAGGTTTTCATCACAAAAATGGGTGGCAGAAAGATTTAAGCTCATGTGGTAAGTACAAGAAACACACAAATTCTCAGGAAGAAAGAATCTTGTATAAACAAGCACAAAATATAGCTCAGTAAACATTAAAGTGCTATATGAACTGTAGCATATTAGACAAACCCTAAGGATTATTTTTAAAAAGTAGAACAAAATTGGAGTTAAAATTTTACATGTTCTACAGTTACCATTAAGAGTTAATTTTATAACTTCTTCTTCTATTACTTTCCCTCTCCAAGAAATGAGGCAGAATGAAGAAAACTAAGCATGTTGGTCATTTTCCACCAAGAAATTACATGATAGAACCAAACACATTTTTGTAACTATTCCTCTTTCCTGATACTGCAGGAAAGCTCTATGTGTACCTGGTGTAAACAGAGAGAGGCATCAGCATGTAACCAACTATTGGTGTATATGGTAGAACAACTTGACAAAAGATTCAGAAATTGAGGGTTCACAGCAAAAGAAGAGGTCTTTACTTAACACATTTTGTGCATTTCAGATACACAAATTTTTTCCATTTCACAAGAAACTGACAAAAATAAGTATTCATTTCACTGTATGTAATGTTCACCTTTGTATTAGTATTAAGATATTGACAAAATAAGTATTCATTTCACTGTATGTAATGTTCACCTTTGTATTAGTATTAAGATATTCTTTCCAAATTCACTTTTCAGAAAGTTGATTTGTAGCTTTAAGGTTGTTGGTCCTGTGTGTTTTTAAGAAACTAAAAGTCACCAAGTGGTTACTATGGAGAATTAAGAACTGGGGCTAAAATAAAGAATAAAGAAAACTAAAAATATTTCACGCCCTCACTTTTTTTTAAAGCCATGAAACTAAAAGTTACTTTTCTTAAAAAAGAGTTCATGTTATGACCCTAGTTGAAAATACTTCCATCATTGCCATTTTATTTGCAGAGCATTAGACTAACATGGAATCTAGGTTGCTTCAAACTACATATAAAGAATGGAAAAGACAGAACCTTTTCAGGTTTGGAGCTCTCCTGTCAGCTCCAGGTGAGATAGGAGGTGCTCAGTTTCCCTGGGTTTGGGTTTCAGGACACACCTCTGGGTTTCAAGCCACACCCTGAGGTCACAGGCCCTTCCACTAGACACTCCCCTAGAGGAAAGTTACTGTTGCCAGTTAGACCTGATTTCAGCACCAACAAGGGGAAATTGAGACCTCAAGGGGCTGGCTTTTGCAAATCCAGTGGATAGACATGCTCAGTGGAGGGATTTTATCCCTGGAATGACCTTCAACTAGAGATGCTAAAGAGCACAGAATATTCTTGAATTTGTTCAGTGCATGTGATAGGATTTGACCAATGAACATGCTGTATAAAGAGACCAACTGAACATGTGCAAAACTATGTTACATGACTGGGAACCACCCCCTTAACAGAATATTTATTACATAGAGAAATGATAAAAGCCAAATCCCAGCAGAAGGCAGGTTGTTGCTCACTTTCCTGGGGCCAACCCGCAATTCACTGGCTGAGGTGTGTGTGCTTTACTTTTGTGCTAAGCTTACTTTTAGCAGGTGGCTGCTCACTCTCTTGAGCCAGCCCGCACTCTGTACTAAACTTTCAGTATGTGTTTCCTACCTTTGTATTAAACTTGGCAAAGGCCCTGCCCAGTCTCTGGACTAGGCCACACTCTCTCTGTGGAACCTGTATTTCTAATCTGTTACATTAAACCTGTTCTCACTTTCTACTGTAATTCTGCTCTTGAACTCTTTCCTGTGGCGGAGTCAAGAACCTGGGAAGAGGACATGGTGGGTTGAGGCCTGCTGCCCCCTAGACCCTTCCTCTGGCATCACAGGGATTGGTGTAGTTAAACAAAATTCAAGAGTATCCAAAAATGTTTATTTATTTAATTAAATTAAAATAGATTTTGATAGTCAGCAATAACACATCTAAGACAAAATGTATCTGCACAGTGCTTATTTCCTTACATGTATGAACTGTCATTTCTTCATTCACAACAAGGACACATCAAACACCCACTATATGAGTATGTGAGGCACAGTACTAGTTCCTTTACAGATTATACCTATTGGTCTGATTCCCTACTCCCCCAGTCACCAAACACACACACACACACACACACACATGCACACACACCAAATTCTGGGGCCAATTCTGTTAGAAAAGGTTTGCTATATCTATCACCCTTTTTTTCTCAAAAATGTCCCAAGGTGCTCTGCTCATATGCCCTTTCAGGTACTCATTCACACTCATCTGTCTTTCCATCCAGACATCCATCCAATAGTCAAAGCTATTGAAAGGTATGCATTGGGTACTTAACAGTGAGTTAGGAACTTCCTTATGGGATGCAAGACAGGTATGGTTCCTGTTCCCACAGAACTTGCCGTTTGGTAAAGGAGACAGACATAAATCAACTAGTTACCTAATACCTATAGAGTTATATAGTAAAATATAAGCTATAGTAAAAAAGGAACTATATGCTATGAGAATATAATAATGTCTAATTTAGTTTGGGGACTTGGGTGAAAAAAACTACTTAAAAGAAATGGCACTTAAGTGGATCTCTAAGAATGATTAGGAGTTAGTAAAATGAGAAGTAGAGAAAATGGCAGAAAGAAGCTCTAAAGCTGAATCATGGTGAATGAAGTTGAATAAGGTCTAAGCATTGGAGGAACCAATGGCGGGTTAGTAAAGCAGGAGTGCTGTGTGCAGAGAAAAAGGCAGAAGGAAGCAGGAGTCAGATCATGGTGGAACCAAATGTCTGCAGGAGTTTTAGACCTTTTGGAACAACCAAGATCTCCTATAGTACTTTTAGTACCTCCCTAAGCTTCCCTCCACTCCCTGTGTGGACACCTTCCTTACTCCACCAGGCTACAATACCCTGTGCTGTGCTGCCCCCACCATGTGGATGCCCTCTCCATCCAATTCCAGCCCTGGGCTGGGCCACCTCCCTCACTCTGATATTATTGATATTAACACCCTCCTATACACATGCCTCCTGTACTCCTTGGGCTCTACCTCCCACCCTGTGCCACCATAGCCTCCCTCCCAGCACAGATACCTACCATGGGCCCCACCTCATGTTTTGGAACTGAATTATTCAGAAAGAAAAAGGCAAAAACAAGAAAAGAAAAAAATAAGTTAACAAAAATAAAGAAAGTAAACTGGGGAGGAGAATAATAAAAATAAGATAGTGGAGAAGAGATGAAGAAAACTTTGACTTTGGGAAAAAAAAAGAATAATAAAGTCATAAATTTCAAAGAGACCTTGGAGAATACCTAGTCTAGGGGTGCTAAATATGGCTAAATATTGAAATCACCTGGAGGGCTTTTAAAAACTAAGAATCACAAGTGGCCTGGTGGAACAGGTGTTATTTAGCCCTTGATGCCCTGTCAATGGTGTGGTCTAGTGTGTTTTCAATCTATCTTATGCAGGGCCCTGTAGCTGCCTTGAACTTCAACGGACTCTGTGTGTATGTGTGTGTATGTGTATAAGTAGGAAGAGGGTTGGAAGGAATAAAACTCTCGTCACTTTAAACAGGGTATCATAGAACTCCAAATGTGTTTTCTATATTTGACTTCCATACAGTGTTTTATTAAAAGGCTTTTCTACTTTTAAGTGTTGTGAAAGCATTGCACTGTACTATTTTGCTTCCCTTAATCACACATAGAAGATAAAAAAACTGAAGAGTCTCACTGCATTTGGCCTTTACTATAATCAAGGCAAATTCTGAAAATACTCAAAGATTCTTTTTGAAATGCAATCATCCTTCACTACAACAGAAATTATTAAACTCGCCAATCTCATTTAATATTGTATCTAATAATATATGTCATTTAATAATATTTCATACATAGAAGTATTTTTACTCTTTTATACAAAGGGGCAATTCAAAAAAGTCATTTATCCTTCTAAAACAAACACCTGATACTTTGGAAACACTGATATTTAGAAAAAAAATTTGCTAGCTAAATTATGACAAATATTTTTTTTGACCACTAGGCAGATTAAATATAGTTATATATGTGTGTGTATATATATACACATGAAGATTTTCACATCATGAAGATATTCATTCATTAAATATTTATTATGTGCTTTCAATGTGTTCAGCGGCATGCACAATAATTAAGAAATGGCCCAGCCTAAGGAAAGAGTGTATACTCTATCTGGAAAGACACAAAAAAAGCAAAAATAATGCAGTGGTGTCAGTATGTAAGCATAAAAATAGAGAGAGTAGGATCTATGGAGCCCAGAGAAATGGCATGTAGGCCAGCAAAAGGCTTTCAATAGGAGGTGAGGTTTGAGCTGCAAAGCCTATTCCCACTGATTGTTTCAAAAGTGCCTTTAAATTGTGGCCTAGATAAGCTTCAGCATATAAAGTTCTATTTGAAGCTCATTTGTTACATCAGCTATAATGCAAGATCATCTAATAGTCTCTATGCCTTCTTTAGATAGGCATAAGTGGTCAGGTTCTGAAGCATGTTATAATTTACTCCTTCTTCCACGCCTCATTTAATGGGCATTAATAGTGTTGTTTTTGTTTTTGTTTTCATGTCTGCTTATTGTAAATATTTGGTAGGTATCCTGATGTGGAACAAAGAAGAAAGGATTTGAAAGCTAGAGAGCCTGGACGTTAGAACTTTGATCTACCTCTTGTTAGTAATGTAAACATGGGCAATTCATGTATTTACAGTCCCTTCATTTATAAAATTGATGTAAATTTGTCTTTCCAACTATTTATGTGTCAGAGAATTAAGCAATATAAAATTATGTCTTTGTTATGTTTAATATGTTTCATAGATATTAAAACTTTTTGATGACAAAATGTACACTTTCATTTTCAAATAATGGATTTTTTCCCCCAAAAGTTTAAAAGCTGGTTCTAAGTAATGGTAGAGCCCATAATTCCTCACAAATGGTAAGTGTTCAATCTATATAAAATGTAATAACAAAGGTACAAATATACAAAGGTAGGATAGTGCAAATCTACCAGTATGCTTCAGATATAATATGAGTATAAGAGATAAAACAAAATAGGTAAGAAAAATCATTATTCTATAAGTTTAGAAACTCATTAACTCATGTAAATCATTTCAAGCTAGAGTAAATCAGGGAAAGCTTCATGCATGAGTAACATTTGTTATGTAGGGTAGATAACTTTTCAACAAATGGAACAGTAGAAAAAAGAGAGACAGAGAAACACTTCTTTCGTTTTTGGCAAATTCTCATTGGAACATGGTTAATAGATGAATAAATGCTTACATGTGAGGAAATCTTGAGGCTTAATGTCAGGCCAAGAGGTTTTATTGTATACAGGAAATAGTATGATAGTATATTTTGAATAGCTGAGTGACAGATCTAGATCTGAAATGTAGGAAAATCAAAATTATTCTGTCAAGAGTTGCAAGATTTTTGGAGAGCAGAAAAAGTGGAATTCGGAATGAAATGGTCAAATTCAGACTACCTTTTAAAATCTACTTTTTAAACTGTGTGAGGATGGAGCTAAGGTAAAATTATCTCCAAACTGAAAAGGATCTTTGAGACTGAAAAAATGAAACAAACAAGTCTGTAAAGTATTACCAGGAGTTTATTGATGGGTAACTTAAACACAGGAAGAGGCAGGCAGATGATAGTCCAGACATCTGCAGCAGCACCCTGCAATGCCTGGAAGAGAACTGGGAGACAAAAGTGGAACGATGCCAAGCATAGTTACTTGCTTCACACAGCCTTATCTTACATAAATATAGCATTCCATTCCTTGCTCTGCCTCCGTTGCTAAGTAACTTGTGCAGGAAAAGACTGTAGTTTATTCAAGCAAGAGCTCTGAAGGCCATGGAAATGGAGTAAGGTCTGACCAGCATCCCCACCTAAATAGTTCTCATTCATTCAATACACTTTTATTGAGGAGCTCTGATCTTCCAGGCAAGACATAGGTTAACTTCGTATTATCAATTTGCTTTCATGTTATTTGCTAATTTATGGGTATTGTTTTAAAAGTAAAAACAACTGCCCATATCTTGGTTTCTAAATACCATACTCCATAAAATGGAAGAAGTGCTCATTGAAGAAGTGGCTGGCTCTAGCACTGAAGCAGGGAAACGACAAGGTGAACTTAAGACATCTTTTAGTGACAGAAAGTAAAAAAATGCCTAAAGAATGGTGGGACATGTCAAAAAGACACAAGAGCCACATTCTCACCAACACTTGTTGTATTTCGTTTGTTTGTTTTTGATGATAGCCATCCTAAGTGGTATGAGGTGATATATCATTTTAGTTTTGATTTGCATTTCTCTAGTGAAAAGTGCTGAGCATTTTTTCTTACATCTATTGGCCATTTGTAGATCTCCAGCAGAGAAATGACTGTTCAGATCTTTTGACCATTTTTTAACTGGTTTTTTTTTTTTCCTACTGATTTGTAGTAGTTCTTCATATATTTTGTATATTATCCCTTTATCAGATACATGGTTTGGAAATATTTTCTCTCATTCTGTAGTTTACCTTTTCACTCTGTTGATTGTTTCCTTTTCTGTGCAAATGCTTTTTATTTTTATGTAGCCCCACTTGTCTGTTTTTGCTTTTGTTAATTGTACTTTTTGTGTCATATCCAAGAAATCATTAGAGACTAATGTCATGGTATTTTCCCCTATGTTTTTGTTCATGAGTTTCTTAGTTTCAGGTCTTACATTTAAGTCTTTAATCCATTCTGCACTTATATTTGGATATAATGTAAGACAGGGTCTGCTCTTATTCTTTTGCATGTGGATATCCACTTTTCCCAGCACAATTTCTTGAAGAGACTATCTTTTCCCCATTGTGTACTCTTGGCACCCTTGTGAAGATCAGTTGATTGCATATGTGGGGGTTTAATTCTGGGTTCTCTATTCCGTTTGACTGGTCTTTATGCCTGTCTTTTTGCCAGTACCATATGATTTTAATTATTGTAGTTTGGATTATATTTTGAAATCAGGAAATGTGATGCCTCCAGCTTTGTTCTTTTTTGCTCAAGGTTGCTTTGGCTATTGTAGGTTTTTGTGGTTCCATATAAATTTTAGGTTGTTTTTTCTATTTCTGAAAAACTGTCACTGAGATTTTGATGGTGAAAACATAAAATCTGTATACTGCTTTGGGTAGCATGACATTTAACATTATTAAGTCTTTCAATCCATGAACATGGAATGTGTTTCCATTTATTTGTGTCTTTAGATATTTTTCACTAATGTTTTTTAGTTTATTGTGTACATGTTTTTCACTTCCTGGTTAAGTTTTTTCTAAGTATTTTATTTTTTTGATGATTTGTAAATACAGTTGTTTAAACATTTTTTTTGAATGTTCGTTGTTAATGAACTATTTACTTGTTTTTTGTATGTTGATTTTGTATCCTGCAATTTTACTGAATTTATTTATTAGTTCTTTTTTTTAGGGAGTCTTTAGGATTTTCTAAATATAATATCATATATTCTGCAAATAGTGATAATTTTACTTCTTTTCTAAGTTGGATGCTGTTTAATTTTTCTTGTAATAAGTTGAGAGTGAGCATTCTTGTCTTGTTCCGATCTGACAAGTTCTTGTTCCTGATCTGTTCTTCATACTGAGTATGGTGTTAGCTATGGGCTTTTCATATATGGCTTTTATTATGTTAAGGTAAGTTCCTTCTACAAAGGTGCTTCAAAATATTCATAGAAAAATGAAATTAAAAGATTATGCAAATCTTTCCATGTTGAGAGTTTTTGCCATAAAAGGGTGTTAAATTTTTTCAAATGCTCTTTTTGCATCTATTGAGACTATCAGGTAGATTTTATCTTTCATTCTGTTAATGTGGTGTATCACATGGATTTTCATATGCTGATCCACCCTTGCATCCTAGGGATAAATCCCACTTGATCATGGTGTAATGTGCTGTTGAATTCCATTTGCTAGCATTTGTTGAGGATTTTTGTATCTTTGTTCATTAGGGATATTGGCCTTAAGTTTGCTTTGATTGTAATGTCTTTCTCTGACTTTGGTATCAGTTTAATGCTGGCTGCCTAAAATGAGATTGGCAGTGATTCCTCTTCTCCAATTTTTTGGAAGAGTTTAAGAAGAACTGGTGTTAAATCTTCTTTAAATGTTTATTCAAATTCACCTGTGACATCATCTGGTTCTGGGCTTTTATCATTGTTGGGAGATTTTTGATTTCAGATTCAATCCCTTTTTTCATTATTGGTCTGTTCAAGGGGGATTCAATCTTGGTAGGTTGCATGTTTCTAGAAATTTGCTGTAGCTCACAGGTTTTAGTATGTTGTTTTTTCATTTTCATTTTTCTCAACTTATTTCCTATTTCCCTTTTGATTTCTTCTTTGACTCAATGGTTATTCAGACTATGTCATTTAATTTTCACATGTTTATAAACTTTACAGATTTCCTTCTGTAATTATTTTCTAGCTTCTTTCTCCTGTATTTGCAAAAGTTACTCGGTATAATTTCAATCCTTTTAAATTTATTTAAACTTGTTTTGTGACCTAACATGTGACCTATCCTATAAAAGCTCTAACCTTCAATATAATGGTATTTAGAGATGATTAGATAATTATGATTAGATTAGGTTATGAGTGTTGGACCCTCATGATAGGATTAGTGCTCTTACAGAAAGGGAAGGAGAGCTTTCTCTTTCTCTCACCCCCCACATACACACAAAGAAGAGATCATGTGAGCACACAGACAGATGGCAGTGGCCCACAAGCCAAGAAAAGAGGCCACAGAAAGAAACCTACTTTGCCAGTACCTTGATCTTGGATTTCCCAGCCTCCAGAACTGTGAGAAATAAATTTCTGTTCTTTAAGCCACCCAGTCTATGATATTCTATTATGGCAGACTAATACAGTTGTTTACAGAAATCTAAAATGGATGGAATTGGACTCTACAGGAAATCTTTCCATGTTATGTAAAACTGAATATAGATAAATTTAAGAACATTCCTTATGTCATTTGGCAAAAACCACAGCAAATAGTGTTATGGAAGAAATACCAGTAAATATGAAATTGGGAAAATATTTTTAAAACAATAAAGTGAAAAAGGAAGCTATTTAATAGAAGTATAAACCAGTGGGCTTCAAGTTCTGGGGTACATATATAAATATGGCTAGGGGAATTACATTTGTAATATTGCTCCAACAATGTATGGCAGTATACAGAGAGAAGGTACACCATTAGAATTTCATTTTGGTGATGACTTAGAAGGCTAGGACTTTATATTTTTATTTATGCTTTCTATGGTACTTACAATAGTATTCTGCATATTTTAACAGCTAATTAATATTTGTTGAGTCAATTTAATTTTCTTTATTTTGATTAAGTATTGCTTTCTCCTTCTAACCCTTTTAAACAAGCAGATTGTTATATTTGACCTAGTGAATTACAATATCAGAACCATAGAACAATAAATGAACACAAATTTAGATAGGAGACTTTGGTCGGTTTTCATAGTGGAGAATGTAAGCAAGTCATTTCACCTCTTTGGAGCTCTGTTTTATCCTCAGGAAAACAACAGGTTGGCAAGACGATCTTATAATCTTATACATTTATTTATTAAAATGACAGTTTTTTGAGTAAAAGTTCTATTGGAGACCCTGAACTAGGCACTTATAATAAATCCCTGGCTTCATGAAATCTTTTAAAACTAACTCTATTTAGACTTTTTTTTTTTTCATCCCATTCTGTTATCAGAAACCTCATCATCTTGCAATGTAGCAAATGTTGGGAGAAAACAACAATGGTGTGCAGGATATCATAGAGCAGAAGCTAGAAAGCTGAAAATCACATTTCCTAGATTCCTTTGAGGGTTAAGTTCTGGCTGTGTTTATGTTTCACCAATCAGATGTACAAGTGTGGAAGCCGCATTTAGATTAGATAGATTAAGAGGGGAGAAAGACCAGGTGTGAGACATCTGTTTTGCTGGTGTAGATCACAATAGAGCAGAGAGGTTATGGAACTGACTGCAGCAGCAGCTTCTCAATTCAGCAGGCAGATTTCCAATCAGGATGGAAACAGTAGCACCCTTGAAGACACACTTCTGTACTTTGACTTTGGGAGTCATTGTTGAAAGTTCTTCCTAAAAGTCTGTTATTTAATTTCTTTTCCAAATTCTGTTAGCTATTTCACACGTTTGTAAATTTCTTTCTGCTGGCATTAGCTATGGTAGACCCAGTGCCCTGAAACCAAACACTGAATGAAAGAATTGATTAACAAAAGCAAAAATATATCTAAGAATATTTGTAAAATAGCCTAAGTCGAAATTTCCCATACTGATCTGAAAATATCAGTGATCTGAGAGATATTTGCATATGTGGTTAAGTAAAATGGATTTCTTTTCAGTAGGACTTCTCAAAATTTTCAAATGATTAATTTGTTTTATAAATCATACTATGCAGAATTTCCCCAGTGCATTTGACCAGAAAATAAACTGTCCATTTCAGTGAAAACCTATTATCAGTTGGAGAAACACAGTTTGTGAAACATTGGTCTAAATAAAATGCTAAGCAATCCGAGCCAACATCCTTTGTTTTGTTCCAAGTCCATTTGTTCCAAGAAATCTTTTTAGAGTTTTAGTTTTCTTATATCTTGATGTGACTCTATAGCAAGTAGTTTTCTGAATAGAAATATCAACATCAAACCAGTAGAAAAAGTATGTATTCCTACATTATAAGTTGATGACATTATTTATTTGGACAAATTAATTTCTTTTCAGTTTGAATAAAGTAATAAGAATCAGATGTAAAAGCAAACCAGTTTATTTTATGAGCTCAAAGAAATCAAAGTGAAAACACTAAAAAGACAAATAGATTTTGCCTTCATTTCCCAGTTTTTGTGTAGATTTAAATGAGTTCAATGGGGATAAGACTTTTACAAAAATCAGAAGGAACTCTGAATGTGTTTGAGATGAGACAGTATTTGAGTACTACAAAATCATAAGCACTGATATTAGTCTTAGCTGTACACAATTAATGACTCTGTGGTACAAAGTGCTAAGCACTGTCATTTTCTAGAGTACAGGGAAAAATTAATTCAGCCTAGAGAGTTAAGGAAAGGCATTGCAGAAAATGTGATGTTTGAGATGTAAAAGACTTGTTGGAGCTGGAGTTGACTAGGGTAGAGTGGAATGTACATAACATGATGGGGTGGGTCAGTGTGATTACAGACCTGGATATAATTTCTACAGGTCTAATGAATTCTGAAGAGCATAATCAAGGCTCATTACATGGCTATATATCATAATGTGTATTAAGTGCTTAGAAAAAGATCATATCATTGTGTCATTATTATGAATTATTACTAATTATGAATAAACTTGGTCATTTTTAGAAACACAAACTTTAAAAATGTTAGAATTAAAAAGATCTTTAGAAGCAATCTTATTCAAATTTCTACACCAATCCATCCATCTACAATTTAATTCAGTTTAATGAACAGTGTATAATGGAAGTTGTTGATGTCTAGCCCATATTTTTTTTTGCTACATAGTGCCCCCATGCCTCCATCTGCTCTGGTGTTGGTGCTGTCTGCCACCTACAGTTTTCCCCTTCTCTAAAGAATTGTCCTTGGCCAATGGCAGCCTCCTTGCCCAGAAGGCTAGCCAGGTGGTCCCTCCCCACCCTGTGGACCTTGGCAATATTTTCCTCTCATGTTCTGTCTCTCTTCTCCAAGTGGTATGCCATTCATTGGCATTTAGTTGGTTTGCCTTGCAATTTCAGCTCTCCTGTGATTTCAAGAAAATTTATAATTTTGTAAATGATCTAACTTTTTCTCATTTCTAGGGTGGGAATGACATTTACCCCTCATAGTCTACATCTTAAACCAAAATGGAAATCCTCATCTATCAGTTTTAACATTTATCAGTAATTCCTGTCTGAAACAGTTTTTAGTATTGTCATAAATTTTTCTAATTTTATCATCCTTTCCACGTTTATTGATATTTAAGAGCTTGTGTTTAAAAAAAGACAGGTAGAAAGGGCTGTGGGAGTGTTAATGAGTAACAAGGAGGGCACCCTATGCTGAGTTTCCTGAGATGTAGGAACTACAAAAGATAAAATAATTTACAGTTGACAGAATACAAGGGAAATATTTTCCAGAAAATGCCATTGAGTTATCTTAATTCTGCCACTTTATCAGCATAGAATGAAATTCTACAATCATTTTTTTAGGGTTTACTAAGTGCCAAGCATTGAATTATGCACCATGCTAAGTTCTGTTGGTACAAAAGAAAAAAAAAAAACCTGTTATCTGTCCTCAAAAATAGTTAATCTTTACTCAACACTTACCATGTCCCAGGAGCTCTTTTAAATAATGAACAGGTATGACTTTCATTTAATCCTCACAACAATTCTATGAGATATGTACTATTATTTTTTCATTTACAGTTCAATTAACTATGGCAGAGATTCATAAAAGTTATGTGGCTTGTGAGAAGAAAAGTTGAGATATAAACCCAGGCAAACTGATTATACAACCAATGTTACTACATTACACTGGTGGCATGAAAAGGCTTGAGATCTATTGTCAGTCATATCTGGGGTAAAATCTTGAGAACACCGCTTACTATATGTCTGGCACTAATCAGTTTCTGTTAACTTCTCTTTAGCTGTTTTTTGTTTTTTTGGTTTTTTTTTCCTGAAAAATGGGGAAAATAACACTGATGTCATGAAGCCGTCCAACGATTAAATGAAAGTACAGAATGTAAAAACAACTCCATTATTGTGTCTGATATAGTAAATCAATGAATCCTTAGTTTCCTTTTTCTACCCCTTCCATCAAGGATCTCAGTCTGGTGCAAGTGAAATATGTTTAAGTATAGTGGTGCTACGACAAGAGATGTACAAAGTGCTGTCCAAATACAGAGGAATTAGTTCTTCCCAACTGGGGAGGAGATTAGAGAAAGCTTTATAGGGCGAATGAGCCTTCAGTGCTGAAAAATGTATGGCCTACTTGAAAATGAATGATAATCACATTTTAATGCTGATTTCCTTTCAATCTTCTTAAAATACTTCACTCACATTAGCAGAGGTAGCAGATATATGACCACTGATGATAGTTTTTAAAAAGCATTAGACCTTTGGAGCAGAAATCTTTTTTTCATGGACAAACTTGTTGGTTCTGACCTGGACTCTGCTCTTTGCTACGGTAATACAGAGAAAACTTGCTAATTTTAGAATTTTAATTTAAAAACTAATAGAAAAAATAAACAACAAAAAAGATACAACAAAATACTAGGCTGTAAGGTCTACTCTCTTGATCTGCAGGAGTGATCGTAGGAAATGTCTTAATTTTCTCATGGTTCCTTGTTTAGGAAGTTTGCATCCAAACATGTGCACATGATATTGGCACTATGCTCTACCCAACTGAGCTAACTGGGTGCTGACAATACATGTGAAAAATTCACATCTAACTCTTGACTAAACAAAAGTTTGACTAAACGGTTTTGCTTTTAAACTCTGTGGACCTTTGATGTCTCATCATACATAGCTCAATAGAAGTCATTTTTTTCAAGAAAGTGTATGAAATATGCACAAGGCACTTTGTTTGACCTCTTTTGAGGAGAGAGATACACTATAGAGATAAATCAAATATAAATTGCATGTATAGATACAGATAGGGAGACAGATAGATAAAGTCCCGTAGAAATGATGGAGAGAAAGGAGTCACTGCTGCCATTAGAGTAGGATAAGAGAGAACCTCAGAATTTGAATTGGCTCTTGAAGGATGAGTAGGATTTAAATGTGGAGAGATGCCCATGAGCTGAGGAATATATCTGAAGGGAAATATTGAAAGAGAGGCTTGGCAAAGAAGTTTGGATCTAGGAATACTGAAGAAAGGCCTAGAATTTAACTACCACTGAGAACTGGAGTTATGCTCATTACTGAACAATTTGGCTCTATAAAACATGCTGACTTCTTCCTCACTCAGGATCTGCTTTTCTTCTTCTTCTTTTTTTTTTTTTTTTAAAAAAAAGAGGACCAGTAAGGGGATCTTAACCCTTGACTTGGTGACATCAGCAGCACACCCTCCCAAGTGAGCCACGAGCCGGCCCTAGGATCTGCTTTTCTGAGTCTAGTTTTCTTTATCTGAAATTCTCCCCCATCTTCTCATCCTCCCCGCTCCCTCACTATCCCTGGCTACTTGTTTCTACATAATTTTTACCCATTCTTTGAATATAAGCCTAAATATCACTTTATCAAAGAGGTATTCTTTAACCCATTTGATGAAGAGTCTGTTTTTTATAATCATTCATAACACCCTGTGATTTTCCTGCATAGCAAATATAAAATTTTAATTATATAATCTTTTGTTTAATGATTATGTTCTCTGCTAGATGCCAGCCTTCATAAGAGTAGGAATAATTTTCATCTATTTACTTCTGTATCTGCAGTGCCTAGTAAACTATCTGGTTCATAATGGGTGCTCAGTAAGTATGTCTGGAACAAATAAATAAAAGAAGATATAAAGGCAATTACCAGTATGATAAGCTAAAAGCAGGGAAGATAAAAACTTTCAGTATTCCTAGAAGCATAGGGATAAGCAAAAAGACAGTAGTGTTTTCAGCTAGGGTTCAGCTGATAGAAAAGTCCTTAAAGTTTGCGCTATGAGAAATGCATGAATTCAAGCAAAACCAATTAAATACCAAGTCTGTAAGATACATTTAAGGAGGCACTAAAAATATAAACAACATAATAGTTCTATACATCAAGGGCTTAGGCAGGCTGTCCATACATTACCTCATACAGAGATAAGACATGATACCAGCCTGAGGAGCTTCTCACTGAGAGGGGAAAAATGGTAATGAGTAATGCAAATAATTAACTCTAATTTAATATGTAAACATCATCTCTAATTTAGGATAAAAGTAATTACAGAGAGTTTCAGAAAACAGAGGGCATGGGAGAAATTAGTTCTGCCTAGGGGCATCAAGGAAGTCTTCAAAGAGGTGACATTAAGCTAGGTTTTGAGCATAACAGGTAAATAAGGACAGAGGGGTGTAATTAAGTTATTGAGAAAATTTTGTAAAAAAGGCATGAAAAACTGAAAATGCTTGGCATATTTCGGGAAAGAATGAGTCGTCGGTTGAAGAGGGAAGAGAATGGGGAAGCAGTACAAGGCAAAGGTGGAAAAAATGAATTGAGGCTGGATCATGGATGTCTTGGCATATGATGCTAAGGAGTTTGGACCTGACAGTGTTTTGTAAACAGTGTGAAGATTTCTGAAGTTTTCTTAAAGTAAAGAACAAGTGAGATCAAATTTATATTTAGAAAGATTGTTCCCTATGATCGAAGAACTTGTGATACTTGAAAGTTTAAAAGAAGAGACCCCGATCAGGAAAAAGCTGGGCTTGGTTAGCAACTCCATGGAGTTATGTGCAAGATGAATAACCATGTGACCTTGACACTGAAGGACAGCTGATTCTACACTGATCATTCACCCACATTTCTGCACAAAGTTCACAAATACTATTAGCAAAACCATGGGCAAAAATCAAGAGTAAATATACAGTCGTGTATCCTCTACCTTTTTTATGTTGGTGTAGTCAGCATCCCAATGTTAACAGCTGTTAATAAATGTATTGTTTTCATGACTATCTTCCTTACACTACCGTAAAATCTTAAATGGTAGAATATAAATTATGTACAATTCAAATGATAGCTAAGATCTAGTGAGTACATAATAAGAAATTAATATTTTTCTCATATGGATTTTTAAATTTTAAAAAGAAAACATGCTTCTAGAATATTTAAGCAGTACATCAGTGTATAAATCCACCTTTCAATGAAAATCACCAATAACTGTTTTATATAAAGTCATATATTTTTATGCATAGACACATTTCACACACGCACACTTTTTATTTTTCCCTTTGAGAAATGGATTTATCATACTATGTGCATTGTTTTCTATATAATTATCTTTTTACTTAGACTATCATGGATAGCTTTTCAAGTCAGTATTTGAAGAACTAATATATACTTTTAAAAATGGTTCTATAAAATTGCATAGTTTGAACATAATGACAATGAATTTCTTTTTTATTAATGAATATTTATTATGTTTAAGTGGTTTCTAATTATTAACTAACAAATTATTCTGCAGAAAATATTATTTGACTTGCTTTGCATACTTTTAAGTATTATTGTATTACAGGTTACCAATATCAATATTGTTAAATCAAAATATGTGTGCCTTTTAAATTGTGATTTTTCCAAGTTGTTTTACAAAAAGGATTTATGAATTTACACTACCACAAAAGGCTTAATAAACTCCTGTTTTTCCAAACCTGTGCTGTCCAACACAGGAGCCACTGTTTTAGTTCTTTTCAACTTAAATTTAAGTAGCTATGCTTAAACTAAAAAGAATTAAAATTTACTTTTCAGTAACATTGGCAATATTTTAACTGACCAATAGCTACATGTGGTTAGTGACTACCATATTGGACACCACAAACAGAGCATTTCCATCATCACAGAAAGTCCACTCAAATTATTGCCAATATTGGGTATTATGAATCTTTTATATTTTTGGCAATGCAATCAATTTAACAAGGTCTCATTTTAATTTTTATGTTTCTATTCGAATTGTAAACATTTCGAAGTGTTTATTTATCTCTATTGAATATTATCTGTATTCTTTCCCCATCTTTATAGGATTATTTTATTTTCATTATTAATGAACAAAACAAATATGAATGGATTGATTCAATATGTCTGTAAGGTAGCAAAGCAAAACATAATTTAAATAATATTATGGTGATATTTTTGACTCACAAAAGAGGTTTTGAAGTGTCATTAAGCAATTTCTTGCAAAGAAATACTTCATAATAAAGTGTAAATTATGTATATATTCATCAGAATAATTTTCCAAATATCCTAGATTGTCAACAATTGATTAACAAACTTGTGTTTATGAATGGAAACCAATGAAACTGATTTTCCTAATAAACAATTAAATACATCTGCTCATCTTAAATAATCCCACCTTGATTCCCAGTTTTCCTTACCTAGGGAGGCTTTCCTGAATTGAGAGACACACTGCAGAAGTCCTCAAATGTCTGAAAAAGAACTTTGCAATAAAGATGAGGTTGCAAAACCCTCTCCCTCAAAATATAAGAAAAACCATCTCTGTCTGCTGTAGATGTGAAAGTGTAGGAGATATCAAAGATTAAATGATATTTTTAGTTTTAATGATTATAAGTTAGTGCTAAGAATTTACTAAGAGCTGGCCAGAAGACAGAAACAGTTACAATTTCAACATATCTATAGCACTTTATAATTTCTGAAGGAGTTTTACATAAATGACTCTTAGGACATTAATAAAGACAACAATTAAAGTTTGGAGAATGCTTGAAAATGCAGAGATGGAAGGTTAAAGGCTTAGAATACAGAAATTAGAGAAGCTTTCCTTGGATCGTATCTTGGCAATGTGCCAAGAAAGAGGTTTGTTCTGTCTGGTCTTGATGGTGCTCAGCAGTGGCCTTGTCACCCAAGATGTCCAGGGGCAGCTTAGAAAGTGATATGGACTGAAGGCTAGAAAAAGACCCAAGAATTGGGGCACAACCCAAGGAAATCAGGGTAGATGAGAAATGAATCAAGTTTTAAGAGTAAAATGTAAATCTGGGGATCAGAAAGAATGGACAGTATAACCCAACACAGAAGTTATAAACGTTTTTAGACCTGAAAAATAATAACAATATTGATGATGATGATGATGATGATGATGACAAAGACGACAATGATAGCCACCTATGCTAGGTAGCCATACATAATCTTCACAACAATTTTTTGAAAAATATAATATTCATTTTGTCATTTTACAAGACTGGGTCAGAGAGATGTAATAAATTGCCAAAATCTAATCACGGATAGACCTGATTCTAATTCTAATCTTTTTACTTGAAATTCTATGCCCATTACCATGACTGTCCTGCCTCTGAGGAAGTGAAATAGTCTGAGGATCTGTCTATATACTTAGGCATAACTGAAATGAATGATAAGACTATCCTTTAATAAATGAACACACACGGGTTGAACTCCAAGATTCTAGGCATTGTGGGGAAGCAGTTTTGAACACTATTTGATGGACTAGTTTTCTGTAGGGAATAAAAGCTTCCATGTAGGGATGGTCTTATCACCACGCGATGTCAAAGGTAAGTTTATTCTCAGCCTGTCCATTAAACTCACTTTGCCTTTGCTCCCCTCACAGCAAGTGCCTCGGCAATCCCTGGCCGTGTTCTTTTCATGCCTCTGGTTTCAACCAAAATGAGAAAGTAAGTCTTAGGTACATATGAAAGAGGAATAATAGCACGATCTTACCTCAGGAGGACTGAGAATATCCAATGTTTGGGTGACAACAATCAAGAAAAACTTCCAACAGAGGGTCTCCCCTGCACTGGGGGTAAGGGCAGGAGTCTTCTCTCACAGTGAGATGGTACCTCTACTTTGTGTTGCTTGACAACCTTGCTAAGAGCCTGTCAATTCAGTCTCTAACGTGAACCTCGTATTTTATTTTCTTTGAATTTCCTCAGATGTAAATTTGAGATAAGGATATGCATCTGGCTAGAGTTTCTGGAGAATTAAATGTGATGATTATGTAAGTATTAATCAAGTTTCTGAATCGAAAGAGGCAAAAATAAAAGGAGACATTTTTTTGAAGTGATGGTGAATCATACCCTCCTTACAAAATCTCTTTGAACTTATTTTTCTCATTGGTAAAATAAGGATACTGATGGTGTACTGTTATTGTGAGAACTAAAATAGGTACGTGTGCAGAATTGTTGGCTCATAGGAGGTACACAAGAAGAGACAGGTGTTAACATAGCTCTTTCCCCTCTAGGGTCTGCCTGTGTAGTAAGGGATTCCTGCAAAACATCTCTTGGGCCCCACGCCCAATTTCTCCTTAGAGAAAATGTAAATACCAGCAAATCATTAGATCACAGATCCATTAACGAGAAAAGGTAGACATATCCCAAATGCTCAACTATAGGGTAATAATTAGGTACATTTTGAGGCTTCTCTTTGATGGTATATTCAATACAATTATTACTAAATATAGGTAACAAAATATGATGTTAAGCAAAAGAAAGTTAGGCGTGAGTTCCATGCAACAGTTATGTAAAAATATATATGCACACAGATAAAGTCTGTTAGTTCTATGAGAGCAGGGACATGAGAGTGTGTGCACGTGTCTAAGATTGCACTCGCCGATGCATTGTAGTTGCCCAGCAAAGTGCATAGCACTGATGAAGCAGTCAAACAATATATGCAGGAGGAAAAAGGAACATAGAAATTGTCTTAAATGAAAAGGGTTAAATTTGCTTTTAAATTTTTTTCTATTGAGTTTTTAATATTAAAAAATCAGGTGATAAAAATCATAGCTTCCTAGAATATAGTTCACATTTGGAACAGTGAAGTGCATACATCTCAGCTTCCCCACCCCCACCCCCATCTCAGAGCAATCATTGCTGAGGGTTTTCTGGTTATCTGAGACCATTTATTTCTTTTTTAATACAAACATGAAATTATTCATATTCTTTTACCAGGCAACTTAATTTTTATATCATACATTTTGGCCATCTTTCTATGTCTGTATTTAAAGCTCTATCTTATCCTTATATTAAATGGCTCCATAAATATCACATAGTATGGATTCTCAGTTTTTGCAACCATTCCCATATTATTCACCATTTATTATTATAAGAAATGCTATAATAAGCCCTTTACCCATGGAATTGCAGAGTCAAAGCAATACATGAACTTAACATTTTGATCAATATTGCCAAATTGCTCTACAAGGCTATTTTCATTGTTGTGTCTATCAATAGCATAGCAAAGTGCTTATTCCTCCACATCTTTACCCAAGTTAGATATGATTAATCTATTACATTTTTATTGATCTTAAAGGTAAAATTGACATATATTTTTTAATATGCATTTGAATTATTGGTCAGAATTAAAATATTTTTATTTCACTTAAACTGCAAATTCATGTCCCTCGTTCATTTTTTTTTTTCATTATTAGTGAAGAATATGTATTTGTTGAAAAAAAATTGAAATGCAACCACTAAAGAGCCTTGTTAAATTGAAGTCTTTTCCCTGGGAGAAATAAATCATTTATAGCTTGGCAGCGAAAAAAAGCCCTGAGGGAAGCAGACAGACTGAGAATTCAAACTTGACAATTATAGCTAGCGCTGGCTTTTCCCTCATTCCTTCCTCTTAAGCAGAGAAAACCCTCTATTCATGAAAAAGGCATGTTAGCCAAAAAACAGAGTTAATGATTAGGCAGGGTTCTCAATTTTCCACTGGGAAATAAAGCTTCTGCAGGTGCTTCAGATACTTCAGCTTAAAGGAGTAAATGTCAGCTCATTCATTCATTATAATTGCTGGTTAATGGGCATACAATAGGACCAAATAGATGCAGTCACTGCCATGTAATGCTGGGGAGAAAAACAATTATTTTCTTCTCTTTCTTCCTGTTCCCGTTGGACATTGTAGAATAAGGGCAGATAAATGAATGGGGGCAAAGATGGACAGGAATGAATATACAGACTGATACATTTTGGGAAACTTGTCAGAGTGGGGAGAGACAGAAGATGCAGGACTGGTGAACATGTGGTTGGGTTATTATTTAGCAAACTGGAACTGGAAAAACAGTTCCTAACTTATTCTCTTACCCGGCTAATTTTTTTATTACTAATTATGTCGCAAAGTTAACAAATGAAAACATTTCCTACATTGTTTTCCTCTTATCTGATTAAATTTTGTTTCAGTTAATCCTCCATTACCCTCCTTACCCCCTTCAAGAGATGCTGAAGATTGCAATGAGTAGATACTTCTGAGTGCAGTATTAATCTATTTAGCTATATTGACTTAGAAAAACCAATAGATGCTTTGAGCTTTCCGTGTTTGAAGAAATAAGCCTATTCCTGTCTATCCCTAAAAATGTCAAATGTTTTTAAGAGTTTTATGGATTCCCATCTAAAATAAATTCCTAAATTTAAAACTATGATTTTAGGATATCAAAATTAAAAGAATAAATTTAATCCGATTGTCCACTACTAGAGAAAAGAAAGCATAATTCAAGAGTTTTTAAAACATTTCCCTCATAAGAACATTCTGCTTCTTTATTTGAAACCCTTCATTGGTACAAGAAAAGCCAGAAGGAAAGACAAAAGGGAAATTAGCACTGGGTTTAGGTGGCATATGTATTCTGACAAGGCACATGAGTATTTTATCAGCAACTAAAGAAACCCTCTCCTTTCACAGGGCCACCCCAGGGTCAGATTACCCTGAGTCATTACTGTACCTTCTTCCTTCCAGCTTCCGGAGCCACTCAACTCCTGTTACATCCCAAAGTACAACCCTGTGAGCTATGGGTTCCTTTTGTCAGCAGTTGCTCTTATTTCAAAACAAAAGATGTTAAAAATGACTCTACTCACCAAAAGATGACAGGTCTTGAATTGTGGTTTTGTGAGTTCTGTCACATTGCTTGGCTTCTTAACTTTGAAGCTTTCCCTAACGTAAGAGGTATTTGTTTAACATAAATGCTTCTTGAGTTATTAAAGTTTCACAAGGGATAATTTGAAGAGGGAAGTAGAGGCTCATGATAATGATGGATTTTTCAGGTCTTGGAGTATAGTATTTTTTTTTTCTATTCTTATACAAGGATATTTTTAATAGTTCATGGAAAGTTTCATATTATCTTTTAATTCTATTTTTCCATGAACTTTTTGAAGTACTCTCATAAAATAAAAAGTGGGGTACATAATGCATGTAGCATTCTGAAAGAGCATGGGAATTGGACACTGACCTAGGCTTGAATGTTGACACGGCTACTTACAAGCTGTGGACTGTCTACAAGATGGGTAACTTGCAGATTACTACGCCTATCTCAGGTTTTTATGAAAACTGTATTTTTAAAAAACTAATACAAATTATCTGAAATAGTAGGTGCTTGATAAAAGTAGTTTTCTCTATTCTTTGTCCTGAAATTCAAATAAGCAAATTTCACATGACTGGAATTTTGGTAAGTCTTTAGACAAGGGAACTATCACTCCTAAGTTGAATGCACACATTTCTCACGACTACAGAATACTCTTTCCTGATGATTCAAAACCACATTTCCCTAACACAGAACAATTAAGTCAAGGTAGACTCAGTGAGGAAAAGGGATTTGCCCCAAATCACCAGCTAGTAAGTGGTTGAGTTCTTCTGACTTCTAAGCGGGAAATGCCAAACGCTGCCTCTCAGAGATGGTATGCAGTAATGCCTCCCACCTTTTCTAATATAAAATAACCATCTTAAATTAAAAACTTTTTTTGTCCTTGACAACCTCTATTTCACCCTATTTTAGAAGCACTACCTTTAGGGTCAGTTGCTAAATAACATACATTTTAACTGAATAGTTCCATAACTTTTCTTATATATATTTGTATTTTATTATTCAGAACAGGATCTATTAATACACACATATGAAAAGCTCATGCACATGCATAGAGACATACGACCTGTGTGTGTGCATGTGCATGTGTGTGTGTCTGTGTGTTTGATGCATTTTGCTCCCTCCCCTTCACAAAACAACTTCATATGTCCATATTTGGAAACCCTGGATCTACCGATCCTCCTTGTTTTCTGTTTTTTACATGTTACTTTTTTCTTCTCAAAAGAATTGTGTTTCATAAAAGCAGGGAGGGCAGATTTTTGGAAAAAATATGAAGAATGCCAAGATTGTTTATATTGCTACATTCCCCCTTTCCTCTTCTCTCAGTTTAGAAAACTTCCCACACTTGAGGGCCCAGGGTCCTCCTACTGAGATGATCTCTCGAGCTTTTATCCAAATCTGAATCTCTCTTTCAGCCCTTCTTCTAGTATTACTAAGGGTTTGAGTGGGAAAATTAATCTTAGCCAACTTTGGAATTAGAAGTGACTTTTAAATTTTATCGGTGGAGAGGTCGTGATGTAGGCATATTTTGTTATAGTATAGAAGTGCTTGCATTTTAGCCAGGGGCAATTCTATTTAATAAGTATTTATTAAGGTCTATTCCAAACCTGCATAATACTAGTTACAGCACCTCCCCACCATGCCTATTTACCTAGAAGGATGCTTAGGGAGACAGACAAATAAATGAATTGAATGAATCATAGGATCAATATGGTGGTGAAGCAGGTACATTGTAAAGCAGTTGTATAGAAGAAGGAAATACAGTTACATGGGTTAAGCATACTTGGTATAATAGGGAAAGCTTTCTAAATGACCCAAAAGGATTAAATATAAAAGAAAAATTTCAGACATCAGTGATAAACTAGTAGGGAAACTGTTACCACCAAGCAAAGACTCTTTTTTTTTTTTTTTTTTGGTCACATTAAAACTTTTTGCAGACAAAAGTCTCATGCCTCTTTTCCTGATTTTTCCCTCTGCCTAAGGCTTCCTACCTAAGTCTGTCTGTCCATCTGTCTGTCTCTCTCATTCTCGCTCTAGCTAAAAAAAACTTGCGACCATCAAAGACTAGCTGTAAATTTACCTCTTCAGATCCAATTCTCTTTCTTACCTTTAGAAGAATTGTTTCCCTCCTTTAGGCTCTCTTCACAGTGGACTCATTATCTTATTGTTCTGTGTATTAAAGTCATTATCACTCAGTTTAATAGCAACAAACCTTTACATTACTGTTATAGATCTTACAGTTTACCAACTACTTTCATATATAACATCACATGTGATCCTAACGAGGCTCTTCAATGTGAGAATTATCTTTGTTTTATAATTAGAATATCTAAACCTCAGAGAAATTCCCCAAGATAACATACCAAGTATGTGGATGCCAAAGTCAGGTTTTCTAACACTAATGTTCTTTCCACAATGTAATTACGAGATTATATTTCTTATATAACATCTTACAATTTGAGAACATCATACTGGGTATAAATAGAGAATATAATAAGTTACATATTTTGCAACTTTCTAGTTTCCTTGCCTGTTCTATGTTTACATTTCTAGTAATCCTTATTTATCACATCTTGTTAACATTTTCTCCAAAACCACAGTTCTGTTTTGGTTCCAGAAATATTCCATGGAATTAACACATGCATAGAATGAAACTTCTTGACTTTGTCTTAAAGTATACCAATAGGCCTTTCTACATACCGATAATGTACTAAACCACTTGATTGATTTGACTGCATAGTGTTAATATTATGACTGAAAAAGTTACTTCAAATAAAGTAATTTGAATGTTTTTATTCACTCAGTTGTGAGATTCTTTTTTGCCCCTACATATGGAATAATTAAATTGAATAGAGTAGAATACAGTTTAGACAGCATATGTCTTGAGAAGCCATTTAATAGAAACTGGGGCTCAGAGAAGTTACATGTAATTAGTGGCAGCAGCTTCCTTAGATTGGCCAACACTTATGGTGGGGAGGAGAGAGTATGAGTCATTATATAGCCAACTTTCTATTTTTCACAGTTATAAGTATCATATGCTCGTTATAGTAATCCTTGCTAAAACAACATTAAGAGTTATTAACAGTAAAAATAATAAAAATAATTTAAAAGTAAAAAATAAAAATTATCCTTTGGGAAGAAAATTCTCTACGGAATTTCTACAGATTTTGTGGTAGACTCTCTTTTCAAGGTTGTTCTCATAACAAAGAACCCTTGGAAGCTAGAAAGAGTGTCTCCTCACGGGTCAAAGGTCAGGTTTGTTTGCTGAACAGAATGGTAAAGATGGAATGTTTCCTTCTTTATGCTGCAGGAATTCCAGGATAATAAAATTATGTCTTTTTCTGAGGTAAGGTAGACAGGTTTGCCAGAAACCCCTATAAAAGATCAGAATAAAGTCATCTGAAAGATCTTCAGTTGTGACACAGATCTATGGTCACACCTGGGCCCACCTTTGCTTTGACCCCTGCTTCTTTCTTTTAATGTTATGAAATAAATATGGTATAGCGTAAATATTTTGTCATATCATTATGAATTCCATATACAGACTTTTATTAGCTGCATATATTTCCTCATTTACATATACCATTTTTTACTCATTCCTATGTAGATTTTCGAAATTTTTCTATATTAGAAAGACACATTAATGAACTTCTTTGTTCTTGATTTTTTTCTGTATTTCATATGATGTTTAATATCATAGATATAAAGATATAAAATTATTGAGTCAAAGGCTAAAAATATTTTTTTGAGATTCTTATTTTTTATTACCAAAATGCTACCCAGAAAGTTTGAACCAAGTTGTGTTCTCACCAGCCGTGACACAGTGTGTTTTCATGACTATTACCCAGATTCCTATAGGCCTTTACACATGTTCTTCCCTCCACTTAGAATGCTGTTGGCATATCCAGCTCTTACCCTGCAGATCTGAGCCTAAATATCACTTTCTCAAAGAGTTCTTCCCAGACTTCTCAAACTACCAGAAATTACCATTATATCTGGTATTTCCCTTTGTGGTACTCAGCCCACATGTAACTGGTGTTTTTATTCCTGGCTGAAATTAAATCTCCGTAAGAGCAGGGATCTCATTTGCCATGTTCATTACTGCCCTTGTGCTAGAACAGCTTAACCACTCAGTTAGCACTTGTGTATGTTTTTTGAATCAATGAATCTTTCTTGAATGAATGAATCTTTCTTGATACTCCTAACAATCTAGTAAGGTAGATAGGCAATTATTGCAGATTTGACACGTAAAGAATCACAGGGATAGTTTGAATTGATCTCCTCAAGGTCCAAATGAGTCAGTGACAGAAATGAAATTACAACCCAGCTTTCCTGACATTTAGCAGATATTTTTTTCCAATACAATCATGGTTTCAGTAAATTTTTGAATATCTGTGTCATTTAAAAATAACATGTTTTCATGCATATTGGATTCTCAGAGAGAATCTTAAAGATTCTCTAAATATATTATTCTCTCTGTGTCTTTAGAGATGAATCCCAATACTTTTGGATCAATAATTTTGTTTTTAATGGATTAAATTTAACCAAATCAGTAATTATAACCATAGAGGGAACCATTTGTTTTCCTGGCCTTCTTCTGAACCATGTTGAATTTAACTTTTTTCGGGAAATTAGACCATACTTTCATCCTGACTTTCAGACATGTCATATGAAGCATGTGCAGATGAATTTTTCATTAGCTGTTGCAATTGGGCAACAGGTTTATTCTTAAAACTTCAGGTTTTCTATAGAAAAATCCATGTAAACACTCTAGCATAGCACAATAATTTCTATTTATTCCTCTTCATTCAGATTCTAAGCAACTAGAAAGTCCAAATTGGTAATGTTTCTACACCCTTTTATGAGGACAGAAAAACGATAAATTGATATCAGAAATTTATTTTTAAAAGCAACTCTCAGTATATGCCACATTGTGGAATAACAGTATAATGGAACTTACCAGGTTTAACATGCCACCAGTCTGTATCACAGAACCTCAGAATATAAACCAATGCTCATAGTAATGTCCATCAAGAGTGGCCACAGTGCAGTGTCAGGTGGCCCTCCATTCTCTAGAGGATTTGGGGACTGTCAGCTTCAGGTTTCTAATGTGTTCCAATGAACTAGAAGTCTTTCCCTTGAGCCCCCAAAATGGGACACCAATTTGGCACATGGTCCTGGAAGTAGAAGCCAAAATCAACCATGACTTAGGAATGGTTGAAGCAAAAATTGATTCATTAGATTTTAGACTTGAAATGCCCTGTTCTTTGCTTTTGTCATATCATGCTCTCTTTCTTGGTTTTTGTTCTGATTCTCTTAATTTTTCTTTTATGAACCGCTTTTATTAAGGTTATCCCTCAAATTTTGTTGATTGTTAAACTGCTTTCAGCTCCTCTCCTACCTTTCCCCTGCATAGTGTTCTTTGGATGATCTTTTCTATTCCTATAATGTGAACTCACATTTATTTGGAGACAACTAATAAAAACTGTATTCAGTCAATACCTAAAACCTTACAGGTATTCTCATTGCCTGCCTATGCCTTGAAGAGAGTAAGTGCTGAATAAATATCTGTTGAATGATTGAATGACCCCTTCCCTGAGTCCTACCCCAATATTTCGAGCTTATTGCTAGAAATTTCTATTATGATATCCCACAGGTACTTCAAAGACCTATCTCATTTGAATTTACTTTTTTCCAAACACCTACTCTACTATCATATTCTCTTGCTTAGCAGCTGCAAAACTAGGACCATGTTGAATAAATAATTATTGAATAAATAAAGTTTTTAAGGTTAAAAAATATTATACTTGTTTTATTTTCTATGGATGGCCATTTATTCAGAATATCCAGAATATCTTTTTAGTCTGTATACAAGTAAGGCGGTGTGGTACAGTGGAAAGAAATGGGTATTGAGACTCAGACTTTACATACTTTGGGAATCAACCAAATTTTCTACCTCAGCCACTTACTACCTGCATGACATTGAGCAAGATACTTAATCTCTTTCTTCTAAACATGTTTCACTTCATGTTTCACTTATAGAGCAGCTGTAAGAATAAGACAATGTGAATATGTGTATAGTGTCTACACTAAATAAATGATCTTTGTTATTACAAAAAAAATTATACTTGTATCTTCTACCTCTCTCCATGCTCTCACCTAGAATTCAAATTCTCTTTTTCTCTTACTTTACTTCTAATACTCTTGTCAGCATTCTGTACCCTACATAGGTGAGAAGGACGGTTAAAATTATAGAAGTCAGAAAAAGAATATTGGAAATTAAAAACAAAAGTCACCTTATAGTATTATGAATTTGCATTCCCAGCATTCTCTTCCTCTAAACTCAATCTTAACTAGATGCTAGAACTGGCAATCTAACAAGCATTTGAGGGAATATTTGAGGCTGTGGGCTTAGGTAGAATTTTCAGAGGAAAGGGTATCGTGGAACATCTATGAATAGGCAAAAATCATATTTCAAAGATGATATAACATACATACATGGAAATGTGCCAAATAACATAGCAACTAAATATATTAAGAAAAAATGGTTAGATAACTGAAAAGGTAATTAGAACAAAGTTACATTGAAATATTTCAATCACTCAGAGTTATAAGCTGTAGTTGGCAAAAAAAAGTAAGCAAGGTTATGGAGAGACTTAATGCAATCACTTTGATCATAGGTCTCTTGAGCACAGAAAATGTAATTTTTATATGATTATTTTATAAAGATCAACCATGAAAGTGGCCACAAAGAAAGCATTAACAAAAGTTTAAATGCTGAGATTTTATAGGCCATATTCTGAGAACAATTTAATAAAATAAAACAATGAATTAAAATAAAAACTTGACTATGTAATATAAAAAAACCCCTACTAACTGACCTGTGTAATAAGCTGGAAATCAAAGCTAAATTATAAACATTTTCTAATTAAAATAAAAATGAATTAAAAACTTTTTAAAATTAAAAATAAAAAAAGCATATTATAACTTGTGAGATGCAGCTTGTCTCAGAAGAAAACATGGAGGCTCATATGTTTGTATTATTGAGAAAATAAACGTGATTTAATAAATGGTTCTGGTACTCCTGGCTAGATGAAAAGACAATTAAAGACTACACCACACCATATACAAAATTAGACCTTACATGCTTCAGAGACACAATGTTAAAATTTAATAATAATTTTTTGAAACATACAAACCAATTTTTAAAAATCTGAGATATTTACATTTAAATCAATTTAAAATATGTAAAACCACTCAGAGAAAAAATGAGGTTTTGAAGGAGGACAGGGCAGGGATGGGAGAGAACGGTCTTTGACATTGCTGGTAGAAATGTGATTTGCTAAGGCTATTCTGAACATTTAATCAATCCATGTCCATTTAACCTAGCAATTAGTTCCTGTCATTTTCCTGTAGAAATAAAATCATCTGTAGAGAGGATATATGTTCAAGAATTCACATTGCTACATAGTTTACAGTGGCAAAAAAAAAAAATGCTAAAATACCTGGAAATAATCCAAATGAACATTAATAAGAAAACAGTTACATAGATTTGTTGCAGACATTAAATGCTATGGAGCTACTTTCCATAAATGAATTCAGTTTCTTGATATGAAGAGATCTCTGTAATGCATTTTTAAGGATGAAAAAATTTTATTTAAAATGAAATCTGGTTGAGAAGAATGAAATAAAAAAAATGAAGGAAGGAAAGAGGAAATCAGGTTAAGAAGAGATGTATATAGTATGCTCCCATTTCATAGAAATAAACCACAAGAACCATACATATGTGCATCAAAATAATAACAGCACTTCTATAGTGCTTTTTCTTTTTTCTTTTCTTTTTTCTTTTTTTGGACCGGTAAGGGGATTGCAACCCTCGGCATGGTGTTGTCTGCACCATGCTCAATGAGCACACCGGCCACCCCTATATAGAATCCAAACCTGGGGCCTCGACGCTATCAGTGCTGCACTCTCCCGAGTGAGCCACGGGGCCGGCCCTATAGTGCTTTTTCAATGACAGTATTGTCCTAAGTATTTTACATAATAATATATTTATTTATTTATGTTTTTTTCAAGAAAAATTTTGATAAAACTTTATTCTTAGAACAAAAGCTTGTGGTATGTGTGAGAATTCACAGTGGACAAAACACTCTGTGTCATGAAGGGAAGTCTTCCACGATCATTCATTTCAGAGTCAACACTTAAGTTTCTCTCACTGACAAGATTATTCAATTGGCGAAAACTTCAGGTAGATTTCACATCAGAAAATTGAGCCTGGAACATAACAACAGAAAAACCCTAAAATAACATTTTAACACATAATTTAGAAAATCACTTTAAACTGAGAAAATAATTATTCATTAAAAAGTAGTATGCGAATGTCAGATGGTGAGGTTATCTGGAAAAATTAAACGCAGAAGCTTGAAGGAAATTAGATTAAAATTTCAAATAGGTCAAATTAGATCTAACTTGCAATAGAAATTTGACCAATAATTGCAAATATTTAAATAATAAAAACAGTTGCAGATAAGTCTAATAGAATAGCAATAGTCCAGTTCTTATTATGCAGAGTTAAACAAATATATTTGGGTTTGGACTCTGTCATGTGGATAGACAATCATCCCCCTTTCTGAGACTCCTCTTTTGCTATGTATGTATGTATGTATGTATGTATGTATATATTATTGGAACATAGTTGATTGTACATGTCTGTGGGGTACAGCATTGAATATCAATACCTGTGTGCAATATGTGATGTTCAAATCAGGATAATTAGTATATCCAACATTATAAAATGTAATCGATTTTCATGTCCCTTTACTAATTCCTCCCTTTTTCTTCTCCCTCTCTCCCTTTCTCACTTCTGGTAACCTCAGTTCTGTTCTCTTCTTTTGAAATTTCAACATATTATTGTGATTGCTATAATTTTTTTTCTTTTTTTATTTATTTGTTTATTTACTTTTTTTTTTAAATCTCCCACTTATTAGTTAGGACGTGGTATTTCTCTTTCTGTGCCTGGTTTATTTCACTTAACATAATTTTCTCTAAGTTCATCTACGTTGCTGCAAATGGCAGAATTTCATTCTTCTTTATAGCAGAGTAGTATTCCATTGTGTAAATATACCACAATTTCCTTATCCAGTTGTCCAATAGCGGACATTTAGTTAAGTTTCAGCTCTTGGCTATTATAAGAGCTGGAATAAACATGGGAGTACAGGTATCCCTTCGACATGATGATTTCCATTCTTTTGGGTATATACCCAGCAGTGGAATTGATGGATTGTATGGTAGTACTATCTGTAGTTGTTTCAGGAAACTTCGTACCATCTTCCATAATGGCGGCAAAAATTTACAGTCCTACCAATAGTGTAGGAGGGTTCCCCTTTCTCTTCATCTTCACCAGCATTTGTTATTTTCTATCTTTTTGATAATAGACTGTCTAACTGGAGTGACACGATATCTCAATGTGGTTTTGATTTTCATTTCCTTTATGCTGAGTGATGTTGAGCATTTTTTCATGTGCCTGTTGGCTATTCATATATCCTCCTTTGAGAATTACCTATCCAGTTCCTTTGTCCATTTTTTACTTTGGTCATTTGATTTTTTCCTGTTAAGTTATTTGGGTTCCTTGTATATTCTGGGTATTAATGCTTAGTCAGATCCATAGTTTGCAAATATTTTCTCCCACTCCATAGGTTGTCTTTTCACTCTGTTGTTTCTTTTGTTGTGCAGAAGCTTTTTAGTTTGATATGATCCTATTTGTTTATTTTTCTTTTTGTTGCTTGTGCTTTTGGGGTCATATTCATAAAGTGTTTGCCCAGTCCTACTTCCAGAAGTGTTTTCCCTATATTTTTTTAAGAGTTTTATAGTTTCAGGACATATATTGAAGTCTTTAATGCACTTTGAAAAGATTTTGGTATATTGTGAGTCATATCAGGTCTAGTTTCATTCTCCTATATATGGATATCCAGTTTTCCAAGCACCATTTACCAAGGAGGCAATCTTTTCCCCAATATGTGTTCCTGGTACTTTTGTCAAAGATCAGTTGGCTTTAAGTATGTGGGTTAAATTCTAGGTTCTCTATTCTGTTCCATGGCTCCATGTGTCTGTTTTTGTGCCAGTACCATGCTGTTTTGGTTACTGTAGCTTTGTAATATAATTTGAAGTCAGATAGGATAATTCCTCTAGCTTATTTATTTATTTATTTATTTTGCTCAGGATTGCTTTGACTATTTGGGGTCTTTTGTTGTTCCACATGAATGTCGGGATTGTTTTTTCTATTTCTGTGAAGAAAGCTGTTGGTATTTTGATTGGAATTGCTTTGAATCTGTAAATAGCTTGGGGTAGTATGGACATTTTCACAACGTTAATTCTTCGAATCCAAGGACATGAAATGTCTTTCCATCTTTCCATGTCCTCTTTAATTTCTTTCAACCATGACTTGTACTTCTCATTGCAGATATCTTTCACATAGCTGGTTAATTTTATTCCTAGTTATCTTTTTTATGACTATCATAAATGGGCTAGCTTTCTTGATTTCTTTTTCTGCTAGTCCATTGTTGGAGTATTAAAGTGCTACTGATTTTGTATTTTGATTTTGTATACTGCAACTTCACTGAAATAATTTATCAAATCTAAGCATTTTTTATTTAGTGTCTGTAGGCTTTCCTATATAGGATCATGTCATCTGCAAACAAAGACAATTTGAATTTAACTTTTCCAATCTGGATGCCGTTTATTTCTTTCTCTTCCCTGAATGCTCTGACTAGTACTTGCAATACTATATTAAATAGGAGAGGTGAGATGGGGCATCCTCGTCTTGTTCCTGTTCTTATGGGAAAAGCTATCAGCTTTTACCCATTCAAGATGATATTGGCAGTGGATTTGTTGTGTATGGCTTTTATTGTGTTAAGATACTTTCCTTCTACACCTAATTTTCTGAGAGTCTTTATCACGAAGGGATCTTGAATTTTGTCAAACGCTTTTTCTGTATCTACTAAGATAATCACATGGTTTTTGTCCTTGATTTTGTTGATATGGTATATCACATTTATTGACTTGTATGTGTTGAACCATCTTTGCATCTCTGGGATGAATCCCAGTTGAATGTGGTGTATAATATTTTTGATGCATTGCTGTATTCTATTTGCTAATATTTTACTGAGGATTTTTGAGTCTATATTCATCAAACATATTGGCCTACAGTTTTCTTTTTGTTGTTGTTGTATCTTTGTCTGGATTTGGTATCAGGGTGATTTACACCTCATAGAATGAGTTTGGGAGACTCAATATTTTGAAATAGTTTGAAGAGAATTGGTATTAATTCTCCTTAAAGGTTTGGTAGAATTTAGCAGTAAAGCCACTATTCCTAGGGTTTTCTTTGTTGGGAGACTACTGGTTACTGCTTCAACCTCATTGCTTTTTATTGGTCTATTCAGGTATTCTATGTCTTCTTGGTTCAGTCTTGGTAATTTGTATGTGTCCAGAAATTTGTCCATTTCCTATAGGTTCTCAGATTTGTTGGCATGTATTTGTTTATAGTAATTTCTAATGATTCTTTGCATTTCTGTGATATTGGTTGTAATGTTTCCTTTCTCATTTTTAATTTTTGATATTTGAGTTTTCTCTCTTCTTAGTAAGCCTAGATGATGGCATGTCTATTTTGCTTTTCTTCCCCAAAAAACAATTTTTTGTTTCATTGAACTTTCATATCATTTTGGGGGTTTCTATTTCATTTAGTTCTGCTCTGATCTTAATTATTTCTTTCCATCTACTAACTTTGGGATTGAATTGTTCTTCTTTTTCCAGTTTTTTGAGGTGTAGCATTAAGTTGTTCTTTTGCAATCTTTTTATTCTTTTGATGTCAGCATTTATTGCAATAAACTTCCCTCTTAGTCCTGCTTTTGCAGTATCCCACATGTTTCGGTATGATGTGTCTTTATTTTCACTGGTTTCAAAAAATATTTTGATATCTTGTTTAATTTCTTCTTGGACTCAAATATCATTCAGGAGCATGTTGTTTAATTTCCATGTGTTTGTATAGTTTCCAGAGTTGTGCTTTTTATTAATTTCTACTTTTAATCCATTGTGGTCTGAAAAGATACATGAAATAATTTTAATTTTTAAAAATCTGTTGAGACTTGATTTGTTACCTAACATGTGGTCTATCCTGGAGAATGTTCCACGTGCTGATGAGAAGAATGTATATTCTGTGATTGTTGGACTGTAGATGCCTGCCAGCTCCAACTGGTCTAAAGTGTGGTTTAAATCCTATGTTTCTCTGTTGACTTTTTGCCCAGATGATCTGTCCAGTGTTGAGAGAGGAATGTTCAGGTCCCAACTATTATTGTACTTGGGTATACCTCTTTCTTTCAGTCTAACAGTGTTTGCTCCATATATCTGGGTGCTCCAGAGTTGTATGCATATATATTTATGACTGTTATATCTTCTTCCTGGATAGATCCCTTTATCATTATACAGTGGACTTGTCGCTTTTTATAGTTTTTGGTTTAAAGCCTATTTTATCCAATATAAGGGTAGCTACTCCTCCTCGATTTTGGTTTCCATTTGCATGGTATGTCCTTTTCCATCCTTTCATGCTTAGTCAGTGTGTACCTTTAGAGGTGAGGTGAGTGTCTTCTAGACAGCATATAGTTGGGTCTAGCTTTTTAATCCAATCAGTCAGTCTGTTGAGTGGGGAATTTAATCCATTTACATTAAGGGTTATTATTGAAAGGTGTTTACTTACTCCTGGAATTTTGCCAATTTTTGTTTTGATGTTTTAAATATCTTTTGTTCCTTTCTACCCCTTTTATTGTTTGTCTTTCATGTTTGTTGTTTTTTTGAGGTGGTTAGATAAGGTTTCTTTCTCTTTATCATTTGCATATTTGTTCTACTAGTGGGTTTTGTCCTTTCTTGTGTATTCATGGTAGTGATTATTGTTTTTCAGGTTCCCAATGCAGTACTCCCTTGAGGATTTCTTCTAGGGCTGGTCATGTGGTGTTGAACTTGCACAGTTTTTGTTTGTCTGGGAAATATATTATCTCTCCCTCATTTCTAAAGTATAGCCTTGCTTGGTACAGTATTCTTGGCTGGCAACTTTCTTCCTTTAGTATTTTATTATACCATCCCATTATCATCTGGCCTTTAGGATTTCTATTGAGAAGTCTAGTGTTAGTCTGATCAGGACTCCCTTATAGGTGACTTGATGCTTTTCTCTTGCTGCTTTTAAGATTCTCTCTTTGTCTTTGAGCTTTGCTAATTTGATTGTAATGTGTCTCAGAGAAGACCTTTTTGGATTTAATCTACTTGGGGATCTTTGAGCTTCCTGGATCTGAAGGTCCATATCTCTCCCTATACCTGGGGAATTTTCCACTATTATTTCATTGACTATGTTTTCAATGCCTTTCCTTTCTTCTCTCCTTCTTGGAACACCCATGTTTGTGCACTTCTGGTTGTCTGCTCTCTCTCTTAGATTTTCTTCATTTTTTAGAATTATTTTTTCTTTTTTTTTTTGGTCTGGCTGAGTTATTTTGAAAAACCATCTTAAAGTTAAGAAATTCTTTCTTCTCTAGCCTGCTGTTCAAGCTCTCAGTTGTGTTTTTTATTTCATTGAATGAATCCTTCAGCTCCACGGGTTCTGATATATTCTTTCTTAAGACATTAATATCTTTGTATATTTCTTTTTTCAAATCCTGGATACTTTTTCTCATTTCACTGTGTCATATAACTGAGTTTCCTTAAGATTGTTCAGAAATCCTCAGAGTCATTTCTGCTCTATAGGGTCTGGTACTTGTGAATTATTATGTTCCTTTGGTGGTGCCATATTTTCTTGTTTTTTTTTTTTTTTTTTGTATTTCTAGTATCTCTACATTGGTGTCTATTCATCTGGTAGAGCAGTTGCTTTTTCTCATACTCTGGAGTCGGCTTTGAGGGGAGGCAATTCCACTTGTAGATGTGTTTTATAATCACCATTGTGTGGGGCGTTTTAGTATTGATTCCAGGTAGACACAGTAGTGTAGTCTCTGTGTGGTTACTCTGGGGGAATTCAGTGTTGGAATTGTGTGTGATTATCTCCATGGCCTAGTCCCTGGGCACTTAGTGATTCCTTTCTGAGGTTGGTAACACTATGTTGGTTTGTGAAGATTTGGGCAATCTCTTGAATTCTTGAGGGAAGCACCTCGGTGCCCTGTTACTCTTCAGCTATGGTGGGTGACCTTGGGTGGGCCTGTAGGCACCCTCACTAGCTCCCCTGACCCTAATGGTTGCCCTGGAGTAGACTGGTGTTCCCTGGTTTGAATGGGTGATGCTGAGAGGGTTTTCCCTTTCTTATTTCCTGCAAACAGTGATTCCTCCTGGGACCTTGCTTCCTCCAGTTGGGGGATGGGTTGGTTGTTATAGGAAATTTTCTTCTGTACTCTGAGTATCCCAGGTTTATATACTTTGGGATTCCATCAGTGTCTCTCCCCAGATGAAGGCAGTCCCAGGGGCTGTGCATGTACCTCCCACCCGAGTTGTGCTACCACATATGGCAGCATAATTCTCTATGTGAATTGGGCCACTGGGTTGTGGGCCTGATCTCACTCACCTCTTTCCCTGGGCTCCACTGATAACTCTCCTTCTTTTTATGCCAACAATTGTTCGGTGGGCTTCCTATAAGGTGGCAGTGGCTGCTGGTGTGTCAGTGAGCTACCCTGTGGTAGCAGTTGCTGTGGTTGTGGCTGTCATGGACAATTCATTCAGCACTGGTGTCTGCAGCAGTGCAGGGAGTGCTGTGCCAGTGAGGCAGCTGGCACACTGATGCCATCAGTCACAGGGCTGGCTGTCAGGGCAGGGACACTTCCCAAGGGCTGACGAGGCAGCCAGATTCATGCTGGTGCCATCAGTTGTGGGGCTGGCTCTAACAATTTGTTTAAAATCTTACTGCAAACTCATGATGCAGGTACTATTATTATCCCAGCTTTACAGATGAGGAAACTGAGTCAGAAAAGATAAGTAACTTTCCTAAGGTTGCACAGATCATAAGAAGTGGTGCCAGAATTCAAACCATGGCATTCTGTTTTCAGAATCTGTGCCCTTAAACATTATGTACACTGCTTCTTACACATGTTTGTAAATGGCTGGGTAAGTTTAGTAAAGGACTTGGAAAGATATGCACCGGGAAGTGAACATATATTTCCTTACTTGGCAGGATGTGTATGGGAAAGAAAAGGGGAAAAGGGAAAGCAGAAATGACAACTACAAAAACTGTATCATGATGGCAAAATATACTTGGTATAATGTTAAGTAAAATTTATAGAATTTTATATCTCATCATATAATAAAAAATATAAATATGGTTAAGGAGAAGATAAAAACAAGAAAGGCACAAATGAAAATGATGATAGATTTGAAGTCTTTTTTTCTCAGAGTTCTGTTGCCTTAATTTTCAGCATCTGCACTAAAGTTATTCATTTACATATTCAACTATTTATTTATTCTAAAATGTGAAGTGTCATTTAAAGTGCAGGAAGAATACATAAATCAGCTTGATCTTTTCAACTGATTAGGCAAATAAAAAATGTTAGGTGTTTCCTTATTATTACTTGGGTAAGTTATCTGACTTTTGGAAAAGGAATTAACTTTCTCAACTAGGAGAAATTGATAATCTTGACCTTTAAACCTGACACCTTTAGATCAGCTATGAGTATTGTTTTACTCTTTTTATGCTAAGACTCTGTACAGTTTTGTTGTTTGAATTCACCTCATTTGACTTCATGTTTCCCTCCTGGCAACAACGTATTGGGAGAAAGGAAGTCAACTCAATCTGCAAAGCTTTGAAAATAAAATGCTGACACATGATTTAGTTTTCCTATTGCTCAACAAGTGTTTATAACTTAACTTAAGGTTAGCAAGCCAAATATTTATTAAGTAGTCCACGGTCAACTTCCACAACTTTCAAATTAATCCACATTAGTATGTTAACTTAAAATCCCAGATGTTGCTGGGGCTTACTAATTGGTCCCTCATGCTAGATGAATCTCTCTGAAATTGAAGAGTATGAGATAAGAAATATAAAATTTACCATCTATTGAAACAAACATCTGCCCGATGAAAATTTGCTCCCAATAAACCTGATTCTTAAAGATGGGCAGTAAGAAGTTTAAATCAATATTTAATAAATATTTTTGTTTGTTTGTTTTAAAATTAATTATTTTTTTATTAGACACATATTGATAGTATGTATTTATGGGGTACAGTTACATTTGAATACAATTTAATAAATAGTCATTGATCACTTATTAAGTGCTAGTGATACTGTGCTGTACAAGAGAGACAAGGCTCAAGCTGAGTGGAGCTTATGTTCTAGTGAGGCAGATATGTAATATGCAAGAAAATGCAATAATCACAGGCAGTTTTAAACACTATGTGGAAATAGAGTAATAAAATTGAACAGGTAGCAAAAGGCCATTTTAGATAGCATGGTTAGGGAACGCCTTTCTGAGAAGGTAAAATATTAATCGGTGAGAATTTCATAAACAGTGAGAATGAACAGTCATTGAAAAACTGGATGAATTGTTTCAGGCAGAGAAGATAGCACAGTACAAAGGTAATGAAGAGAGAAGAAAGCTAGAGAGTCTGAGGATCAAACAGAAAGCAAGAGTTTCTGGGACAGCGAGCAACAGAAGCAACAAAGAAATAGGCGGGGTCAATCATGCAGGGCCTTGTAAGATTTTATTCAAACATGGTATAAAGGTAACCTATTGAGGATTATTAAGCAAGAGAGTAACTTGATATGACTTACATTTATATTAAAAATTACAATGTTGAGTGTAGACTCAGTAGGATACATTGGCTGATCAGACAGGAGGAGAAACAGCAGAGGGAAGAGTCAAGGATAACACTTAAGTTCCTAGTTCGTGCAATAAATTCAGGACACAGCAGATAAAATTAGAGGGTAATTGCTGTAGTCCACAAGCAATGGCGGTGTATTGTACCAGGCTGGTATTGGTGGAAATGGAGCAAAGTGGACACATTCATAATGTTCATCATTAGCCTTTTAAGGTTGCTCTTACTGTCTGTTACCTATGGGATAATCCTAGTCTATCAGTAAAAAATAATGTTTATCAAAATTTTCATTGGTTTATTTACCAGAAGTAAGTAGTGAAGTGAGAATAGGATCAAATAGTAGAGACTATCTAGGTAATGTACAGTTATAGCTGCTTTGAAATGTATCATCTGTACAGTTCACTTGCAAAACCTTTGTTTCTCTTAATTTTTTATTTAACTTCAACAATGATTAGACCAAGCCTCACCTTATTAATTCCAATCTAACAATCTAATTTAAAACCAGAAGTGTTTTGATGGCTACCAGATTTATATTCATCATTAGTGTGACCATGGAAAAGTCACTAATCCTTTCTTGGTCCAGTTTTTAGCCTGTAAAATGAGAGTAATACCATCAGGAAGATTACTCTCAGATTGATGTGAAATACAAATGTACTGTGTTAATAATATTAAGCTATTCAAATAGAAAATACAATGATTACTCTTTAATTTCATAAATTCTTATTCCATCAAATTCACAGATTTTCTCCTATTTTTTATATCTTAACTGAGTTTACTTAGAATATTTTCCCACCTCATATTAAAAAAAAAATGAAACCAGTGACCCAAAATTAGTAGGCAGTGTGCTTTCAGTGGTTTTTTCCATTCCTGGAATTGTATTGTGCTCATCTAACCACACTCTCTACAGGTCCCTATTTGCCTTGTGACCAAGGGCACACATTTTTTGAGATAGCTATTAATGAGAGAATCTCAGAGTGAAAAGTTATGCTAGTGCAGAGATTCTCAGAGCATAGTCTAAGGTCACCAGGTTTCTCCTGTTCTTTTTTATTTCTTTTTATTTTTATTTAATTGAAACATATTGATTGTACATATTTATGGGGTACACAGCTATTTCAACACATGTATACAATGAGTACTGATCAAATCAGGGAAGTAAACAAATTCTTCTTCACAAAAATTTATTTATTTGTTATGAGAACATTTAAGCTCTTCTCTTTCAGCTATTTGACAAACTTACAATAAATTATTAATTATAGATGCCCAGCACCAACAGAACTTATTTTCCCTATCTAGCTGTACTCTTGCATCCATTAATCAACTTCTCACTATCTCCCACTCCTTCCCCTTTCCCACCTCTAATAACCACAGTTCTATTCTCTACTTCTAAAAGTTAAAATTCTTCTTCTTCTTATTATTATCATTATTATAAGCTCCCACATATGAGTGAGAAAATGTAGTATTTCTCTTTCAGTCTCTGGCTTATTTCATCTAACATAATTTTTTTCCAAGCTCATCAATGCAGCTGCAAATGGCAGAATTTAATTGTTTCATGGCTGAGTAGTAGTATTCCATTGTGCATATATACCACATTGTCTTTATCCAGTCATCTGTTGATGGACATTTAAGTTGGTTCCAAATCTTGAATATTGTAAATAAAGCTGTGACAAACTTAGGAGTGCAGGTATCCCTTTGACATGATGACTTCCATTCCTTTGGGTATATACCAAGCAGTGGGATTGATGGATCTTAGTAGTTCTATCTGTTGTTATTTGAGAAACCTCCACACTATTTTCCATAATGGCTGTACTAATTTACAATCCCACCAACAATGTAGAAGAGTTTCCCCTTCACCAGATCCTTGCCAGCAGTTGTTATTTTCTGTCTTTTTGATAATAGCCAATCTAACTAGAGTGAAATGATAACCCAATGTGCTTTTGATTTGCATTTGTCTGATGATCAGTGATGTTGAGCACTTTTCATATACTTGTTGGCCATTTGTAAGTCTTCTTTTGAGAAGTGTCTTTAGTTCATTTGCTGATTTTTTAATCAGATTATTATTATTACTATTATTATTTTACTATTGAGTTAAATTTCTTGCATATTCTGTATATTAATCCCTTGTTGGATGCATAGTTTGCAAATATTTTCTCACATTCTGGAAGTTGTTTCTTTGCTCTGTTGATTGTTTCCTCTTCTGTACAGAACTTTTTAATTTGATAAAATCCCATTTGTTTATTTTTGCTTTTGTTGCCTGTGCTTTTGAGTTCTTATTTATTACATCTTTGCCAACTCCTATGTCCTGAATTATTTCCCCTATGCTTTTTTCTAGAAGTTTTATAGTTTGGGGTCTTACATTTAAGTCTTTAATCCATTTGAGATGCTTTTGTACATGGTGAGAGATAAGGGTCTAGTTTCATTCTTCTATATGTGGACATCCAATTTTCCCAGCACCATTTATTGAAGAGGCTGTTCTTTCCCTAATGTAAGTTCTTGGTGCCTTTGTCAAAGATCAGTTGGCTGTAAAGCTGTGAGTGGATTTCTGGGTGCTCTACTCTGTTCCATTGTTCCATGTGTCTGTTTTTATGCCAGTACCATGCTGTTTTGATTACTATACCTTCATAGTATATTTTGAAGTCAAGTGGTGTAATGCCTCCAGGTTTATTCTTTTTGTCCAGGATTTCTTTGACTATTTGGGGTCTTTCACTGTTCTATTAAAATTTTAGGATTTTTAAAAATTTCTGTGAAGAATGTCATTGATCTTTTGATCAATGGGCCTTCCATTGAATCTGTAGATTGCTGTGTGTAGTATGGTCATTTTGACAATATTTATTCTTCCAATCTATGAAAATGGAATGTCTTTTCTTTCATTTCTTTCATCACTGTTTTTGTAGTTTTCACTGTAGAAATCTCTCACCTTCCTTCCTTTCATCTTCCAGCATGGTTAAATTTATTCCTAAGTATTTCAAATTGTAAATTGGATTGCTTTCTTAATTTCTTTTTCTGCTATTTCATTATTGGTGTATATAAACATTACCAATTTTTGTATATTGATTTTGTATCCTGAAATTTCACTGAATTTGTTTATCAGTTCTAAGAGGTTTTTGGTGGGGTCTTTAGGTTTTTGACATGTAAGATTGTGTCATCTGCAAACAGGGGTAATTTGACTTCCTCTTTTCCAATTTGGATGCCCTTTACTTTATTTCTTTCTCTTGCATAATTGCTCTGGCTACAACTTTCAGTGCTATGTTAAACAGGAGTGATGAGAGAGGTCATCCTTATCTTGCTCCTGTTCTTAGAGGTAAAGTTTTCAACTTTTCCTCATTCAGGATGGTGTTACCTGTAGGTTTGTCATATATGGCCTTTAGTGTGTTGAGATACTTTCCTCTATACCCAATCTGTTGGGAGTTTTTATCACAATGGGATGATAAGTTTAATCAAATGTTTTTTTCTGCATCTTTTGAGATGATCATATGTTTTTTGTCCTTCATTTTGTTGATGTGGTGTGGTGTATCACATTTATTAATTTTAGTATAGTGAACCATCCCTGTATCCTTGAGATGAATTCCACTTGATCAAGGAGTATAATCTTTTTGATGTGCTGCTGAATTTTGTTTCCTAGTATTTGCTGAGAATTTTTGCATCTTCGTTCACCAGGGTATTGGACTATAGTTTTTTTTCATTGTGTCTTTGACTTTGGTATCAGAGTGATGCTGGCCTCATAGAATGAGTTTGGGAGAATACCCTCTGTTTCAACTTTTTGGAATAGTTTGAGAAGAATTGGTGTTAATTCTTCTTCAAAAGTTTGCTAAATTCATCAGTGAAGCCATCCAGTCCTGGGCTTTTCTTTGTTGGGAGACTGCTGATTACTGATTGAATCTCCTTTCTTGTTATTGGTATGTTCAAGTTTTCTATTTCTCCTTGGTTCAGTGTTGGTAGGTTGTATGTTTCCAGAAACTTATCCATTTCCTCCAGATTTTCAAATTTGTTGGCATATAGTTGTTCATAATAGTCTCTAATGATTCCTTGTATCTCTGTAGTATTAAGTTGTAATGTCTCCTTTTTCACTTCTGATTTTTGTTATTTGAGTCTTCTCTCCCTCTTTTTCTTTTGTAATCTAGCTAATGGTTTTTCAATTTTATCTTCTCAAAAAAAACACATCTTTTTGTTTTGCTGATTTTTTATGTGTGTCTTGATTTCATTTAGTTTGATCTTTATTGTATCTTTCTGTCTACTGATTTTGGGGTTAGATTGTTCTTGCTTTTTTAGTTCCTTGAGGTGTAACATTAGGTTGTTTACTTGAAATCTTTCTAGGTTCCTCTGCAGCTCCCCAGCTGAGTGTGCAGCTGTGGACATGCTTACTGGAGCTGCAGAAGGGGCTCTGTTTCCTCCAGAGAGGCATGCAGGCACTTCACAGTTTCCCAGCTGGAGTGTGTGTGTCTTGATGTGTTTGCTGGAGCTGCAGAAAGACTTACTGCCTCTGTAAGAAGTGCATAGTCCCTCCACTGAAGAAAGCAGGGCCACAGGAAGTGGTAGCAGCCTCATTTGATTGGCTCTCAGGATCCAGAAACTGTACACAGTGACTCCCTCTGTCCTGAAGGTAGTCTCCACACTGTGCTGGATGCCTGTTCTCAAGGTGTAGGATGCCATGTGGACTCAACTGTTGGAGACCCAGGGTGATGAGGGGCCTCAGGACTGTAGAGATGTTGGGGCTATTAGGCCCCAGGGCAAAATGCACTCTGGTGTTTGATCCAACCTCAAAATGGCAACTGCTGTGGGAGCCCGGGACCCAGGGATTGGGGGGGCCTCTGTGTGTACTCACTCTCTAGACTAATACCATCATGTGTGCTCCCAGCAGCATCCTACACTGGGCTCACAACCTGCAAGGCCTACATGGCTCCCTTGTAGCTTAGATAGCAGACATCCACAGTGCACCTCTTATCTACCTCTCCTTACCTTTCCCCTGCAGGCAGAAATTCTTCCTGGGTCCCTGCTGTTCCTGACTGGGAGATGGTGTGATGGAGGCTGGGTATTTCCTTCCATTCTGCATGTGGCTGTATTGAGTTTCTGTGCTCATTAGTATTTCTGTCATTCCTTTGATGTGCTCCATCTCTACTTCAGTTATTTTCATCCAAATGTAGTTGCATATTGATTGTTTTGTCTGTCTTTGTGGGAAAGAGGAGCTGTATTCTAGTCAGCTATCTAGCTCCTCAAGTTTTTACCTTTTCAACTATATATCTGTATTATGCTTGATTTTCTTCATATTCTTCAACCAGGAAAAAAAAAAAAAAAAAACACATATAGCAAAAGGTGAAATGCAGAAGCAGATACGATAATATGATGGTACATCAAAAGTCTGTGGAAAAAAAGAATTAAAAGAAAACACAAATCTTTCCATGAACTTTTGAAGACTCCTAGTGTAGTATTGTTCTATTAAGCCAAGCATGAAAGAGTTCAAAAAACTGTACAACGACGCTTCTTTTCTCACTAATTCTGTTTTGTTTTGTTTTAAAAGGGTGTTTCTTTTATTTTATTGTTATTAAATGAATTGATCAATACTCATTTTTTTTAACTTTTAAATTTCTAATAGGGTAAATATTACCAGATATGACCCATATAAACGATAACTCTTTGGAGGCTTTATAATCTTCAAAAATGCAAAGGGGTCCTGAGAACAAAAAGTTTGAGAAACATTGGTGTAGTACAATCAACCAAACTGAGCACTTCATAATGCTAAGCTTTAATTAGCTGAATTTTCATGCATGAAAATTTATCAGCTGAATCTTATTATTCACTCCTCTGCTTTCCTTCCTGCTTATCTTCCTGCTTTTCTTCCTTTCCTTCATACATATTACTGAGAGGATGAGTAAGTAAATATTGGCCAGGCTCTGTGATAAACCTTGATGTACAAAATAATACAGTCCTGCCATGAAGGAGCATGAGTTTAGTGGAAAAGACAGACAATCAGATAACTATAACAAAATGTGAATGTAGGAACATGAGGTCATAGGAGAGAGAGTTTTGACATTTGCCTAGAAGATCAGAAGGACAGAAATGAAGTATAGTACTTGGGACATCACAAGACCTGAACAAATGGCCCAGCTTCATTTTCATGCTTGTGGATCAACCTCTAATTTCAGACGGAGGTTTCTGCGCTGTGGCTGCCATGGCTATGCCCTGATCACATTTCTCTTCAAGAGAGCACCTGCTGTAGGAGTGCCATTTGCTGACAGCCTCCAGCTGTTCTCAGGATCCACCTCAGCTTTCCAGTCAAGGCCAATGACTAAGGGCAGCACAGCTACTAGGGCCTGACCATTTCCACCCAAGCCAAGCTCTACCTTGGGCAATCATCGTGCAAGAGTTCCTTGCTGGTAAGGCTGAAACTATCTTTGAGATGTATTTCTGAGTCTCTCTCTCTCCCCAATTCTCTTTCCTTCCTTTTTTTTTTTTTTTTTTTCTAACAGGTGTCAGACCTACATTGTTTTCTGGGGCTTTCTCTTCCTATTCCTGTTCCTTCCTCACTTTTTCTTTTATAGGCATTACTCCCTAATAAATTCTTTGAGCCTCAGATTTATCAGGGATAAAGTAGAAATTAGGCAATACCTCCCTCATACAGTTGCATGATAGTTAAATGGGATAATATATGTTTATTATCTTGGTGAAATGTAAAGTCTTAAATAAATAAAATTATTATGGTTATTATTGTTACTACCAATGCCAGAAGTATAAACAACACCGAATAGTATTATACAACATTGATATGTCAAGTTCTTCTGAGACAGAATAGGATGGAACTTGGCCCCTCAACTCAGCCACTCATCCCTACTTTCACAGAATCCAGCAAACTCAGCTAAGTTATTTTCACAAACTAAGATAAGTAACTTTGTTTTAACCACGAACTTCCCCCAGGCAGTTAGCCAACCCCCCACAACACACACACACACACACACACACACACACACACGAAGCTTTAAGGTGACCACTACAATGACCCTCCTGGCATAGCGATAATAAGCAACACCACCATCTTGGACCTAGTGATCAGGTGCAAGGACCAGAGCCCTAACTAAGTATGCATCTATGCTGCAACCAGGAAGAACAAAATGGACCACCTCCAGAGATGCAGAATGATGTTGGTAGCCTGCACCCCTCACCCTATTAAGGACATTGTACAGATCCCATTGGGGAGCTCGCTTCCCTATAGCTATCTCCCTTATGCATAATCACTTTTCTCTTTACATAAAGCATTTTTTTTCATTACTGCTGAGTACATTGTTCATTTCTATGACTTTGATACCCAAGAACCTGGTCTGGTAACACTTCCTCTTTTTCTGAGATCTTTCTTTGCTTTGATATGCATTTTAGTACAGTGGTTTTTAAATTTATTCATGAAGCAGAGAACATAGAGATCATGATGCTCTTTGCCAAATATCATTAAATATAGATAAATTTATATATAACATATTATACATTCATTCAACAAGTATTTAAGCACTTATTGTATGCCAGCAATTATTCAGGGTGCTGGAATTGGAATGAACAGGATTTAGAATCTACTATCTAATTAATAAGGAAAAGTTTTCTAATAGAAATATACACAGTAGTAAATGTAATCAGATCATCACTGAGATCTGTATTAACTCATTTAGTTTTTTTCAGAACAAGATGAGGTAGTTATGGGGGATATAATTATGTACATTTTATTGATGAGAAAACAAAAAGAAGTAAAATAACTTCTTCAAAATTAAACAGCTGGTTATTGGCAGAGCCAGACTTCAAACTCAGGCAATCTAACTGGAGTCCTTGCCATTAATCCTTAAGCCATTGATTCTCAGTCTTTAACTTGTACCAGGATTCTCTGAAAGGGGATTGTTAAAACACAGATTGCTGAGATCCACCTAGATGTTTTCTGATTCAGTATGTCTGTGGTGAGGCTCAGGAATTTGCGTTTCGAACTCATTCCAAGGAGATGCTAATGTTGCTCATCCAGCTGATCCTGACACCACACTGAGAACTACTGCTAAGCAATGGGGTCACTCTGTAAACCTACTTATAATTATGTGAGCCTAGCAACAAACTCTATTTTGGATATAAGCTCACTTTTATTTCATATCATTTTAGCATATATTGAATTTTCAGGAATGTAACTTCCAGATAAATATTCGAGGACTGTACTTTGTTCTCCTTGAAATTTGACCAAGAGTTGCCTAGCCTCAATGATCCTGGCATGATATTTGAGTGATCATTTGATAAGGTATTTGAGTTATAACTTACCTGAAATCACTTGTGTTATATATAAAAAAGGTAACAGTCAGTTTTACCATGTTTCTACAATTTTACAGAGAGGTGTGAAAAACAAGTATCTAAATTTCTCATTATGTTTTCCAGTACATTCATACTTGAACATTTACATAATACAATATATGTTATTGTATTAGCAATTTATTTAAAGTATCCTTTTACTTCTCCTTTATATTATGTTTGGTATTACATTTCTTTTTATTTTTAAATGTGTAAGTAACTTATTTTCAGAATAGGAAAGGTTCTTTATAAAATATTTGTTATTAAAATAAAACAGGGTCTGATGGGTTTAGGAATCATTCAATATTTTCCCTTGTTAATGGGGAGAGGGCTAGTATTTTATTTTAAGGAAGAACATTTTGAGAATTATTCGATTAGGGAAAATAAACTAAACTGAAAATCAAGGTACCTGAGTTTTATTACTGAATTTTACTAACTGTCAATATGACATTCAGCGAGTGATTCAACTCTGGATCTCCATTTCCCAGTATTAAAATGAACTGGTTACCGAATTAGGCTCTTGGGTCACAATATCATCGAAATGAACAAAGTACCCAGCAGAATTTATAGCAAGCCACACTTTATTTAAAAGAGAGAGACTTCAACTACAATGCATATTGAGAAGTTAAAATAAATAAAATAAATAAATAAATAAATAAAAATAAAAGAAATAGATTTATGTATAAGGGAGACAACAACAGAAAAGCTGTCTCACTGAGAGAAGTTGGGGAAGGATTTTTAAAGGCAAGCAATCCCTCGATGATGTCAGCATCTTGTCTTGATGATTTCTGATATCTTCATGTGGTCGTAAAGGGGTAGGGGATTAGTTCCAGGAGCATCCTGCATCCAAATCCCAAAGGAGTCTCAAGGTTAACCTGTAATTTAGTTTTTAAAATTACAAGGGAAGAAAGAATAGGTAGATAGTGTTAAGTTTTAAATAAAGAGTAAGCCTTGGGGAAGGGGTTTTGCAACTAAGTTCATATCTATTGGCTTCTTATCTCTGTTTATCAGAGAGGTTACATCCAACTGGTCTCTTTCAGTTACTTTTATCAGGGTCATAGGGTAATCATGTGCCCTGGGGTCTCATGACTTAGGATAGAAAAGTGATAAACGGTCCTCTGCAGGGAAAATGGAGTCAGTTTGGTTCACAGGCCCAGCCCTATCCCGTCCCAAACCTGTTAAATTAAGAGGTCTGCAAGATTCCTTTCTACTTACCCTTCACTGCGAAAAAACTGTTTTCAACTTTCTTTGCAATTAAATGTGCAACTTTGATTATGCACTTCAAAGAAAATTTCCACCTTGACTGTTTGGCTTTCCAATACGGACAACCTAGTAAAAATTTAGTATTTTAAAAACCAATGACAAACTTCCCCAGAAGTTCAGGAAGGCAGTGTTACTGTCAGTGTATCTTTAAATAATGTGTTAGCTTCATAGTAGAATGTCAACTCTGAATTCTAAGGTCTGTCAAACCCTGGAAAAAGGTGTTGACCCCAACATGGCCTTTGCAATTTGTGCCCACATTAAAGAGCATTTTCACCTTTCAAAAGTAGCTCTTTTTGCCATATCACATCGGAATTGACTTTCAGGCTTAGAAACCAAGGTAAGTGTTGGGAATATAGAACAATTTAATCAGGCCCTCTCGCCTTGGGCCCAGTTGGGGGTGGTTCAGTAAACAAATTGTGTGTGGGTGAGTGGAGTTAGTGCGCATAGTGCTGCTGGGCTTTGGCTGGCGACTGCCCGGGGTGGAAGCCACCACACGCAGCCGTGCTTTCCAAACTACGGCTTCCAAGGACCTGTTTGCCATTACCTAGCTCATAGACCTGCTTGTAAGGGGTCTGGTGACCCAGCCTGGCATGAAGGGTTTGTGACCCAGTCTGTGAACTAGCTTGAGGGGTCTGTGAGCACCAAACCCAGCCCTAGCTCAACAATTGGCGCTGTGAGCAGGATTCCAACAGAGCCAGAGCAGTACAACTGGCCCAGTCCGCAGGATTACGGGCAGGTAAAAGAGTGCCACAATGAAGACACTAACTGAACTTTGACATTAAAGGACACTTTCTGTGTGTTTTAAAATCAGAATCTAGAGAGAAAAAAGTGAATAATTTGGACTTGTTCCCTTCGAATGCATATGATCTGGCGAAAAAAGTGGACATATAAATATTTATTTGTGACCGGTGTGATGGGGCATGTACCTAAGAGGACAGGGACCCCTCAAGTCTGTCTTGTTCATCAGTGTGTCCAGAGGGCTTGACATCAGCAGGCTCAGTGGGAGAAAGGAGCCCCAATGACCAACAACACTTAGGAAAGCTCTCACAGAAAAGTGGGATATTTAAAGCGAGCAAGGAGGCTCCTGGAAATACTACTACATAATAATGTTTGGCCATCAGACTGGCACACTGATACCAGCCTTCTCTCTTCCGCACCCTAATAAGCTACTTTCTATCTCTGGTCCTCCTGCTGGTCCTGCGTAAAACAGAATGGGTTAAGCAATATAATCTCTGAGAGTTTTTATGTTTTTTTTTCACCTTGAGTAACTAAATCCTGTAAAGCTCCAGGGTGGGGGCAATTAATACACACAAACTGCAAGGTTGAACTACAAATGAATTCTCCTGTGGGCAAATAGAGACTGACAACATCAACAGAAAGCCAAACAAAACCCAGCAGATAAAAAGGCAGTGAGAGTTGGAAAATGGAAGGAACAGAAGTTCTCAAACGGCAACGGTGGTAGGGGTTAGAAAGTAAAGTTTTTCGGAGGGAAAAAAAAAAAAAAAAAAAGAATGGAGTCGGTAATGAGGGAACTGGACCCGAGAAGACTAAGTGGGGAAGAAAAGCGACTCACTTGTTTGATCTCTCCCTTTCCAGGCCTTTCCCTCTCCACCCCCGGTTACTGCACAAAGAGCGAAGTCCGAGTCGCGCGCGGACCGCTTGTGGCTCTTAAGGGCTATTTTGGCCACCCTGGCCGTGCACAATTTTGTAACGCCCCTTATCAACAGAAAGTGTCCCCGGGCTGTGCCCGCGTCTGTGGTCCGGCCGCAGCCAGGTGGGAAGCGACCGGCGCTCCCGAGCCCCCCACCTGAGGGCGGGGCGCGCCCCGAGCCCAACCCCACCCCCCGCCGCGCGCGACCCCGCCCCGGCCGGCCGCGGGTTTCCGGGCGGCTCTGGGGCTTTAAGGCGCCTGCGACTCAGACCTCCTCAGTTCGAGTTTCGGTTCCTGCTCGGTCCCCGTGTCTCCTCTGGGCCCCCGCCAGCATGGGTCTCCGGCCCCGCCCGCTGCTCGCCGCCCTCCTGCTGCTCCTCTCCTGGGTCCGCACGGTGCGGGGCGACACACCTGCCAACTGCACCTATTCTGACCTGCTGGGCACCTGGGTGTTCCAGGTGGGCTCCGGCGGTTCTCAGCGCGACGTCAACTGCTCGGTCATGGGTAAGCCGCTGGCGCCCCCGGCCCAGGACTCCTCGGGGTCGCTTTCTGACCCTGAGCACTAATTCCCGCAGCGCCCACGCCACCCCGCACCCCGACCCCAGGCCGACGCTTGTAGGTGGCGGGGAGCATCGTAGCCGGACTCCGGGCCCCTTGGGGTACTTTCTCCCGCGCCAGGGTCCCAAAGTTAACATTGAGCTGCTGAGAACTGCTAACTTCACACTGTGTTGGTTACCTTGGTGCTTCAACGTTTTTTTCAGGAACTTTTTTTCTCCCTTAATTTCTGTATTCGTTTGTTTGGTTTGGAACGGAGTTAAGAGCTGAGATCTTTAAATTCCCTGGCCCAATCTGACAGGTTTTTGGTTTTATTGTACTGGTGAAGACAAATGGGTTCAAGGACTCTCAAGAATATAGCAAGATGCTTTCTCCTTTTGTTAGGTTTTGGGAAGGAGCCCTGTGCCCTGAGATTTTGATTTGGGTGTGTGTTAATGCTACTGGTTGTACAAAATTCTTGGTACAACTCCAGAGTTTCTTGTATTTCAGGAAGGTATATTAAGGCCTTTAAAAAAACAAAACAAAAGAAACAGCAACAACAAAAACTCTATCCAGTAATTATATTTGGAAGTGCCCAGAGCCAAGCACAACACATGGCCCATGGAAGGCTCTCCATAAATATCTAGTGTTTAAACACACTGGGGGGAGTCCGGATTCCTTCAGATAACATGGCTACCCCTGGTCAAAGAATCTAGTGAAATGGGGAGAAGAAAACAGAATCATGGGTCAGAAGAGTTACCCTGTTGCTCTGCCCAAGCCCTTACAGCCTGTGATTTGTGCAGATGAGTGAAGCTATCAGCTATAATTTCCTTATCAGCACAACAAATATTGTCAAGTCACTTGTTACTAAAAAGACTTTTTAAACTGTCTAACTTTAAATGACTATGGCATTTTGTAGTCCTGGACATTACAACCAGTTTTTTCTTTTAATAGTTGACGTTGGGGCAGAAGATCAGGATTTTCACTGCCCTGTCACATGTAATCTCTCATGTCAGAGCATTAATTTGAAACATGAAAAAACCGAAGTGTGGAATTCTCCAGATGGACACAGATGAACCCTTTTCAGGCAGCCTCTGCCTGTAAACCTATCTTGACCTTAATCTAGAAATTAAAAACACCCACAGATTTGAACCCTCATCTTATGAAGGTTAAATGTTTAATTGCTACAAGCACTAATTAATTTTATAGGAGAGAAACTTTGAATTTGCTCAATACTTTGGAAGGATTCAGATTCTGAGGTTCTGAACTGTAGAGCCATGTTCATTTGGTCTGTGAACAGATCATTTCCTGTCTTCTCCTGGACCTAACACATTATCCTCCTCAAGATTTGACAGCTAGTCTTTTTTTATTTTTTAATCTCTTTATCATACCCTTTATTTTTATATTCTCTTTTTGACTATCATTTTATCTCCTCCCCATTTCTGACTGTAATTTTCAACGTCCCCTATTCCTCATTTTGTTCGGAAAAACTTCTTCAGTTATGTATGGATGCTCTGAAAAGGTGGGCGCTGTACTTCTGGGGTTTCTCTGCCTGGGCTACATGGCCTATCTCTATCTTTGAGAGCTCTCACTTCCCAGGCTTGCCTGAGACCCCTCCAAGATTGTACATAAGCAGCCAGGTGGAGACATGGATTTCTTTGCAAGGATGACTGTGGGCCCAAATTAGGTAGCATGAAAGGAAAGCAGCTCAATCAGCTAATGGAAATTGAGGAGATTCTTTCCCCCATTGAAGTCCAAATAATTTTCCTTTATTATGCATTTTCTTTTCTTTAGGACCAACAGAAATGAAAGTAGTGGTGCACCTTCAGAAGCTGGATACAGCCTATGATGACCTTGGCCATTCTGGCCATTTCACCATCATTTACAACCAAGGCTTTGAGATTGTGTTGAATGACTACAAATGGTTTGCCTTTTTTAAGGTTAGTTCTGTTGGAAAATGCATTTACATTTTCAGTGATTTGATATCTGAAGCCTCTTCTGATTAGGAGACCTTCAGATTTTAATTTTAAATTTTTCCTTGGTCTGATTAAAGTAAAAGGTAGACCATCCAGTCCGGCTTGTGGTCCTCTCTTACTAAGAAAGAACTGTTGTCCATTATATTTTAACACACTGCTTCCAATTACAGACACACTCTGGGTTAAAATAGTTTCCCACAGATTGCAGTTCATCCCATGTGTTCTTCTGAAGTGGAAGCTTCTTTTTTTATAAGCTTAGTATCGAATTGTTCAAGTAAATTGAATCCACATGCCTGAAATTAGCTGTTTCTCATTATACGTATAATATAAATACAGACTTTTTCATGGGAAAGAGTTTACAGCCTTTGGAGCATCTGGTAAGAGTTGGCAAATTGCAGGAATTTGTTGGAAAGTAGAAAACGAGTCTGAGAAAAGACAAAGTTCCAACAAAGGCCTAACTTCTAAATTTGTTGTAATTTCTCACATGAGTTGTTATTGATCAACAGGAAATGGTCTTCCACCTGAGCCAACCATATTTCTTAGAATAATAACTCTCAGCAAGGTTTTTTGTTTTGTTTTGTTTTGTTTCTTAATAAGAACCTCTCTTTAAAATGGAGGGGTGGGGGAAGGAAAGAAAAAAGAGATAGGAAAAAGTTGCCTCTTCTCAACTGGATTGGCTGGTTTGATAATCACCTGGTGGGAACCAGTCTATCCTTGCTGGCTGTTGATGGTTCATTTGATTAGCTGAAGCCCATGCTTAACCTTTTATTAACTGTTTTTAATATCATCCCCCAGATACTATGTATCCTTTTAAAAAACAATAACAGTATCTATATGAATTTTTAAAAATTGTAGTATATATGTGATAGATGTATGCAACTTGAATATAATTCTTGGTCTGCATTCTGATTAGCCTCAGGCTTTGCAGACCTCTCATAGTTACTTTCTTACAGCCCTTCTAAGGCTATTTGCCTTAGAAGAATCAGTTGCTTATGGAGTTAAAGAAAGATATTCAAGGCAATTGTTAGCACTGAGCCTACTTCCTGATAGTGGTTGTCATCTTTTTCTTTTTCCTCTTCCTCTCTTGTTTGACACACAATACACACTTAGTTGATATTTGTTAAAAAAAAAAAAAAAAAAAAAAAAATGAAAATGAACAAAGTGAAATTCAGTTGGAAAATAGATCGAATAAATTATTCATTTAAGTGAGAGATAGATGAATAAATAGTTTGCCCATTTTGCTTAGAAAACTTCATTCTTTAATTCTGCAGTATTGGAAAAGCTGGTGGGGGAACTTTTAAAATCACCGTTTAATTAACTGAGACACAATAATCAGAAATAGACCAGATAGGCAATTTCTCTCTTACTATTTTTTCATCAGTTTGTTCTCAGCTGAAATAGGAGTCCAGAGCTAGTGGGGACAGAGGGAATAGCTGGTATCTGAATGAGGAATTGGAACATTTCTTTGTATTTCTTTTTGAATCACAGTATAACACTGTTTTTCGTATTTTGCTGTAGCCTCAGAACATTTGTCACATTAAGTCAATAGAAAACTGCTTAATACCGAATAAAATTGTAAGTGTTCTCAACCGTAAGTGGGAAAGTCAATATATATGCCGCTGTAGGGTGGAACCTTGCCTGATCATATGCTTATGGATAGCATTGGTCAAAGCTTATTCTTATTAGGCATGACAGTAGGACGAGTGTTCCTACCCTACTGATTTCAGTATGTCTTTTAAAGTGCCTAATTGACAGAACCATTGACAGGGCTCTGTTTTTCCTGCAAAAAAATCAACCACTCTGACTGGTTAGTAGATCTGGTGATAAAGACCATAATTTAATAAGCAGAGAATACATAAGATACTTATTTTTAAAAATTAACATAATCAAGTAGTTCCAGATAAACATATTTTGCAAAGTGATAAAATGCCATGTTATTGTAGCAAATCCAACTGCAAGAGTGATGGAAAGCAGAGTTAATATTTTTTTTTAAATGATAGGATGGAGTTGACTTTAGATAATAGCAAAGTCAAGCTCTTTTGGTGATATTTGTTAACACTAAAAGTTTGCTGGATTTTACCACAGGTACCAGGGTATTTCCTGCAGTATGGTAGGGAAACCATGCTGGGAGGGGTGTGTCACTCAGGAAAAACACAAGCCTATTTAGTGAGTAAAGCACATGAGAATTTTTCCTACAGACTTAGAAAGTATCTTTTTTTTTTTTTTTTTTTTTTTTTTTGTTCTTTTTCGTGACCGGTACTCAGCCAGTGAGCACACCGGCCATTCCTATATAGGATCCGAACCCGCGGCGGCTTCCGAGTGCGCCGCGGGGTCGGCCCAGAAAGTATCTTTTAAATTAAAATTATTTTTAAAAATGAGAACTCAAAACTTTAGTATTTTCTATTCAACTCTTAATGTCTTATGTAAACTACAGCACAGTCTACTTAACCTGCTATAATAGAAATATCTGACAAATTTTTGCCATGCATAACCTGCCACCCTTATTCTGTATGTTGTTATTCTACAAATCAATTTGGTTTCTAGATCTCTCTGCTGACTCATACTGGACCCTCCCACTTGCTTCCTTTTACTTTCTTCAGATACGCTGTCATCAGATTCTCATTGTTGTTCCTGCTAGAGTTTGTTGAGGAGGTGGTAAATGCAGAGTGTGCCCTTAGGCTGCTGTTCTACCTCCTCCCCTGTAGCAGCCTGCAGCTCAGTAGGACAGACACAAAGTTCTTGGCATTCTCTGCTTTCCAACTTTGAAGTGATTGTGATACCATTCCTATTTCTAGGAACTTGCTTAAGTTCTCCTTATTCAGATCTCATCTGAAAGATGAGCATTTGTCATGATTTGGGGTACCTAAGCCTGTTTTTACTTTGTTTTAACTGCTTGGGAAATTGGGGGTGCAGTAGGCATGACCTATCTTTCGCATGTGATTTCAATTTAGATAAAAGCTTAGAAGGAAATAAACCCTCAAACTTCCTTTGCATAGTTTGAGTTGGGCAGGAAGCACTAGATATATATTTTTTAAAGATACTTTTTGCTGCTTAGCTTCCTGCTGGCATTTCAATACCTGAACAGTTTGTGGAGGGTACAAAAAAATCCCAGATGCATTTAGGGAGCACCCAGGAAGGTACCTAAGCACTTGAAACAACCTTGTGCAAAACAATAAGGAGTAATTAGACCTATGACAAAATGGAAACTTTCTTCAGAAGGATTTAATTTTAATTTTTTTTTAAACCATTGTGCTGGCCAAAACAAAGGACAATACTATCTGCAGGCCAGTTTCTAAGACTATCAGATTTTAATAGTATGTACCATTTTGTTATACTTGGCACACTCCAGCAAATTTACACCTTCATATTAAAAGCAGCCAACCTCTTGTATAAAATACAGCACAACAAAACAATGTAAAAATGCTTCATTATTCCTGACTTTATGTGATGGGTGAATATGTGATTATTTTTTCTTCTTTATGCTTTTATGTATTTCATTCATTTTTTTTATGATGAGCATGAGGAAGGAAGTCATATGAAAGAGAGTAAGCTCCAAAGAATGTCTTCAAGTTGAATGGGCTATTTTCTAAGCTTTTATTGTTTCTCATTTCACTTTCTTTGAGGCATTAAAAGAAACTGACTAGAAAGGGAGCAGTAGAGAAGACAAGTCAGATTTTATTTTTGAAGATTAAACTACTCAAGGGCTGAAAAAAATACATAGAAGTGAAACTAGCCTCATGACTGGAAACTGTATTAGGCAGTGGTCAAGAAAATCTCACTGATTTCTAGTTGAGCTCTTGTTTGGGGCTGTCTAATCTTAATAGAGCTATAAGCTTAAAAAAAAAAAACCCACTCACAAAACAAAAAAACCTACCGTAGGTGTTTCTAAAGCAGGTGGCTTCCCAAAGCAAGAACAATATGTTGAGAAATCAGTTTCAGAGGACTTAATTGCCCATTTTGTGTGCTAGTGATTTTTAAATTTCAAGCTTGTCACAACAGCCAGAAATGTCGTTGTATTTCTACATTAAAGGGTTTGGGAATTTGTGCCATTTTCCCATTGTGCTTTCTGGGTTCATTTTTAAGATATAACAATTTTAGAAGACATGCTATTGAGATAAAGTGTACTTTTAAAAATACAGATTGGATTCATCAAGCTTAGAACTTTTCCTTTTCTTTCTTTTTTTTTTAACAACTTGAAGTTTTAAGAGTGTCTCAGGTGAGGGGAAGTGTCAGAAGTTTAGCACTTAATGCATGCCTGACTATGTTTTCTTTCATGATGATGCTTAATCTCAACACAATGACTCAGTTTACCATTGTAAACTCTTTGTAGGATGTCACTGATTTTATCAGTCAGTTGTTCATGCAGCTGGGAACTGTGGGGATATATGATTTGCCACATCTGAGGAACAAACTAGGTGAGCTCTATTGAAATATTTTTAACCTTCCTATTAAAAGCAAGCCTCCTTTCTCCCTGGTAGCTTATGCAAATTTATGTCTGTTTATTCATTAGAGAATAAACAGAGAGAGACTAGAGAGATGGTTTTCTTATGGATATCTTGCTTCAGCCTGCTTATCTGCTACTTCTAAACTTCCTGCACTACTTTATGAGTGATTTTTCCACTTTAGTATTTTCTGTTTGCACAGGTCAAATTAACTCTCCTAAGAATAATACTTGTTAACATAAATATACTTATAACATAAGTAGATATGAACCCAACACGGTAAAGACTCAGTTAAGAAAAGGTTGACTCAAGTTTAGTTCACTTTCTTAGAGTAGCTGTGCTGCCTCAGGTTGCTTATTCTTTTCCTGAAAAGACTCCCTCAAGAGAAAACCATGTCAGGTCACAGCATTTTAGTTCTGTCTTCCAGTAGAGAAGATGACTTGTTCAGAGAAATTGACCTACCTATCACTTATCCCTGTGAGACATCATCTATCTTTTTAAAAACTGGCTTCTACTAAAAACATAGAATATTGACTGGGAAGAGGAGGGTATTTTTTCACTCCTTACATTCTCCTCACGTTTTCAGGATAGATGTTTAAATCATTGCTCACACTGGATCCATAAATTTAGATGTCTAAAATTTTGATGAAAAAATAAGTAGCTAGATAGTAAAGTCGGTAGAGTCTTACACTTGCATTTTAACATAACATTCTTTCCCTTTTTCCTTCCTCCTTTACTTGGCTCTTAAGTACTAGAAGTGAGTTATGGAAAAGGTAAACTCTACCCTAAGTGAATCATTGTGCAGTATATGCATGTATGGGAACAATGCACTGTACCCCACAAATATGTATAAGTAAATGCCAAAATATACTGAATTTTAAAAAGACAAAGAAAAAGGGAACTGGGGACAAACATTGAAAGCACCATAGCCTTGTCCTGTATCAGCATTTTTCCAAACTTTATGCTGGACCAGCAGTGGCCAACACGTCTGCCAGGTAGGAATTGCTCATCGGTTGTGTCACCTCATCTTGTTAAGCTTAAAGATTGTTCCAGGCAGCCACTAATAATAATGGGTCAATGTGTGCATTAGAGTTGTGAAACTAATAAACTACTTTTCAACTCTTTCTGGCAGTGGAATAAGTGTAGAATGTGTTAAATAGCTTTTATTTGTTTATTTTTATTTTAGAAATTCTCAGAATCTTTTATATATTGCATGGTGGTAGCTTAGGAGGAAGATATGATAGAAAGCTTTCCCAAGATAGATTACCTTATTTTTTGTGGAAAAAAGAAAATGGTGACTTTCAGAATGCAGTTTATGAAATTCTGGCCTAAACCTCTTCACTCCTCCTCCCAGTTAAAGAGACACCAGTAGAAAAGATAAGCCCTGGTATTTATTATTTTTTCTCTAAATGGGATAAATAGCCTGGATATATGGATCCGAGCAGCACTAAGCCTACGTTTATAATTTGTGAGGTATAATGTGTCTAAGTTGCTAGAATGTTGTCTGTTTCTTAAGTACATTTCAGAATTATATTAGGTTTATACAGTAGCAGTTACTTTCAGATGCATGTGCTTAAGCATGTTGGCTACATGTGCAATATCTGTTGCTTAAGCGTTCAGCTTGAGAATGGCAGCTTTTTGTGAATGTCTTAAATAGCATTAAAAAAAATACCAGGCTCTCAAATATTAGTGCTGGTATTTTTTTTTTCTTAAAAGAAATTCATATGATTAAATGTTATTAAGAGACAGTATGATCCTTGTTGGCTTGTAACCCTAGTTTTTTGTCTTGTAGTTATTAAATAGAGCATCTGTTGAGGGGCTTTTTTAAAACCGCAGCCACGAACAAACTTTGGGGCTAAGAGGCAGAGCAGCATGCAGCAGTGGACCTACCTCTAGCAGCTAGCAGAGGCCTCTCGCAGCTGCAGTCCATTCTGGATTCTTTATTTGCATGTAAAATGCAGAGGAGTCCTGGTGACCTACCTCCAAGGCAGCTGCCCTCCTGAACATTTCCTTGGAAAGCAGTAACCGCCATTTTGGAATGTGAACAACCAGAGACTGCGAAGGAGAAAGAAAAAATGACTGGAAGACATAAAGTCTTAGGTGGTTTCATCGTTCAGCTTTTTAATAAAAGGAACAATATGTAACATTAAGGTTTTTTTTTTTTTTTTCTCTTTTGAATACTCTTCTATTGAAATTATTTTTCTAAACTGGTCAGGATTTGAATTTTGTGTTTTGTTTTATTCACAGTGCAAATTTTATTTGCATTTAAATTGTTTCTTCCTGAGTTGCTTCTCCTTTCTCTTAATTACCTTGAGGAACCCCAAGAACCTATTGTAAGGAGGAAATAAGGTTTCAGGATCTATTGAGATAGACAGGTACAAGTTATTGGAGGGAAGATTGTCGTGTGGTGAAAATATTTAAAGGAGAGGAAATAAAAAAGAGGCTTTCTCATATAAGCCAGACTACTATAGAGTATCCTTCTGCAGATTACAGACCTGCAGTACCTCTGGCCAGAAAGATGGTATAGGTAATACTACTTCTTCTTTCTCTTAAAAAAAAAAAAAAAAAAAAAAAAAAAAAAATTAGGTGCCAGCCTTGTGCTAAGAACTTGACATACTGTAAGTTACAAAAATTCCATAAAGTAGATATTACTAGTTTCATTTTACAGATACAGAAAATTAGTCTCAGAGTGCTTAAGCTCTCACAGCTTCTAAATGTAAAATGCTACAACTAGTCTTTCAAGCCTAAAGACTTCCCTGGGGCTAAAGAGTGAAAGAAAAGCCTTTTACAAAAAAGTAAATGGTATTTATAGTTACATTTGGGTAGATTTTCTGGTGAATTCCAGTCTGTAAGCATCATGAATACTAGCTTAGTAGAATAGAATGTGTAGTGCATTAGTTCTTGTTGAAGTCTTAGGAGAATTGCCTTGAAGTTTGAGTTTACTTACCAATGAGGCTATTCATTTTCTTGCCTAAACCAGGGTCTTTTTATTTAAGACAAAAGCTTACTTTCTCCTTTTATAGTCTCAAATTGGAAGGAGAGCTTAGTAAACTTCAAATTAAGTGCCCTTGCCAAATTGACATTTCTCAAACTATTGTTCACACTGGTTGCTATCTTTTAGCTCTTTCCTGTTAAACAGTGGATGACTTCCTCCTCACTTAGTTTAGGGATGACTCATATTAGCCTTGGTAAACCTAAAATGTGGGACTACACCTAATCCATATTGTCTGCGTGGACTTTTCTCCTGCATCTCTGCTTGAATACAAGAATCTTTCTTTAGTAGTTTTTCATCATTACTTTATTGATTCAGATGACTTTTTATACCAACGGAGGTACTCGCCTGCTATTCTAGGAAGATCTTTCTCATAAAGATGAAGTAATAGTGTAGATGACTGCTCCTACCTGGATACTTTTTTCTATCTCACTTCTGAATGTGATAAATTCTTCATCACTTGATGCCACCTCCTCTGTGAAACCCTCCTAGCTCTCTCCATTAGTGAGAGAAATGCCATTACTTTGGTTCCCATTGCACTTTGCAGGTACCTCCAATTTCATGCTGTGTTGTAATGGGATTATTTGGTAGCATATCTTCAGACTGAAAATCTGTGTTTCTCCCTGTATGTCTTCCATACCTAATGCACATCGAACTTGGTGCTTGGAAAATGAACCACACTTCTCTATTCCTTTCACATACTTTTTGCAAGTTATACCCTTACAAAGAATTAATTTCATAGGATTCTAGCAACACAAATCAGAAATGGTGCTATATTTATCTTGTTTTTATTCTCTGCTGTAAAAATTATTATTAGGTTACCTGTCTGCTGAGTTCTATAGTGGCTGAATATTTTCGAGTTGATTTTCAGGATGTAAATAACCACCAAAGCAACTGATATGTATTTAATATGGAATTTAAAACAGTTTACTAAAGCCTCTTTTTGTTTGTGTCTCTGGGTAGTTAGTTTTGCATCTAAATGTTTTGATTATGGAAGAGAAGACTTACTGGGTATGAAATTGCAGATACGTGTGTTAGAAGGCCCCACAATTTAATAACGCTTAGCATTCTATGTCCTCATTGCCTGTTTGTCTTCCCCTCTGGTCTTTAAACTCCATTAGGGCAGGGATCAACTCTGTATTACTGTTTTATTCCCTGTGTATAGCATAATACGTGATAATAGACCTTCAATAAATATTTGTAAAAGAAAATTGAATAATGTATCATTGATATTTTATTGCTGTGTTTCTGGAAATTTTGTTACTTTTGTGTCCTTAGAAGCTATGGTGGACCCTCAGGCCATATTTGTTGATTTAGTGGAAAAGAGATGAGAGCCTTTTAAATTTTATTCTGTTTATGTTTTCATCTTCCTGTGGGCCTACAGAGGCCAAGATAGGGCTCAAAGTTAAAAATAGTAAAGTTCTAACTTTAAAACTACTGAAAACTAAATTAGCTGTCAAGAGAAATAGCAAGCTTTATGACTGCAGTAGTTTCCCAAAGCCTGGAGAACCAATGATTTTTACTAGCTTGGAATGCTGCAGGTTACACCTCACTTCTACTAAGTATAGTGAGGAGCATGAGATTTCTTCCAACCTCATTGTTTAAGAGTTTATGAGCAAGGAAGTGAGAAATGAGCCCAGGGACTTTGACTACTTTGCTGAGTGGTAAGTTGCAGTTTTCTTAGCTAATTCTGGAATGTACGTTTTGGTTGAAATCTAATTTAAACTAATTTTCAGCACTAGTAATAAGCAAATTTATGACCCTCCATTTTCACATGTAAATCTAACTGCCAATTCTTTCAGTAAAATGCTGGAAATTATTTGGTTGTTATCACTATTACGATTTCCTGGCAGTTTTACAATTCATTCAAATCCAACTTTTAAAATAAGTGGTTCAGCCTAGTTAGTAGGTGGAAAACTAGAGCTGATTCTTGGAACTGACATGGGGAAGTTGGTTTCTTTCAGAGGAATGATATAGTACCCTTGGATGGGTTTGGACAGTTTAGTAAAACTTGCTTTGATCTCTTTTGTTGCCATCTAAAAACTTTTACTCACACTGTAGACCTGATAGCAAATAGAAGTGGTTAATTTGCATAGGTACCTACAGTAAACAAAGGGCAAAAATTGAATAAACATGCTTTGTTTTTCAATATTGCTGAAGTGTATCTCCATATATATGGTTTATCATTAAATTATTCAACTTCATGAAAGGTACTCTTTTCTGAAATGGTAAACCATCTTGATGGTTTAGACTTAGATGTCCAAATTTTTTATTATGTATTCCACAGTGTATATAGATACATTTAAAAAATTATATATGTATGACTATGCTAATGTTTGTTATAAAGCATACGAAATATTAAATGATTTTTCTTTCTTTTTTTTTTTTTTTTTTTTTTTTTTTACATTTTGGTAGCTGGCTGGTACAGGGATCAAATCCTGGACCTTGGTGTGGTCAGCATCACACTCTAACCAGCTGACCTAACTAGCCAGCCCTTAAATGATTAAGTAACATTTGATTTATTTATTGGTGTCACAAAATCATGCCTTACCAAAATATTTCATAATGATATCATTTAAAAATAATGTGAAATATGGTCATTATCATGATTTTATTGCTAAAAAGCAATATTACCAATTAACAATTTCATGACTGCAAATTTTCAACATTCAGAAACAATTCTCTAATGTGTTTTAAAATCTCTTAAATAAAGAAGTTCAGTAGGTTTTGATACATTTTTGTTAAAAGTATGAAAGTGTTAGGTTTAGAAGGGTGTAGCATTACTGAGTGGTATTGGAATGATGACAGTTTAATAGATATATTTTAACTGAAACATTTGCTTTATTATTGAGTAGGATTAGAAAGTGAGTATCACAGTGAGGGAACCATCTCAAAACATGTTTTAAAAACTTTATCTTTTAACATGACTGACAGAACTCATACGAGGAATAGGGCAAATGTAAGCTTTACCATTTTCTTATGTTTACATCATTAGTGTTGCACATTGTGGTTTCTCTACAAGTATATTATAAGCCACGTATTTTGTGAGGGTTAGCTTGATTAAATCATGTCAGATGCTTAAGTCAGTTTAAGCAGGCACATATAAAAGGGAACATGCTTCGTCCTAACCATCTTGTAGGTACTTATTAGCACAATGTGCCTAACAGGTGAACATCTGATATTGGGACTGAGTGGGGGCATCAATGTTGCTTTGTATATTAAGTAACAGTGGAAGTCGGTTTTCAATTTTATTTTTATATTACAAATATAAATAGAAATTGTAATACTTTCCAATATCCAGTGAATCAACTTTTCATTTCATTTCGGAAACCCCAGCTGACAACAGAACCCAGTGTCAACTGCTCAGTTGACAATATGGGAGAGAATGTACGTTCTTTGAAGGCATGGATGAAGTCTTAAACTGCTTTGCATCTTCCATGGTAACAGATGATAGTGTTTATATTGTTACTTGTTTAGTGTTTTATAACTTCTTAAACTCTTCAAACTTCAATATCATCTTTATCCTTCATAGCAATTCAGTGAAGTATCTGTCATGGATATCATTCCAATTTTCGGAAGAGGAAATTGAGACTCATTCATTGTGACTTTCTCAAGGTTACATAAATAAAAGGCAGAACTGGGATTTAAATGGCAAAGTCCTTTTTTACTAAACTGCCTCTGTCTCCTAGCCAGTGTGTTGCATAAAAGTAAGTATTCAAATATTTGCTAAGTATTATTAATCAAGGAAACAGTGGAACACGGTTTAAGTGATTTCCCCCTCCCCGCTCAGTGTCAAAAAACAATTGAGTGAGAGATCCAGGATAAATAAGTTCCAAAATATCCCAGCCTGTTCTTTTTACAGTTGGTCAGTATGACTAGGTAGGTCTAATTGGATAGTTGATAAAACGAGTGGGAAACTGAAGAAGGGGGATTTTGAGAATGTTTGGCAACTTAATGGTAATTTTGAATCAGTAGTTTTCTAATCTTAAGTGCTAGGGTTTGGGGGTTCTTCAAATTTTGTGAAATTATCTTTTGTTGCAGTAGAAATTGGCATAAATGAGTGGAAACTTAAATTATCCCATCTGTGCAAGGCAGTCTTGAAAGACTGATGTTTATATAAATGAAAACCATTAGGGTAAAAAAAAGTTGGCAACCTTTCAAGCGGGTAGTGTGGCCAAAATTTCAAAATTGGTGTTAACATAAAAAATGATATAGGAGGTATTTCACAGTAGCAGGAAAAATGACAAATACCATGAGAACATTCAAATGAAGAGGATAATAGGGTACTGTGGGTGGTCCCCTCAAGTTAAGGTACTTGGCTTTTCAACTGGTAAATGCCTCTTTTCTACTCAGTGGTAGCTATCCTGTGTTTTGTGGCCCTGCCCTGCCTTTTATAGGATAATTTAGGTGCTAAAAAAGACCAAATTATTTCAGATTGTGAAAACTGCAGAATATATAAAATGAAACTTTAAAAAGGAAAATAATTTCATCAATTTAATGTATCAGAAATGGTACACAAATGGATAGCTTCATTAGTACATTTACAGGGTTTGATTTATATCAACAAAAACAAAGTCGCAGTTTTTTAGGATTACTTTATGTATATAAATAAGGAGTATGTCTGTATTAAGAATTACTTACCTGGTTTTATGAATATTAAATAAGAAAACCGTGATGCAAGAATGCGCAATTAGGAAGCTTGAAGGAAACTTCGGAACTTCTGGGTCAACCGAAATTTACAGATGGGGAAACAGGTTTGAAGAGAAAATTGGCATTTTTGGAGTAATATATGAATTAGAATATGGGTCTCTGGTATCTTGGCATCACGAAATATTTATTGTAAACTTCCCAGTTTCTTGTGTCATCAAAATAGGACTTGGCATTTGTTCTTTCTCTTCTATTATTCGTTTATTCACTCATTCAATAACTAATTTATTCCTAGTACCAGACAGCTTTGTAGGTATGGAATAAACAAAAAGTCCTGTTCTCACAGTGCTTATGTTTTTGTGGGAAGAATAACCTCAAAGACTGAAGTGAAAATTAAATGAGAAAGCGTACATAAAACACAACCTATGACATGGAATCCATTATCATCCCTATTTATAGATGAGGACCCCAGAAGCACAGAGAGAAGTAACTTGCTCAGGATCTCAGGCTAGGAAGTGGTAAAGCTGGATTCTATCTAGGCAATATAAGCCTGCAGGTGATATCCTTTTCCTCTGCCCTGCATCAAAAATCCATAGTAAGAAGAGTAAAAAGACTGAAATAGCCAAGGCAATATAGGTACCTAAACAGTGGGAAAATGATCATGAGGACTGCTAGGAAGTTTAGGTGGCCCTTAAAGGGCCTTGGGCAACAGTCTGGACCTGACTCATGGGTTAGTTAATCTTCTAAAACTTTTTTTTTTTTTTTTTTAAGAGGATACAATGGATAAAGCAAATGGCCTTTGTAACCTGTGAATGTGAATTTGAAATCTCTCCATTTAACTTTGCAGAGCAACCTTTTCTTCATTACTAGAATAATGCCTATTATCCCAAGAGATTATGGTGAGCTTCAGATAATACAGGTGGAAGCCGTTTGGGTTTTAAGCCTTTGCTGTATAGTTTCTGAGTATACCTCTTTAGTGTTTCTAGTAAGAGTTTACTTCTCCAGCTCTTTCTGAGAAGAGTAAGTATATGAAAAAGTGGTTCATGATACAGGGAAAAATGCTTGGTTCTAGGAGTCCTTGGTTATAAATTCTAGTTCAATCACCTCTTTTAGGTCTCTTTTTTGTCTCCTGACACTATATAATTTCTGTGTTCTCTTGAACCTCTAAGATTTATGAATAATCTGTATAATGTTTAGGAAGCAAGACATTTCTGCCATTGTACCACAAAAGCAGCTGCAGTATATAAACAAATAAGCATACTGTGCTCCAATAAAACTACATTTATAGAAACAGGCAGCCTTCTCCAGCCTGTTTGCTCACCCCTTTCCTATAGAACTAATATTTATTGTAGAAAATGTTATATAACATTCCTCTGAGTTAATGTAATTTATTCAATTTCTATATTTGAGCATTTTTAGGGCATTCTTTTGTTTTTGTTTTAACTTTTGTTAGACTGCAATGAGTATCTTCTTGTTTATGGCATTGTGTGCATGTGAGACCATTTTTATCAGGCAGATCTCAAGAACTCTTAAAACATTGTCAAACTTCTTTCCAAAACAGCAGACATGGGAGGGAGCATTGGCCTAGCTCCACATGTCTTACCAGCATGTGGCAGAGGAAAAGAAAATATGATCAGGAGCTCGTGCCAGAGAGGCACATGCCAGAGTTCTAAGGGGTTTACCTGGCATCATATGAAGTTACCAATAGTAGACTGTTTTTGATCTACAGAAGCAAAAGCTTTATATAGTTCAATATAATAAAAATAAATTTTCTTATCCTTTTTGGACAACATATCCTCTAACATTGCAGCCCAATGATGAGCTAGACCCTTGTTTCAGTGTTCCTCCTGAGTTGGGGCTTTATCAGAGACTTGAGGAGTGCCTAGCTGAACTCATGCTAGTGAAGATATTCTTAGGCAGAGATATAGTGACAGACTTCAGAATATCATGAACCATCAAGATATAAGCCTAAGTGCATGTGAGTCACCCAGAGTAACTTGTCCTGTGCTATATAGCTTAGTAAGAGGTGAATCCCAGGATTTAAAACCAGCTCTTTTGGATTCTAAGACTATACACTTTTAACTCTACCCCAAAACATGATTCAAATTTAGATAAAGTCAGATGCAATATGGTTATTTTACCTTTCAGTGTAGTTTCACCTGCACATTCCTCTAAACTAGGGGTTGGCAAACTGTAGGCCTGTTTTTGTAAATAAAGTTGAAGTGGAACGCAGCTTAGTTTATTCATTTATGTATGCCTTATGGACCTTTTATGTTGCAGTTGCAGAATTGAGTAGTTGTGACAGAGACCTTTTACCCTGCAGGCCCCAAATATTTACTTCCCGGCCCTTAAAGTTTGTCAACCTCTGCAAACAGGTAAAGTACCAACTGTTAGATTATGTCAGGAGTCTGACAATTGCAGCCCTTGAAGCCAACGTCAGTCTACAGCCTGTTTGTTTATGTTGTTTTGGACTGCTTTTGTGCTGCAGTGGCAGAGTTGAATAGTTGCAACAGACCTTAATGGCCTGCAAAGCCTAAAATATCTGCTGTCTGGCCTTTATAAGAAATGTTTACTAGTCCCTTCATTTGATGATGGAATCCCAGAAAGTTTATACCTCTGAGGGTGCTTTTTCTAGTTTCCTGATTTTACAGATAAGAGAACTAAGCCTGGTAAGTCTTGCCCAAAGTTCTATAAGTAGTTCATTCCATTAAATTAAGTCAAGAACCTGTAATTGTCTGTGCTCATGTCTCTCCTCATAGAAATTTAGCACAGCACTTTCCCTTCCTATCTCACACACTTTAAGCTCTTATTCTGGATTAAGTGGTCCTCCGTCATGAGAAGATGTTGTAACATGAGGGTGGTTAGGCTCTGGGGCCTGAGCATCTGAATTTAAATCCTGGATCTGTCACTTTATAGTTATTTTCTGGCGTTGTCATTGAAATAAGACAAAGGGCCATATTAGTGAAATAAAGTGGAGAGAATATTTAGAAATCGAATTACGTTAGCCCCCTCATAATCAAGATATTCTAATAAATTGGGAGATTTACAAAAGAGGATTTGCTTAATTCTCATCATTTGTTCTTGTAGTTTCCTGATGTGGATCATGTCTGAGTGGAAAAGTATAGTCCCATAGACTGAGGAGAACTCTCTTTTGGCCACTTAGCAGGTCTGTTGCCTTAGATAGGAGCTCCTTATCCTCTGAGCTGAGCCTCGCCTTCATCCTGGGTAATATGGGGTTGTTTGGTCTGCTCCCTCATAGGCTTATTGTGCGGATGAAATGAAATACTTTTGTAAAATGCCTCGAATGTGGCAGATGCTCTAAAAATGTTAGTTTATTTCTGCTTATTCCTAGCAGTGTTTTTGTTATGCACATTTTGTTTGGTGGTCAATAATGCTAACCATAGAAAAGTTTTTCTTTTCTAGAATAATTCTCATAATATAACCTCTCAGGTTGTAGTTTTTGTTGTGCTTAGTAGAGGGTGAAAAGGGGTATCTTTACTGTGAATAAGAGCCAGAGGAAATGGACCTGAGAGTTAAACACAGATTTTTCTTAACCTTGCATTCTCTTTTTTGTTTGCAGTATAAACAGGAGGGCAGCAAGGTAACCAGTTATTGCAACGAGACGATGCCTGGGTGGGTACATGATGTGCTGGGCCGGAACTGGGCTTGTTTCACCGGAAGGAAGGTGGGGTCTACCTCTGAGAATGTGAATGCGAACACAGTACACCTTGAGAATACCCAGGAAAAGTGAGTTGTCACAAGTGAAACATACATTTAGTTTTGTTTTACAGTATGTATGAATGTGTGTGTATATTAATTCTTAGAAAATTTTATTTAAGTGATATAAAATTTGGCCTGGAAACATAAGCCATGTTATGTAAAACTTTACTGAAAAAAATATATTGGCTGATGTAATTAACAGAAGAAAGTATTTTTTTCAAAGTGTTCCAAAAGTAATGGACCAATGATGGCTTTGACAAAATTTGCATAAAGGATCACAGAATTGCAAATTACTAATAAAGAAAAATCATTTTATTGGTTGCTATGTAATAACATGTTACGTAATAATTGTAGATAATGTTTCTGTTGTAACAAGGGTAGGTGATACTAATTTAACAAATTTTAAGCAAGACAAGAAGTAACTGACATCAAAGTTCTTGGTATTTAAGCAGTGTGTTAGTTTGCTAGCACTGCCATAACTTATTACTACAGACTGGGTGACTTAAATAACAGAGTCATTTTCGCACAGTTTTGAGGGCTAGAAGTCTACGACAAAGGTGTTTTCAGGTTTGGTTTCCTCTGAGCCATTCTCACTGGCTTGCAGATGGCTGCTTTATCGCTGTGTCCTTAACATAGTCTTTTCTAACTGTCTTAATCTCTTCTTATAAGCGTGCCAGTCATATGGGATTAGGGCCTATGCATATAACCTCATTGTACCTTAATTACTTCTTTAAAGGCCCTGTCTCCAAATAGTCACATACCAAGGTACTGGGGTTTAGGACTTCAACATAAGAATTTTGGGAGGACACAATTCAGCCTATAACTTGCAGTTAATGTTTTTGTTAAATTAAGTCTGCTGTAAGTAACTATGAACTTCACAACAAGAGATTTCAGACTTTATTAGTTTTGGAAGGAAAAAATGAACAAATATTATTACCTTTTCTGTTTCATGTAGTCATGAAAGCCAGTGCAAGTGTACATGAACAAGTCATCCAAAGCCAAGCAACACTGTCAGTGAATGACTGCAGCAGAGAGGTCAGGGAGATGACTTCGAAGAGGAAGAAGTGCACTTGTCTGCTAAAGTGCTTACCAAGATCTGGGCTGGTTTATCTCCTTCATTTCGACATTATTTTTTAAATAGCTTTGTTTGGCCTGGTCCTTGAGCAGCCCAATTCCTACTAAGCTGTTCACTTTTGCCCTAGCATTTAGAATATACTGTGTATTATTATACTCCATTTGATATCTCAAACATGTAGTGAAGAAGTGCTCAGAATCTACATTTGCCTCACCTGTAAAATGAGCATATGGGACTAAATTACCTTTGAAGTCACTTTCAGCTCTTAATGATCGGGTATCCCATAGCATAGGGGTTACAGTAAAGCAAGGGCAGTAGTAGGGCTCGCTACAGCTTCGCAAGTACAGTCAATGAAATAGTGACTCTCCTTGGTGGAAAATATTTTAAAATATTTACAATTTAAAATTTACTCTTGTGCCTAAAGAAACAATTAAACAACTATAGATTGTTTTTGTTGTTATGTTAGTGTAGTCGGAAGTATTATACAGGGAGTTTTATAATCTATTCAATAAAGGTACCTTTCTGGTTTCCCACTTTGCAACAGGTGGGAAGGAACTTTGATAAAAACACTAAAACATTATCAACGTGGTTGTACATTTTTCTTGTTATTGTCATTGCTCCCAGGTTCCTTGCCTATACAAAAATATTCTTGCTACAAACATGGGAATTAAAAGAGAAAGAAAAATTCACAGTATGCCTAAAATATTACTCAGGTTAGGTATATATTGCTTTACATAACTGAATGTTCATGGTAGTCTTGGATAGTAAGTCACACTCAAAGCAAAGAATCTTTTTTAGTAAGAGTAATATGGTGAGTTCTATAATTCTTAGCACTTGGCACACAGGTATGATTAAATGTTTAAATTAAGTGAATAATCAACTCACTCACTTTCTTTGCTTTGTAAACATGCTCTTTGTGTGTTAGATTTATTTACATCTGTATCCAAACATTTGGCATAAGGTAAACCAGTGCTTTTCAAATTGTAACGTTCTTGTGAATCAACTGGGGATCTTGCTGAAATGCAGATTCTGATTCAGATGGTCTGGATCTGCATTTCTAACATGCTCCCAGGTGCTGCTGTGGATACTGGTTCAAGAACCAAATTTTGAATAAGAAGAATATAAACCAAACATCCATATGTACTTATAAGGCTTGTATGCTATCTATACATATATGTATATATGTATGTATGTGTATATATATATGTATATGTATATATATAGCATATAGTTTCTGCTGTCCTCTTTTTCCTTACTACAGAGGTTATAAAGGTGCAGGAAACTGTAGTGGGTAGGGGAAAGGTGATGATCTCGTGCCATCATGAGATCACCATGATAACCATGAGATAACCATGGTTGGCGTATTAAACATGTAATTATAATATATATATATTTATATAAATATTGTATAAACTTTTCTTGTTTTCTTGTTTTTTAATTAATATAGTGTGAACACTATTCCACATCACTAAATAATCTCCTAGACATTTTTACTGAATAAGCTACATAGTAAATGAAGTACCATTATTTATTTAATCAATCCCATATCTTAGAACATTTATTTAGGTTGTTCATAATATATGACTAGTATAAAAGTGTTTCATTGAATATCATTATATCTTAGTTGAATTCAACTTTTATTTTCAGAGTAGACATTACAGTTTCAGGCTATTAATATATATTGCCAATTTCCTTCCTGAAAAATTATATGACTTTCTACTTTGGCCTAGAGTATAAGTGCACCTATTTTAATGGAATCTATTTACATCAGTAAAGAGTGTATCTGGAACTTTCATTGGCAGGTATTCTGATAGGCTCTATAAATATGACTATAACTTTGTGAAAGCTATCAATGCTATTCAGAATTCTTGGACTGCAACTACATACATGGAATATGAGACTCTTAGCCTGAAAGATATGATGAGGAGAAGTGGTGGCCACAGCCAGAGAATCCCAAGGTAAAAAAGCACATCTCTTTATTGCTAATAAAAATATTGGTGATATGTCATCTTTCCTTCTGTCCCTACCTGGGTTGCTTACCACTTTAATGGTCATCCTAGTTTAAGCTTGTTATGTTATCTCTTTTTCATCCATCTCCCTCTCTTATTCATACATATTCTGATGCTCTGCAAGTCTTACTTATAGAGTTTGCTTTCACAGTGGATATCATTTCCCTTATTCCCTTTCCATTTTCTACTCTCTGGCTTAGGGCTTTGTCATCTCTCACCTGCACTATGGATTAGCCACCTGCCTCCTTTGTCTTTGTTCCTGTTTCCTTGATCTCTTCCTGTCCCTGTTCTTATTCTTAGCCATTCTATGAAATAAAGTTCCTTATTTATCAATATACCTCTACTACCTTTAGCCAGAGGTGACATTTCCCATCTTTAGCTTATATACACCGTTTGTGTATTTCCTACTTTGGGAAATTATGTCATGATACTTTAAATTTGTTTAATTAGGAATTTGGGCAGATTTCTTATCTCTCTCCAAAACTATAGCTGGATCTAGCAAGGAGTATGTAGTTCCTTAACAGTTGCTAAATGGCCCAGGAAATTCCTGTGATGCCATAGGGAACCAATAGGGAGCTAATGGGAGTCGATAAATCATGTAGGTATATTATTTTCCCTTAGTACATTGAAGCATTCTGCAATTCTCAGAGTACAGTGGTTAATTCCCTAATATCTATAGAGTCCATGGTTCAAGTTTTTATTATTTAGGCAGGACACTAATTGACTAATTACTCAACTAACTAAAATGCATCACTGACTTTTTCATCTGCAGACTAATAATTCTAATGCTGTGGCGTTTTTCAACTGAGACTGTGCGGAGTTTTTTTTTTTCTGTTCAACTGATAGCATTCTCTCAGAGTTCTGCCCCTTTCTCAAAAGAATTTTTTACAGGACCTCAAAATGTATTCTAGAGAATTTCTTGTCCATGAGATGCTCTAGTTATTTAAAATTGGGAAAAGAAGTATATCTTATACCTTTTCAGATTCACTGACATGGAGTCCTTATGTGTCTGTGTGACACAGGAAATCGAGACCCGTTCAACAACAGAAATCCAGAAGAGTATCCAGGGGAGGAGTGTGGTGTTAGCATTTGATCCTAGGGAGACTGTGGCTTCTGCCTGAAAGATTTGAGCCTCAGATTCAACTGCTTTGCACGTGTCATGTGCTATGTTTCTGAGGAACTCTGTTGTGCTTCTCCCTCCAGCCAACCGCTGCTGTTTTAAAGAATGGCTAGCTTTTTGAAGGGCTGTTTTTATGACTAAAGCTCCATTGAAGGTTTAAGATAAGGAGATGGAATTGAGTGAAGCAATAAATATTGAAGCTGATAATATAGACTGGCTGCCTGGTTTTCAGTAGCATTTTTATATACCAATTAGTTCCATTGTGAGAATCCAATGACATAATAGAAACTCTCAGATTCCTAACGAGCAGCTTAGGAAGACTGAAACTGGTAAAATTATAGACCAAAGTTATTGTTTATGCGCATCTCTCTGAGTCCAGAATTTTCACCAGGTTCTTTAAGAATCTGGGCCCAAAAGATTGAGCCAGTAATGCATAGTATACTTAAAATGTTTGTACATCTCACTTCTTCCTCCCCCAAACTCCTGTTTGTCACTCTTCATTTTCGCACCATTGAGCCTCCATCTCACATTGTTTTGTTCTGTGTGTGTGCATGGATGGGCAAATACTCTGTCTTAGAGGATGGGAGGAATAAGGAAGCTCACATTTAAACGTCTGTTTTGTACCTCCTGATGACAAAGGTGATAATGATGGTGGTTATCATCATAATAGCTGCTGTTTATTTAGGACTTATGATAGACAGGCACTGTTCTTACCACTTGTTAACCATTATTGCATTGAATTTTCACAACAGCCTTTGAGGTAGTTATGATTAGATTATGCCCATTTTAATAGGAGTAAATTATAGTTTTCTGATGTCATGCTCTTCGCTGAATATCATGCAGCTACTAAGTGGTGAAGCCGTTTGTAGTAGGTTATTATGACTCTGTGATATATGCCCTGAATTAAATTATGTTGCCAAACTTAAATTTCTCTTTTATCCTATATATTACTTAGTATATTTTTAGGTATAGGACAATTAGTTAATAGTTGCTCATTGATTGACATTTTTGTTCTCTCAATGTGAAATCACAGAAACTATTTCTATTTCAAATTTATTTGTACCCTAGTTTTATAAAATCTCAGAAGAAATGTTCAAGGTTTGTTATTTCCCCCACCCTATATTTAAAAATATCCATGGTGGGTATCTTTTTATGTGCCTTGGTTATTCCTTGGGCATTATCTAAGTTGTGTGTTTTACAGTATTACTATAGCATTTTTGTATTTGCTGTAGTAATTTTTGTATGTTTCATGTCTCTTAACATTGTCTTCCACATAGTCAAAGACTATCTCATGTTCATCTCTATATCATATAGATCTTCAACTAATGTTCCTGGCTTAGGACACATTTTAGTGAACAATTAGTTGACATTTCTGTATAGGTTGTGCTGTCTATTCTATACTTTTGTTAAGGTTATGATTGCTACTTTTCAGTGAATTGTTTTTTTTTGTTTGTTTTTTGTTTTTTCCCTCTTCTGTTTGTTTTCATCTCACTTCCATTTTATCATAGTATAAACCTGTGTCATCTCTAAGAGAAGTGTGTGAGAGAAGGAAGCACTTGAATAGGTAAAGAAAGCATGAAGTAGTCCGGAAAAAATCTTTACCAGTGACTAAACTGGGACCTAGTAAAAACCAGCCTGGTAACCACTGAAAAGATAGAAAAGTGTGAAGCAGAATAAGAAATTCAAATAGGTGACAGTAATAGAAAAGTAAATATTATCATAGTGTTACAGTAGAACCCTAACAAAGAGTTGAAGGAGCATAGAAAGGAAGCAAGTTTTTGTTGGGGGCTGGTGGGTGGAGGCTACTCTATGAGCAGTTCTTAAAATTAGAAGTTAGAGAAAAACTCTAAGAGGAGTTTTACGTGGTGAGCAACAGACACTTCAGATAAAAGGAACAGCATCATGAGGACATGGAACACTGAAGGCATTTGGCAGGCTTGGGGAAACTCCAAGTAATCTGGTGTGTCCAGGGCTAAAGTGTTGTGTGTGTGTGTGTTTTAATACGGAAAAGCTTGTAGAACAGTTTTTCATTTCCAGAAAATGTCTATTCATTTATAGGCCCAGGCAACTGTCCTTTGTGTATCTTACTTTCCAGTTATATCATACAATGATGAAATGGTTGTATCTATCGTTTATACAGCAAGTCTGCCTACTTTATATTTAGACCTTCTTTTCTTTGCCAACTTCTTTTACAACCACCCCACTACCAATATCACCATTTCCTGACTCAAACATCAGCAATTCTTCTGTTTTCTCTTGCCCTTTGTATGCCATCTTCAACTTCTCATAACTCCTTTTTTGGTCAAAATCTGTCAAAAGTGATTAGGATAATACAGCTATTTAGGCATACTAAAAATAGGCTGGCTTGGTTAGCTCAGTTGGTTAAAGTGCAGCCTTGTAATGCCAAAGTCAAGGGTTTGGATCCCTGTGCTGGCCAACTGCCAAAAATAAGTAAATAAATAAATAAGAATAGTATCATAGTGATATACAAAACCAGTGTCATTTCAGAAGAGAAAATGACTAGATCCTGAAATGAAGTGAAATTTAGTTGTGTAATTGACACATTTTGCAATAGACAAGAAACACTTATGGGACAAGTGTTTTTGGATCTGAATATAAACCCTAGCTAGCCTGGCAATTGAAATCTTGAAACTGGAGGTTAGAAAATCATCTTCAGAAGAAGGACTATATGTTGGACTTTATGTTGACAAATGTGTATTTTCATCCCAGGCCCAATCCTGCACCACTGACTGCTGAAATCCAGAAAAAGGTTTCAAATTTGCCAGCATCCTGGGACTGGAGAAATGTTCATGGTATCAATTTTGTTAGCCCTGTTCGAAACCAAGGTAAAAAAAAAAAAAAAAAAAAAATCTGTTTTTCATTCATTTATTCTGAACTATTTACTGAACATTTATTATGCACTGGCTCTGGGATGGATTTTGGGAATACAGAGATAGAATACGCATCATCCAGTTTAGTTAAAGGAATGGAAAATATGTGGCATATGAATTCTCACTCCTTTTTTTTGTATCCATGATAGAATTTGGGAATAGATAATCATTCCAACTGAACTCAGCATTTTTTCAGTATCTTTATCAATATATGTTCCAGGTAATTAGTGGCAATCAGTGATATATCAGACAAACCTATTTGCCTTCCTAGTAGGAGAGACTCCTATAGAAACAAAAAATTGTGTACAATTAAAATTGTTCTTGTTTCTGTAAGCAGTTTGCTGGAATCCTTCTTTGCTACCTGTCCTTTCATTCCCCTCATCATTTAGTCTCTAATTACTACATGAGCCCAGAAAATAAATCTTTAAATTATTTTCTGGTAGATTTTTTTGAGTTGCGTGAGGACTTTTTAATTCAATGTACATCAGAATATAATACGGGATAGTAAGTATTAACGCAGATTTCTGATTGGTGGCCTGGGGGCACAGCCCAGGTTACCCAAAAGTATCACTATAATTGCATTTTGCCAGTTATTTTCAGAAATTTGATACAGTATTTGATACAGTTATAAACATTTCCTCTATCCGCACTTGATAGCAAATTATCTTGTTACCTGAGGTTTAAGCCAACAATGACATGAAGAATCAGTTTTGCAGTACTCAAGTTCATTACTTCTAAGCTCATTTTGAAGATAATAGTACACATGACTGATTTGTTATTCTGGTTAGTGTCTCCTGGGAGTATTATAAATTTATAATACCCAAAGAAAAACTGTTCTTCTCTTTGCCTAAAAATTTAGTGACGGTCAGTCTCTCCGACATCTCAACATTCGCCATCTGCCCTTCAAACTCCATCCTCATTGAATACTTGCGGGGTTCTGACTGCATAGATATCTGAGCCCTCTTACAGCAGCCAGTCAGCAAGATTCTTGTCTTTCATCTGACACCACGGGTCTCATCTCTTTGCCTTTCTAACAGTTATTCTGGGACTCTTCAGCTCTAGAAAAACTGTAGGTCCTGAAGTCCTTCTCTACTTCCTCAATTTCTTAGGGAGGGCTTCTTTTGAGAGGGAGGACTGGAAATGAGAGAAACTTGAAGGTAATAGAGAAATGAATGGAAACTGAAATTAAACGGTTAATTTTAAGGGAAGATTAAAATTTACCCTATCAACAAACAGATTTTCTATGCCTATTTGAGAGGATTAGGTAAATAATGTGTGTCGTGTGTTGACTTGATTGTGAGGGCCTGGCTCATGGTTACCACTCCATAATGTAAGCTATTAATATTATATTGCTGCTTCTGTTATTGTTTATAGAGCATCTAATATGTGTTAGCATTTTTTAATGGCAAGAAGATATAAAGATGAATATAACAGAGTCCTTGTCCTAGATAATTTTAGCAAGACACGCAAGTAAAACAAAGTGCAATATGGTAACTGCTTTAATAAAGTTTTTTTAAAATGCAATGGGAGTATAGAGAGAGTAGAAAGAAAAGTTTAGATCCACTCCCTTCCCAAAAGATATTGAAGAGTGGTAGAAGGTATCAATTCAGGAGAAGGAGATTAGAATTTCTAAAACTGAATTCTTTGACTTTTTTTTTTTTTTATAGCTTTGTAAAAGCTATTATTGTCTCCAATGTTCCCAATCCTTTGAGTGTTACAAATATGATTTGTATAGGCAAATGGCAATTTTAAAACATAGGACTTTGATGGATTTGTTGCTCTTGAATTTATCCCTTATCTGTAGCATCTTGTCAGGTTCTTGAGAAAATAATGTACTTAGAGGTTCCTCTTTTGACTTCCTTTTGGTTTTTTGTACTGTAGGTTGGGAAAAAACGAATTCTGTTTTCTTCCTGCTAATTGGGCTACTTGGAAATTTCCACTAACTTTAATAATACCAGTGTGCTATATAACAGAGAATTCAGAATTAGCCACAGTTGAGGGAATTCACAACTTTTTTCTTTCAGAGAGCAAATCAATATTGAAGAAAAAAGAAATTGGAGGACAAATGAGGTTTTACCTTTACCCTTGCAAACAGCTTTAAGAGCAAGCCCAATGGCTAGATGTACTGTGAGGTATGAGAGGGAAGAGAAGCTAGGAAATAGGGTGAGATGACTTTCTTTGTCCTTCTCCCAGTTATCCTGTCTTTGTTTATTATTTTATCTTCGAGAGAAGGAGAGTGTCTCCATGGGTCACAGTAATCAAGAAATGCAGGGTGTTTTCCTTATGTTTAAAATCGAGTCTATTTAAGTCTTGGTTCTAAATATTGTTTATACTATTAGAGCAGGAAGTTAGGGACCTTAAACTTTCTGCTCTACTCGATCCATTTTATGCACAAAATGAAAAGAAATGCCAAAAAGGTCATGTGGCTTTCCTGGGGTCACACGGTAAATGAGTGGCAAAGCAAGAGAGGAGAGAAAAAGAGACCCGACTCCTTCCTGCTGGCTCGGTGTGCATTCTACTGTTGGAAGGTGCAGCTGAGCGTAGTTACACCGCATGAAAAATCACATTATCTACTTAAGATTGTGGAAATTTGATTACTGCAGAGCTCCAGCTGGGCCAGATTCACTTCTTATTCTTTATTGAACTGTAGTCTTCTTAAGGGATAATGGTTCTTTTAGAATCTAGACTGGCCTTGCTTTTTTAAATTAGGCATTAATTACTTTGGCAGCTAGCACACTCTTCTGGGAAAGTCAGGATCTCGAGGAAGGTTATCTTCTTTCCTCATTCCTGTGATTGCTCTGTAAACAGAGCACACTCTTAGCCCTTGAATGTACTTGGGGCCTGTCACTCTGTTATTCTTGATGGTCAGATACTGAGGGTTTATTGGCTAATACTGAGAGACATTATTTTCATGGCCACTGTGGGCCAAGAAAGCTAGATGGTCAAAGGGGGACCCTTTCTAAGACCTTAGTGTCTCATGAATGGAATACTGGCTTTAGCTATCTATACACTCATCTTGTTCTTTGACATTTAATCATTTAAACTATTTGGCCCCTCTGGTCTTAAGGATAGTATTATTTGATGGTTTTAAAAACGAAAGGTATAAGTTAATTTTGTTCTATTTAGTACAACATGACAGGGAAAGATAATGTGAAAATTCTTTAAAGTGGATATAAAACTATAAACTGAAAAGGACACTAATCCTGTGTTCAGAGACACTATGGCACTAACCCCTGACATCTCTAAGTTGTTTGACCTTGGACAGGTCATAGCTTCTTCCCGAGCCTCGGCTGCATATTATCAAGTGAGTGGGTTTTACACTGGATGAATTCCAAGGCCCTCTCCCAAGTGTTTCTCTTCTAATCTTCGTAATTTAGATGATCCCTCAGCAGCAAAAGTAGTATATGATATGGCTAAATCTGAGGTTTTTAGGGGAAGAATTTTGGGGAATATCAGAAATGGTAGTAGTTAAGAGGAAATGGGACTCTAATCGACTCTAGCACCAGGACCTTGTTGAACTATTTAAGAGGAGGCTCACATTAAAATCTAAGGTTCTGCCTCCCCTATACAATAGAAACAAGTAAAAGTTGACTGTTTCCACTGAATTCACTTTTTTTCCTGGATGTAAATATGTATACAATTGTTCATTGCTTGATTCATTCTTTCTGCAAACATGCATTGAGTTTCTACGTTGTGTCAGTCACTAAAATGAAGAAACCTGTCTTGGGAACACACAAGGAAATTCACTGTTTAGTTTGAGGAAAATAATAAAAGTATTTCAAATAGTGTTTAGGATGTTGGAGACTGAGCATATGGTGTATCTCCATGTAGAGTCTGTATCAGTAGCAGAGGGGAAAGAGCCTGTATTAGAGATAGTAAAATTATGCTCATTTCTTTCTAGACTTACAAGTAGAAGTCCCAGTTTCTAGACTTAGAAGTAGAAGTACATACTGTATCTTCTTATGTGTATTTTTTTACCCATGCATTTGAAGAAACATATAGAAAAATAATATTGTTCATATAAATTACTTCATAATACAGCATTTTTCTTTTCTTGAAATAGCAGCTATTTTCCTAGCAGATGCTTCTTAAATAAGTTTATCCAGGTATTAAATAAAGTGGTTTTCTTTTTTCCTCTCTCCCTACTCTCGTTCAGCTACTTTTCATCTTCCTCTGATCCATGTCTTCATGTCCTCATTGCCTGCCTTAAATACCATATTCTTCATTATAACCTCTCTTGTACCTTCCTTGGGCTTTGTTGTATCTTGTCTTCTTGACCTGGGTTAAATCCTACTGTCCGCATCATATCAACACCTGAGCCATTCTTAGTGTTAGTTCCAAACCCAACATGCTTTGGAAAATGCCACTTGTCTTAGTCTGTTCAGGTTGCTATAACAGAATACCACAGACTGGGTGGCTTATATACAAAAGAAATTTATTTCTCGGAGTTCTAGAGGGTGGGAAGTACAAGAGCAAGGCACTAGCAGATTTGGTGTCTGGTGAGGGCCTGCGTCCTGGCTCATAGATGCCTTCTTTTTGCTGTAACTTCCCATAGTGGGAGGGATGAGAGATCTCTCTGGGGCCTCTTTTATAAGGGCACTGATCTCATTCATGAAGGCTCTGCCCTTATGATGTATTACTTTCTAAAGGCTCCAACTCCTAATACCATCACCTTGGGAGCTGGGATTTCAATATGAATTTTGGGGGGACATAAACATTCATTCCTTCACATTAGAGATATTTAAAAGCTCATCTAATGTTTTCCTCCGCAGTTTTCTCTCAACCTGATGGATCAGAATGTTGTAGACATAAATCCTTTTTTCATTATCGAGATTACTATCAAATGCTTCTCAGAAGTTGGATTTTTTTTTAGCTTCTAACATAATCATAAGGAAAGTCCCATATGGTATTATTTGAGTTTTGATGAAAAAGGGTGTAATGTTTGTAAGCTCAAGAATGTCTGTTGATTAAATCTTCTATATTGTACTTATTCTTATGAACAACATTCATATAAATATATTAATGTATCTCATCCACTCAGGTTTTTGGATGATTCTTTGTGAAACTTCAGAAGTCTTTTGGATTATGTACTTTTCTTTTCCATCTCCAGAGTCCTGTGGAAGCTGTTACTCATTTGCTTCTGTGGGTATGCTAGAAGCAAGAATCCGTATACTAACCAACAATTCTCAGACCCCAATCTTGAGTCCTCAGGAGGTTGTGTCTTGCAGCCAGTATGCTCAAGGTAAGTGTTGTATTTTAGGCACTGTTATGAGCTATTTATCTCTGTGTAGTAGGTCATTGCTGGCAAAGGCCAAAGGATGGAGACAGCACAGTGTCTGTAGTGAGAAACCCTGGGTGCAAGTCTGGCCCTGTTACTTATTAATAGATGGCGTTTCATGGAATTCACTGCACCATCCAGCAAAATGTCAATAGTTACTACACATTAAGTGAGCACTGCCTTTTAAAGACATGCATTACCCAACAATGCTCAAAACCCTGAGTAACAGTAGGTATAGTCCCTATTCATAGGTGGGGAAGGGGCACAAAGAAGTTTTATAATATTTTGAAGGTTACACTGCTTTTAAGTGTTAGCTTTTCAGTTTCAACCATGGTCCCACTCCAAAACCCAGTTCCTCCGGGAGAATTTAAAAATTCTGTACTTAGGCTTTCAGAACAGGCCATAAGTGATGTAAAAAGCTCAGTTGCAGTTGATTCAGGGAGAAACGTTACCATTTTAAAGTTTTCTGTCAGCTCCAGATATGGCTGCTGGAAAGCTTTCCAGTTGACCAGTTAAAGTGCTGGCGAATGATTGTTTGTCGGTGAGCCTTTTATTCTTTCTGAGATACTTATTAATCACTGTACAGTTTACTGAGGGAAATAGAAATCAATTACGATGATGAGAAAAGAATGAAGACAGAGTACAGGGTGATGATGTGTACAATAGGGCCAGGATTGCAGAAGGGAGATGGGGGAAGACGTGTTGGAGGAGGTTGGCAGGGAAGTCTACTTGAGGAAGAGCCGAGGTGTGGTGTCTGGCTATTTAGCAATGATGGTGATCTCTCACTTTATTGTTTTTACATGCAGTGACTAATTTAACATTGTGAGGAAGATACTGTTACCACCTGTATTTTAAAGATAAATAAACAGAGGCACAGAAAAGTTAAGTTCTTCACACAGCTTTAGATTTGAACCTACAACTTCAGAGCCTCTTCACTTAACCACTGTGCCATAGCTTACTTTCCATATTAAGGGCTACATAAGTATTTCACTAGGTGGAAGTGAGAGGATAGTTAGCTAGATAGAAAATAGATGAATGAATGATGTGACATTTAATCTAAGAACAACTTCCAGGGGTTACCTATAAAGAATAACAGAGCAGAGAAGGAAAAATAGGAAATAGGACAATTTCTCCTGTGCCCTTTTTTAATAAAGGGGTAATGACCCTGTGTGTTATTCATCCTCAGGCTGTGATGGTGGTTTCCCATTCCTCATCGCAGGGAAGTATGCCCAAGATTTTGGGCTGGTGGAAGAGGCCTGCTTCCCTTATACAGGCACTGATTCTCCATGCAAGATGAAGAAAGACTGCTTTCGTTACTACTCCTCCGATTACTACTATGTGGGAGGTTTCTATGGGGGCTGCAATGAAGCCCTGATGAAGCTTGAGCTAGTCCATCATGGGCCCATGTCGGTTGCATTTGAGGTCTATAGTGACTTTCTCCACTACCGCAAGGGCATCTACCACCGCACTGGTCTGAGAGACCCTTTCAACCCCTTTGAGCTGACTAATCACGCCGTTCTGCTTGTGGGCTATGGCACCGACCCAGCTTCTGGGATGGATTACTGGATTGTTAAAAACAGCTGGGGCCCTAGCTGGGGTGAGAATGGCTACTTCCGGATCCGCAGAGGAACCGATGAATGTGCAATCGAGAGCATAGCAATGGCGGCCACACCGATTCCTAAATTGTAGAGTACACCTCCTAGGATTTTATACTGATCATCATCGTTCGTAATAGGTGATTGATTTATTCACAGACTTGAGATATACAGCAGCAATTTCAGAAGCTTACAGATAGATTCCTATGAAGATTTTTGCCTCTAAAATTAAAAGTGCCCTTAATCGTAGTATACCTTCCCATCAACCCCTGGCCTGCTTTTTTCGAAGTACTCAGATAAATGAGATTCTTACAGGTGATGGTGAGCTGTGAAGTAATGGATTTTGCTTAATTGTAATTCAGGCAGATGATATATTTTTAATATGAAATATTAAAACATTAAAAATATGTGAAGAAATGTTTATTTTTAAGTTGTATGAATCAAGAAAATATGGCAATGATTAAAATTTTTAATAAATTTTTAAAATAAATTTTCAGGTGATATGTATTTTAGAATTTATGTGTGCTTCAGAGAATTTTAACCATTTAGCCCTTCGGTTAGATATCACTTACCTCGCCTATGTAAGTATTTCATTAAGAAGGAAAAGCGTTTGAAGTTTTCATTAAAACTTGGATATTGGTTAAACTATATGAGGTATATCTTGCATTTGGGAGTATTGGCTAGCCTTCATTATGTGAGCAGTAATAGCTTAAAGAGTAGAAGATTAGCACTTTAGATTTGGATAGATCTTTCGGACCTCCCAGGGCTATTTCACAGTGGTATAAAACCTCTGTGCTGAGTAAACAGATGCCATCTATTAGAAATGATGTGATAGGGGAATTAGGCAGTCGCAGCTCTAAAATATAAATAAGAACCATAAACCTTTTGGAGCTGGAAGGGAATATAGAGATAATGCAACCTAAACTCTGTACAGATAGAGTGAAGCTTAGAAAGAGGGCAAGTGACTCGACCAAGGTCACACAGGTGGTAAGTGATGGAGTCATGATTAGAACCTAGATCTTCTAAATTCCGTTCTCTTTGAGCACCTTAGAGCACTGAATCTCACCACTTTCCACCAGAGTAACCGTAGTCATCAGTGATACTAGCTGCATACTTGGAAATTTCACCTTGCCACTTTGCCTCTCAGAGCTTTGTCTTAAACCCGTGCATTTTTTTGCATTACAATTCACTACAATGACATTTTTACTCTCCTTGAAGTGGCACTCCAGGAGTATGCACCATATCTAACTTGGCTTCTTGAGCCTCCTGGCATGCTACCACGTCCCTTTGACCTTTTCACCATATGGACACAGAAGCACACACTCTGAATGGCAGGCATAGCCAGGAAAGCTGGAAAGCCTCCAACAAGGTATATTTTCTTACTGCTGTTACTGACTGTAATTTTAGACCTACTTTATGCCCAGCCTTTGTGCTGTGTGAAAGTTTAAACCAACTTATGAAATCAAGCATAAATTTATTTTTCACTAAAATTTATGAAGACGCTAACTGTCAGTTTAACAGGCAAGATTTTATTTAACATGAAAGCATGAGCTTATTCTCTGATTTTCTAGCTGGATCACGCTGACACACATGAGGGCACTTCATGAGGATGTAGAACACCCCCATGCTTTTGCACGATTTCATGTGGGCCCTGACTGAGCTTGTAAGCAAAATCATTGCCGGCATCATTCACTAAGTACTTTAGGAAATAGAGAAAGGACAAATACAGGTGCAAACCTAATTGGCTGTAGGAAGCCTGGGTCTTCTAAGCATGGTTAGTTGAAGACAAGAAAAAGGCTTAAAGAGGCACTGTTTTCAGAGAGATTGGCCAGAATGAATGAGAGCTCAAGCTACGCTACACTTCAACCTGGATTTATTCACTGTGGGAGTCTGCTTTTCCTGTTTCTATAAAACACAAATATCCCTTATTTCATCCAATTTGCAGAATTCATTAAAGACAGTGACTAAATGGACTTTACAGTTGTGTAAGCCATGTGATTAGACTTAAGCTGTACAAAAAACAGCATGTTTCATTATCTAAGACTTGTCTATATCAGTTCAAATAGAACATAGAGTATTTTGACAAATTGAGCTCTAGGAAAAATTGAAGGGGAACTTTGCTAACCTCCCCAGAGACATTCCCAGAAAATCTACAGGGATAATATGAATGGGGGACACCACAGGCCACAAATAAGAAAAAGTTTAGCAGGGCAGTCTAGCAGAAGCATAATGTTGACTCTGGAGCTGTAGTGACTGGATAAGATTTCTGGCTCTGCTATTTATTAGCTATGAAACCTTAGGCAGTTTCTTTAACCTGTGCTTCAGTTTCTCCATCTGTAAAATGGAGATAATAGTATAGATAGATACCTCTGACTGTCTGAATTCTCTCTCTCCAAACCCTTGCTATTGCCACAAAGGAACCAAATGCATTTACATTTGCATTTTTTTTATAACATCACTTGCTATTTAAACTCAGGCATTTCACTATTCCAAGAGGGGAAACTAAGATAAGTAAAGATAATACAATTTTCTTGGCCACCCAAACTTGCTCACTGACCTCTATCTGACCTCTAACCACTGAACTCAGGAACTGAAGAGATTTGGATAGTAAGGGATATGTGTGCCTACTTCACAGTTCTCTTAAGAGTTAAATGCTTTTGTTTATGGTAGGTAGTAAGGAGTATATAGATATTAGTTATTACTCAAGTCATATTTTTCTGAATTCAAACTGTAAAATAATCTTTTGCTATGGGGAAGAGGCTAAGATGTATCCTATAAATGAGCTTTACCCTACTATAAGCGGGCAGAGAAGGGCCTTATGAGATTGGTTTTTTTTTTTTTTTTAAAGGAGATAAGAACCTACAAAGTAACACTGGGATAAAGAAACTCACAAAGAAAAACCTTCAAAAACTTTATGAATTAGGGAAATGCTTTATAGATTTGGGTTTTTTTTAGTATAGAGTTTTGACATCCCCCATCCCCACCATTGTTTCTGTTGCTGCCTATGCAAGGGAACAAGAAGCCTGGGAGGTGACGGAGCTTAGATGGTACAGCAGAGACGAAAACCAGGCCCCAGCCAGAGAAAACTCACTTCAACTTTGAAGTGAAAAAGACTAAGCTTAACCTAAAATTGTAACAACTTGATTTTCTTATTCAGCTCTAAACAGTGTTAGGATAAGGAAAGCATAACAGGTTCATATAACAGCGCTGGAAGGTTATTTAGTCCACCTGTGTCATCAAAATAAAAATAGGCCTCAGGAGGTGAAATAACATGTTTGATGTTGCAGCTAATAAAGATAAATCTAGACTCCAATGTGCCCAGAACTTTCTACCGAACCTGCTGCCTTCCAACTAAGAAAAATGAAGAAAGAATGTTCCCATTCTTCCTAAATGTTGTCAATGTTGTGAGACAAATAACCACACCTTGTTCTGTAAAATCATTTCTAACCTCCTTTCCAGCTCAGAAATCCTGTCTCCTGGGGGCAAGTGCTCTAAGGGTCAATCCATGTGTGGTGGTTTGAAAGGATTAATTTAACAGTGTTCCTCTAAATAGAGTGATACTAATATATTTATATCTCCTAGCTCTAATAAAAGTTTATTTTTGGCTTGAAAAGTAGAAACTTCCTGACCACATTTGGAGAACTTTAAATATGTTAGAATTTTCTGCTCTGGTGGGAAGTGCATGGACTTGAAGTTGTATACTGGTGGTGGGTCAGTTAGCCATTGGGCCTAGTGAAATATTAGCTGTGAAATATTGATCTCATTGAATTGTAGTTCTGACTGAAAGTGCGATTTGCCTGAAATTGCCTGGGCTATAAAATAATTAAAACCTCAGCTGACCTTCTGGTCCTGCCACAATATGTCCTCATGGTAACAGCAAATCAAAATTGCAGGAGATAAACTAGCCTTGAGCAGAAAACGCAATTCATGCCTTTGTTGGTGTCTTCCTCTTTCCTTTCAAAGTCCATTTATCAGGATCTCTTTTCTTCAAATGTCTTTTAAGAGTTAGGAGAAGTAAGCAATTGAATCTCTCCTTTTCCAACTTTGAGGATGTGATGCTGATGCAATACTTTGATTTTGAACTTTATGTCCTAAAAGACAATTTGTTTTTTGAAATTCAATTCTATAGGTAGTTAAAAGGGAAAAGAGTGTAAAAAACTTCAAACTCCCCAAATTGAGAAAAAATAGCAGGTGTGTTCCTTCCTCCAATGCAAAAGGTCTAAAAAGATTGAAATCCTAGCAATCAATTGAAAATAAATAAGTTGGAGAAATAGCCTTCCCCTGAGGAAATGAGGGAAAGGCCATGAAGCTAAGGTTGTGCATTAAAGCAATCATTTGAGATGATTTATTTTTCCTGTAATGTATTTTCTTAACCTTCAAAAGTATCGACTAAAATAGTTTCAGTGTAGTTTAAGATAATGATAAAAAAATGAATGCTTTTAGTATCAGGTTTTTATTCTCCTATTCTCTCTTTAGTGGAGTTTCTGGAGAGCTAAAATAAAAGCCCGTCTTCCCTTTACATTGACTGTTCCTTTTCCATCATAAGAAATGGACACTGTTCCCAAGAGATAGCAAACACAATCCTAGTTTTGTAGGCTAGGATTCAGTTGAGTAATAAGAATGACCCTATGAAAATAAAGTAAACAAAATATCATTGTGTTGTGAAAATGTCGTGGACTTTGGAAAAAGACAGTACTGATTTTGAGTCTTTGCTCCTTCAATGTTACTTGGATTTTGTTCAGTTATTGAACAAATCTGTAATTGTCTGTGTCTTTGCCTGTTATAATGTGATGCTTATATCTATTTTCAAGAGTTGTGGCAAGGTTTAAAAGAGGCAATGAGTGTTTATATATAACCTGCCTTGTTTTTTTAAAAGGTTTAAAGTGCTTTACAAAGGTATAGATGCAATACAAAATAAATTAAAAATAAGTGAGTGAACTGACTTAAAGGGAAGGTAAAGATAGGAAAGAAGGATATGACCATAAAGTTCTGTAGAGTAGCACACTGATACAGGGGTTCACTCTTCAACAATGGTTCTCAACCAGAGGGAATTTTACCCCCCAGGGGGGACAGTGGCAATATTTATAGACATTTGAGGTTGTCACACTCAGGGTGGGGGGAGGAAGGATTTGGGGTAGGGACAAACTTCTGCATCTAGTTGGTAGAGACCAGGTATACAGGCATACAGCTCAGGACAGGGCTCCACATGAATTAACCAGCTCAAAATGACAATGGTGATGAGGATGAGAAAGCCTGGTCTATGACATTCCAACTCCCTTATCACTCTTTCCCAGTGCCAGATGAATGTTAAAGACTTTGGAAGACGGAAAGAATTCTGAAGGTTAAAGGTATCCCAGAAGTTTTCAAAGAGAATATGAAACTAGAGCTGAGCTTTGAAAAATCAAGAGTAGTAAAAGGCATGTGAGGCCAAGGAATTGAGGGAACTAAAGACACATTCCTTTAGTTTTAAGATGACCGATTGAACCTGTTCTGCAGCAGCCCCACCCAGTGGGAACCCACCTACGTGATTTTAAAAAGCTATAAAATGGGGAGCAATAATCAGCCACAATGTATATCGACAAAATAAAATTAAAAAAAAAAAAAAGCTATAAAATTTGTTAAATACATAGCCATAATTTATAAGAATGGGCTTATTAGTGGATCAGAAATTGTGATGGACCCTTATAAGAAAAGTGGGGGAGAGCAAATGGGAAGTTATGTGATAACTGGAGGCCCTTATGTGAAGAAATTCTGCCATAGAAGATAAATACACTATTCAATTCACAAAACATTTGATCAAGATAAGGATAGAAAGGAACAAGGTAGATTGTAATATTTTTACTTAAAAAGAGCATTTTTGAAAGCATTGGTGTTTTTTATCCCTGGTAGGTCATGGGCCCTTTTGAGACTGATGAAAACTATGGATCCTTCCCCCAGAAAAATGCATATCCTTATGCTACATTTTGCATAAAATTTTAGCTGGCTCAAAGCAAACTTTGACATCAAAAGCACAGGCAGCTAAAGCAAAAATAGACAAATGAGATTTCATCAAACTAAAAAGCTTCTGCACAGCAAAAGAAACAACAGAGTGAAGAGACAATCTACAGAATGAGAGAAACTATTTGCAAACTATACTTCTAACAAGCGGTTAATATCAAGAATCTATAAGGAATTTACACAACTCAACAGCAAAAAAATGAATAACCCAATTGAGAAATGGGCAAAGGATCTTAATATACATTTCTCATGAGAAGATATACAAACGGCCAACAGGCATATGAAAAAATGCTCGACATCATTAATCATCAGGAAAATGCAACTCAAAACAACAGTGAGATACCGCCTTACACAGTTAGAATGGCTATTATCAAAAAGAGAAAAGATTACAAGTGTTGGTGGAGATGTTATACACTGTTATACACTGTTGGTGAGAATGTAAATTAGTACAGCCATTATAAAAAACAGTATGGAAGTTCCTCAAAAAATTAAAAATAGAACTACTGTATGATCCAGCAGTCCCACAACTGTGTATATATCTAAAAGAAATGAAATCAGTATGTTGAAGTGATATCTACACTCACATGTTTATAGCAGCACTATTCACAATAGCCAAAATATGAAATCAAAGTGTTCATCAACAGATGAATGCATAAAGAAAATGTGGTATATATACAGAATGGAATATTATTCAGCCACAAAAAAAGAAGGAAATGCTGCCATTTGTGACAACATGGATGAACCTAGAGGACATCATGTTGAGTGAAATAAGTCAGGCACAGAACGACAAATACCACATAATCTCACTTATACATGGAATCTAAAAAAGTTGTTCTCATAAAAGTAGAGAGTAGAATGGTGGTTACTAGAGGTTGGGGGGAGGTGGATAGGGAAAGGGATGAATTGGGAAACATTGCTCAAAAGAGACATAATTACAGTTAGGAGGAATAAATTTCAAGACATATACTGTATACCCAAGTGACTATAGTTCGTGACAAAATATTGTATTCTTGAAAAATGTAAAGAGAGTGGATGTTATGTATTCTCACCACAAAAATAATAACTATGTGAGGTAATGCACTTGTTAATTAGCTAGATTTAAGCATTTCACAATGTGTATATATATATATATATGTCAAAACATCATGTTGTACATGATAAAAATATACAATGTTATCTGTCAATTTAAAAAAATAAATAAAAATAAAGTGAATAACATTTCAGCAGGCTCGTGGAAACTTATAAGTCCCAGTGGAGTAAAGTAAACTTGTATGTGCAGGCACTTTTTCTCCCAGCCAGTAGCCGATCCAAAGTGCAGATATTTTCACTGTTTTCTTCCAGTTATAGGCTTGGAGGGAAAGGCTTGAAAAGGCTTGGCAGGTGAGATTCAGAGAGATGAACTGGTTATATAATTCAACTTCAAGGCATAATACCACTCACGGTCATAATGTGTTTGGAAATTGACTTCCCCATGTATTCCCTGAGCCTTAGTGGCTTCCTCAGTTCCCAATCCTTTGTCTCAGTTTCTCTGGGGTTGGGACATAGTCTTACTCCTGCTATCAACATCTCTACAGAGAAGACTCTGACCGGTAAAGCCCCATCTGGTAACCTCATTCTTTGTACCAATGGAGTGACTTTTCTGATCCCCATTGCCTGCCTTCAGGAATTCTTCATTTCGTGCAGTGCCTGGATTCCCCCATCACTGTGCTCCTGCCATCCACAGGAGCAACACCATTCCCCTCCCAGAAGCTTGCCACTGTCCATGTACCTTGCCTGCCCACTGTGGCAGCTTCACCCAGTGGGTGCCTCTAACTGCCAAGTTATACTTTATTTTTTCACCTAGTTCTAACTTTATTGCTAATAATAATAGCTGCCATTTAACAAGGTCTTACTTGTGCCAAGTGATGTGGTAAGCCCTTTACATATGATGTCTAATTCAATTCCTTGGAAAGATTCAATTTTACAGATAAAGAATAAGACCATGTAAGGAGCTTGCCCTAAATCACAGAGCTCATACATTTACTTGGGATTTGAACCCAAGTCTCTTTGTTCTAGAACCACAGCTCTTAACCAAGGTGTGTTGATTTTTCACATCCTGATCCCTTTTGTTCTTCCTTGTCTTTTTATAAGTAACTATCATACTTACACAAGTTTGGAGAGATAAGAAGATATCTTCAGCATCTTAAACTGTAATAAATACAGTTGGTGTCATCATAGACAGAGAGAGGTTAACTCAGGAGGGAGGTGGTGAGAAAGGGATGACAAGCTCTATTTTAAACATGTTGAATTTCAGGTGACCACTGCAAAAGTGGTACGAGATTTTCCATTCAACAGGCATCTTACCAGAAATGTGACAATGATTCTTAGGAAGAATTTTGCAGACCCAATGTTTAGCAGATTTGCAACCATTATTATAAGCTCAGATAGGAGATATTTTCTGGCAGTACACTCAGCCCTCCAAAGGAGAGTGGATTATTTTACTTACAGTGCAACAGCAAGGGAAGTATGGTGGACAGAAACATTCTTTCTGATAAACAAAAGTAAAAAGATGAATGAGGCCCTCTCTGCTATATTTCATGTAAGACATCCACCCAGAATGGGTTCACAAAAAGTTTAAAGTCAATTTAGGCACTCAGTGATCTCTTTCTGTATATTTGAACTACTTACTTGCTGGGCTTATGAAGTTTGGGATAAAAAAAAAAAAAAAAAAAAAAGAATAAAAAAGGAGCCCCAGCAGTTTTTGCATACATTTTTATTGAATTCTATTCAGAGCCCTTTCACATGAAAAGTGCTGGCTTTGTCAAGTATCCAGAAAGCATCTCTCATAGCGATACTCTCAGTTTTTTTTTGAGTCAACTTTATAATTAATCATAGTATTATTTCCAGTTATAAAAAGTTGGAAACAACCTAGAGGTCCAAAAAATAGGAAATAGATCATTTATAGTACACAAGCTTGACAATATAATATACAGTAATAAAAATACTTATGCCGTCAATATAACAACATAAGAAATATTTATGTTATAACATGTAAGAAAATGATGCTGTGTTTTGTAATGTAAAATGCAAATGGTAAGCACCTTCAAAAGGACAAGAGAATTATGAATGGCTGAACAACTTATTTCCTTCACTGTTTTTGTGACAAGTAACAGGAAATGCAATAAAAATTGGCATGACTAAGAAGGCCTCGTCACATAAATATGCTTAAGTCTCTTCCCCCCAAAAAGCCATCGACTTTTCACCTACTACAAATACTCTTTCCTTCTTTCAACAGCTAGGCTTCTTGGAAGAAGTTTCTTTTACCTTCTCACTTTGTGTTTTTTTCCTCAGTCTATTGAAATCTGCCTTCCTCCAAGCCACTTCTTTGAAATTGTTCACATTAAGATAAGTAAAATCCACCTGGTTGCTGAAACAGTTTTCAATCCTTCTCTCAGAATTTTATACTTGGTCAAGACTTCCTTAACCTTGCAATTCTTGGCTTTCAGATCTTTATTTCTTTGCAGTCCCCCCTCTCCCACCCCTGTACCCAGTCTCCTGGTCCTTCCTATTCCTTAAATTTTACTATTCTTATAACTTCTGTAACAATTTCTTTTTCCCCATCAATACGCATTTCCTCTCAGTGACCTTGTTCATACTCAGTATACATTACCTATGTGCTGATGAGTCCCAAATGTAGCCTTCACCTTCAGACCTCCTGTATTAGTCATCTATTAAGGTATAATAGTGGCATAACCCCAAAACCTCATAGCTGAAACCAATACACATCATTCATTATCTTACAGTTTCTGTGGGTCAGGAATCTGGGCACAAGCTCACTGGATTCTTTGCTTCTTGGTGTCTCACAAAGCTGCAGTCAAGATGGTAGCTCATGATCTGCACTTTCATCTAAAGGCTCAAGTAGGAAAGGGTCACTCAGATCAGTTCAGTTTCTTGCAGATACTTGGACTAAGGCCTCAGTTCCTTGCTGGCTGTTGGTGGGAGGCCATTCTCAGTGCCTTGCCATGTGGGCCTCTCCAGTGTGATGGTTTGCTTCATCAAAGTATGCAAGCCGTGAAAACAATAGAGTGTACTAGCAAGACAGGATTCACAACCTTTTGTAAGCTAATCATGGAAGAAACATCTCAACATCTCCATGTTCTATTGGTCAGGAAGATATTATGCAAGTAGAGGGCATTACAAAAATTCTGAATACCAGGAGGTGGGGATCATCAGGGGCCATCATAAAGGCTGCCTACAATAACTATAAACCAGTTACCTCACTCTCTCTCCACTTGTAACTGAGGTGCATGTCCCATTAGCAAATGCAACATGTATCTGAACACATCTTTTACCTGTCCCCAAAGAAGACTGATTTTCATATTGTTAGTTAATGGCACAAAATTTTCAAAATCAGAAACCTAGATATATTTATTCTTCTTCCTCAACATTCGATTAGTCATGATCTCTTGCTAATCCTAATATCTATATACCCAGTACATCTCTCTCTCCATACATGTCTGTCTTAAGCCATCATGAAATGCACCTTGTGTCAAAGCTCTGGCCTCCTAACATAACTTTTCTACTCCCAGCTTCACCCCTTCCAATTTTCACCACAGCAGTGGTGATAATGTCACATCCCTGCTTAAATTCTTAATTGGCTTCCCATAGCTCAGGAATATTTCAAGGTGGATAGGGATAATAATCCTGGAAATGCACATTCAAGAAACCAGTGGTTTTCATAGTGTAGGCTTTTGAAATTTAAACTCAGAAAAATCTCTTTTGGCTGATAGGGATACATGGAAGTTAAGTGACAAATATTGTAAGGAGTATAGCTTTCTACTTGAACAATACGCAAATTCCTTAACAGGATATAAGTGGTTTAGTGTGAAATCTCCAGTATGCGATGTAAACTTGAAACAGTGTATTTGTTTGGAGTAGCCACTATCAATTGTTCTTTAAAACATTATCTTTTTGGATGGCTGAATCCTTTGAAGGTATTTCAGTCCTATAGTATAACTTTCCAGGAATTATCATTTATTAAAAGTTTAAAATCAGATCTATTTATGCTAAAATTTCTCTCTCTCTGAATCTCTGCTAGCACACAGAATGCCAATGTAAGAACAGGAGAATGACGCCCCTTCCTCCTGGCAGAGGCAGGGGCCTGCTTACATCAGTTCAGAGCTCTAATTCCTCCCCAGACCTTATGAGGTTCTAGCTGCTCGGAATATAGAGATAGTGTGGCCTGTCCTTAACAAACCTCCTCCTCTTTTATCTAATGTGATCATGGGGTGGGGAGGACTGAAAGTGAAAATGTCACATCCTAATCATTTGTAACAGGACTGCTTATGAAATATTTTAAAGCCTGCCTTGACTATTGTCCCCAGAAGTTGATGTTGCCCATTTTGGAATGCTTGTCTGGGAGTTGCCTATACAGAAGCAGACGCTGATAGGCCAACTATAAACTGGAGGTCAGTCACCTGGGTTTATTTCAATCGTTGCTGTCCATGACTTTAAGGCATAATTCACTGGATTCCCTAAAAATACTTCACATTGTCAAATTCATTTTAACTGAATCAATTTTCTAGGCTTGGAAAACAGTTGTTACTTGTTATTCTGACAGCCTCTTTCAAAAATGAGATATGAAAAGTGACCTTTTCATTGGGACATATGGGAAAAAACTATAAAAACCCTTAAGACTTGGTTTGGCAGAGAAATTTTTCCATTCAAAAATGAGAAGTGTTTTTGGCACTTGCTGTGGCACTTTGTAGCTGGCAGATTAATTATCTTGGCCTTTGCCCAAAACTCGGGCTACAAAAACTGACCTTCCAATATCCTGTTTAGTTAAAGAAGGATTTAAAACACTCAACAACCGTTTATATGTTGAAAATAAGACATTATATTAACCCCCATTTTGACACACTGTGTCTGTCAAAATGGCCATAATAATAGACAAAAATAACTATCAGGTGAATAGTTGTGTATTATTTATATTTTTTCTTCAAAAAAACATATGAGATTGCGATGACAGGTTTTAAATCCTATTTTACAGATATAGAAACTGAGGTCCCAGGAAACCAAAAGCCTGGCTCAAGGTATCTGGAAGAACCGGCACTCGAGCCCACAGCTCTAGATTTAAGCCTATTTTCTTTCCATCATGCTATATTATTTTCAATATATATTTTCTGAAATGCAATGTAATTGGCCTCAAGTTGGTAATTCTTCCTTTAACTATACCTGACAGCAAATTATACAATAGTCTGAGCCAATAATGGCTTGGAGAATTATTTATGCTTTCCTTAGCATTAGTACTTTTATACTCTTCTTCAAGGTAATTATCCTACTTGTGACTGATCTATTTTTATAAAACAGGTGTGGCCTTGGTTGTCTACAAATATACTCATAGATAAATGTGTCCTGGTGCCATAAATTAGGATCATCCATGTTCCTTTTTTCCTAGAAAATTTATGCTAACTTGGATCCCCTCCATCTTCTAACATATAGCCTCATATCATTTAGGGCTCTGGGACCTCCAAGTGGAGTCTTTGTTATTAGCCAACGAGGCAGCATATTCTGTCTTCTCTATGATAAAATTCAATAAATTCAATAGCATTAACTCAGTCTTTCTTTTCTTTTCTTTTCTTTCTTTCTTTCTTTCTTTTTTTTTTTTTTGGTGGCTGGCCAGTAAGGGGATCTGAACCCTTGACTTTGTTGTTTTAACACTGCACTTTAACTAACTAAGCTATCTGGCCAGCCTTGTCTTTCAATTTGATAATAATTCTGGCTCAATTCAGTCTTGTGCATGTTGCTTTCTATCATCCTTCTCTCTCTCCTTTTTTTTTTGAAAGGAGATTAGAGTTGGTGAAGGAAAAATCAAATGGAACACAGTTTTATAAACCTGTGCTTGTGAGGCAATCTAGGACCTCGGCTGAGAATTATGGTGGCAAAAAAGGAAACCACAGTCTAATACATGAATTCCAGTGAAATATGGTAATGTGATCCAGGTAGCATAGGTATTTAAAGGGGTATCTTCTACAATTGATGGAACATGGCTGCAGGAGTCCATTGGGCACAAATGGGGTAGAAACATGGTTCTAAATTTTGATAAAAGATTCCCAATTAGTGCCTTAGTGCCTGACTGAATTAGGTAGGTATAGTGTCAGGACTAGCAAAATAATAGGTAAGTGTGGTATCTATACCCAGTAAAATGGGCCAGAACTCTAGAGAAGAACTGGATTACAAACTAGAAGGATGTTTAAGAACATAATCTTAAAGGACAGCTGCAGTTTTGAGTATGGGTTTCACCCCATTTACATTGGATTTTAACAATAGTAAATAGACCCACCTGCTGGTGAGGACAGGGTTGGTGGAGAGAAGGACTTTGTGCAAGGAAATAATATAATCAGATCTTTACTTTGATAATATATTATCTGTTGTTAAGGAAAGTTGAAGAGGAAGAGCAAGACTGGAAACAGTGAGATCAGTTAGAATGCTGTTGATATCTTCAAAGCTGCCTAAATCTCACCTTAATCCTCATCAGACATTTTTTTTCCCCCTGAATTTCTATAGGATAAATTACCCTTATCAAATAATTTAATCCCCATTATCTGTTTCTATATCATACTTTCCTAATGAGATGATAAACTGATGAATTTGGTAAATTTAATTTTGTTTGTCTTATAACATTAGGCTCATAACAAACAGTCAGAAAAATACATGGATGCTTTTCAGTGAAAATTGGAAAGCAGGGGTGAATAAAACATGGCATGAGCAGATAAATGGAGGCATAAGATGTTATATTCAGGGATAAAATTCTGTCAAAAAGGAGAAGTGAGACTGATTCCTATAGCACGGTGGCATCAGCTGGCAACTTTCTGAATCATAGGTCACATCCACTTTCTTATGCTAATTGCTTGAAAAGTGTATTATTTAACATCTTTTTTTTATTCTACTTGCTTGTGTTTTTATGTGTTACTTATAAACAACATGCAGTGAGGTCACTTGTTAAAAATCTAGCCTGACAATCTCTGAATTGTGTTAGAGTGTTGAATCAATTTACATGTAATGTACTTATGGAAATAATTGTATTTAAGTCTACCATGTTGGTGCTTAATTTCCATGTGTCCCATGTGCTCTGTATCCCTCTATTCTTTCTTCCCTGCTTGCTTTGGGTGAATTAAATGTTTCTGAGTTCTATTTTTCTCCTCTATTGCTTTTTAGTAGTAGTGTGCGTGCGTGCGTGTGTGTGTGTGTGTGTGTGTGTGTGTGTGTGTGTGGTTAGGAGATTGCTTTCAAGATTACCATAGGTATATTTGGTTTATCACAGACTATATTAAAAATATTCTATTATTTTATTATAACCTAAGAATTTTACAACAGTATATTTTCAACAACTACCTACTCATTTTTTGCTTCTGTTCACATTTTTTAAACATATATTTTACTTACATTACATACATACATTATAAATCCCATTATTTAGTTATTCTTTTTTACTTAAACAGCCAATGACCTATACAATGATTTAATTATATATATATATATATATGAAAACAAATACTTTAAAACAAAACACTTTTATATTGACTGACCAACTTATTCCTTCTGGTATTCTTTATTCCTTCCTACTAAAACAGGTTTTTATACAACACCGTTTTCATTCAACCTATAGAACTTCTTTTAGCATTTCTTACAGTAAAGATCTGTTGGAGAGAAAGCCTTAGCATTTATATGTCTGCAATGTCTATATTTCATCCTAATTTTGAAGAATATTTTTATTGGAGATAGAATTGTGAGATAACAGTATTTTGTTTCAATACTTTAAAGATGACATTCTGTTGTCTTTTCTCTATTGCTTCTGATGAGAAGTCAGCTATAATTCCTATTGTTGTTTCCCTCTACAAAATATTTCCTATTTTCTGGCTGTTTTTCATGTTTTTCTCTTTATCTGTGGTTCTTAGCAGTTTCAATGTAATATGTTCATGTTTTTTTTTTTTTTTTTCTTTTTATTTATCCTACTTGGGTGTCTCTGAACTCCTTGTATCTGTGAATTGCTGTCTTTCATTATTTTGGAAAATTTTAAACAATTATACTTTCAGATATTCATTCTTCTTCAATTTTCTTTTTTTTTTCTGATGCTTTGATGATAATATATTATACTGTTTGATATTGTCCCACAGATATTGGATTATGTGTTCTATTTTTATTCACGTTTTTCCCCCTTTCTGTTTCAGTTTGGATAATTTCTATTGACTTATCTTCAAGTTCATTGCTTCTTTTTTATGCTACTAATATATATATATATACACACACTCTGATAAGCCCATAATAATAATTCCTCATGTCTGACATTATGTTTTTCATTTCTAGCACTTCTATTTGGCCCTTTTTAATACTTATCATCTCTCTTCAGAAGTTCCCCATCTGTTATCCAACTTTGCCACTAGATACTTTAACAAATTTATGATAGTTCTTTTTAAGTTTCTATGTGATAACATGTAGGCAACATGTTGGCAAGATCTGAATCAGGTTCTGTCAAATGTGTACACATTGCTGTTTAAAGCAACGTTCTATCAAATAACCACACATCTCTTTGTTTGTATTTTTCTCATAATTATTAACTGAATTCTAGTCTTTGTTGTAATAGAAAAGCAAAGGTTGAGGTAAGTATTATTTATGCCTGGTAAACCATATACTTTTTCTTCTGTCAGTCTGTTGGTATGAAGGTTTGGGTCAATGTAGTCTGTAGTGGAGTTAGAATTAGCCTTATGATTGCTTTAGTTATATTCTACACACTACAGTCTTTAAACTCTTCCAGTAGTAGAATGATGGAATGATGTGCCCTCATAATTGTTATGAGGCCTGAAGTGCAGGAGGATTTCTTGCAGTTCTTATGTAGATTTAGTTCAGCCCTGTGCACCTATCTCTTGAGAGGAGTGATCTTTTGCAATGCTCCTGCTCTTCCTCTAGGGATAAAATTCCATCACCCAGAACTCACCCTAGCATGCAGAGGGCTTCACTCAGTTATCTTGCTTTGCCATTAGACTTAAGTAGCCAAGTACACTTGCACCAGCATCTCTTTTATTTCCTCTTTTCTGTCTTTTTTTTTTTTTTTTTTTTTTTTTTGAGCTCTCAGTGAAGGCCCAGGGAAAAGTGTCAGTGAGTAAATGTAGACATCAGAATTTAAAAATTAATTAAAATTTTATCTGTTTTCTTCTTACCAAATCTATAGCAGTTTCCTCCTCCTCCCATTGCTCTGTCAAAGGAAGTTCTTTCTGTTATCAGAGAAGCTTGGCACTGTCTGGATTTCAGCTCATTAGATTAACTTGTGCCCTCAGTTCTCTAATAGGCTCAAAAAAGTATGATTTTGTATATTATCCAACTTGTTCTCATTATTAGAATGGAAGCAATATTCTCTTCTGACTTTCTACATTCTAAGAAAAAGTAGGACTCATATGACACATTTCCACACTTAGCACAATTGCTGGCACATAATTGGTGCTTAAAAAATGTTAGTGGAATGATATGAATGGTCCCATCTACTAATTAAACATCTTTAAATTATAGTTTAATTTCATCTGTGCTTAAACTCAGATATAATTTCAGAGAGAAGCAGTAAAATATACTCTAAAAAGTCACTTCATCATGCCATGTTCTTGGATATGTAAATGGAAAGGAAAAAGATAATTCTTCTGTTGTGCTGGATGATAGCAAATAAGGGCAGAGAAGGAACAGGCCTTCTGCAAGGCAAGCTTTTGTGATAATTAAAGATGCTCTGGGATGACCTGTTCTAAATATGGCTACACAATCTAATAAAGAACAGAAATGCTAGTCTCTCCACAGTTCCTCTGTGATGGATAATAAACATCTCTACCTCTTTCGCACAGATCCTTGCTTTGTGCACACACATGAAGTGCCTTACGTAGGCATGCTTCATTTCTGGGTCTTGGTAGTGAATCCTTGGGGAATTATTGCTATGTAAACCTTGTACTCATCCCTGACATTCTGAAGTATGAAGGATGAGGCTATATTTAGAGGTCATCTAGAGGTTATATAATGGGGTAATAATTTCAAATAATAACATCTGGAAATATAGTCAGGGAAGCGACCAGACATCTAGGCCAACAGCCTCACCTCTGAAAAATAGGCTGGTTGCCAAGGAGAGAGAAGGTGGATTTTTTTTTCTTTCTTGTAATCAGAACCCTATAGAAACAGTCAGACTAAAATGTCATAAAACATACCATAGTTATTAGAAATTAAAAGGCTATTTCTTGTTGTCTTGAATCTATTTCTTATAGAGGTAGACGCTGAGCAGACTTTGAAGAAATCTAGAATATAAAATTAAATTACTAAATAATACAAGGAACCAAAGAGAACTCTGAGTTATCTGAAAGAATGCAAATGTATAGCCATGTTGTCAGGAACTGACTTCATTTAAATATATCAAAAGAAAAATTTTTAATTACTAATGTATGCACGCATATGTATTTGTATGTGTATATATTTGTGTATACAAGAGTACTTCAAAAAGTTCATGGAAAAATAGAATCAAAACATAATACAAATCTTTCCATGAACTTTTTGAAGTACCCTCATATATACATATATGTATAAATACATGTGTGTGTGTGAGAGAGAGAGAGGAGAAATTGAGAAGTGTAGGTCAATTGCCACAAAAAATTTGAAGTTTTGTTAACTTACAAATGGAAACTACAATCGTGCTTGGTATAAAGATGACACATTTTGAGTTGATTAGGCTTTCTTCCAGTTGTAATTGTTAGGGTGTAGAATTTGCAACATGGTTACTTCCTTTGATTGCCTGTGCTTTAGAGATGTTTAAGCTCAGGCCGCATGTATTCCTCATGGTCTGATCCTGGAAATGTGGAATACCTGACTGATCTTTTCATGAGCCTGAGGCCGTTTAATCCCAGGATTTGGCATGCTGTCAGCAACTAAAAAATGCTTACTCCTACCATTACGCTAGATTTTGCCTCACAAGAGAAAAGAAGAATTATACTTTCTGAAAAGAACAGCATGTAGTTTAACCTTGAACTGAACCCTTTAAAATCATCAAATGGTTTCAGGGCTGTTATATACTTACCTGGGTTATTTTGAGCCACATATATTTTCAATTTCGTGGCCCATCATTATTCTTAATCTCACTAGCAATACTGAAAATCAATGTTTTCATAATAAAGTATTCTGTATTTTATCATCTGAGTGATTTTTTTTATAAAAATCAAATCTGTATTAAATTATTTTTCTAAAACTGCATTGATTTAAACCTCTAGGAGATTACTACTATGTCCATGTTAAAATTCAACCTAAGTCAGTTCAACATACAGGTTAAGAGCACAGACCCTTGAATCAGACTGGCTACCTTCAATTCCAGATTCTCCAACATACTAACTCATCTACATTTCAGTTTCCTCATCTGGAAAATGAGAATAATGATAGCACCTACCTTATACAGTTGTTAAGAGTACTAAAGAAGACAACTTACCTGAAGGCATTAAAAAAGTGCCTGGCACACGGTGAGTGTTTACTGAATGCTGATTAATATCATCCTTGACACAGAATATCAGGCCTGTTATGGCTGGACCCTTACTTGACTTTTAATTTGCTATGTGTCAGAAACTCTGCTGGATTTCTCCATACATGATTTTTCCCAATTTGTACAACAATCCTATTAGATAGGTATTATTATCCCCATTTTCAGAAATAGAAAGTAGGCACTTCTTCATCATCATCACCATCATCATAATAATTATATTCTTCTTCTGCTTCATCATGTAGTATCATTCCAATTTTATAGAGATAGTAATCACTTCAAATAGACCCGAGTAATTTAAATACAGGACGTTAATCTGGAGAGAAAGAGAAAGAGAGAGAAGGGGAAGGAAGAAGTGGGGTTGGAGAGGAGAGGGAAGAGAGAAATGAGCAAGATCTGTTAACAGGAGCAGAGATGAAAGACAGACCATTCTGTATTTTAATACCTGGCTCCAATATCTTCCTTAGACACAGCAGCACCGAAATTTCTCAGAATTTGCCTTCAAATGAAATCCCTCTTTTGACTAAAAATACTTTTTCTTTGCAAATTAAAAAGTCATAACTGCTACTGTACTGCAGGAAGTGATACAGGAGAATACAGAGGGTTAAAGTCAGTGATTCTCTCTCAGTGATGTTGTGATGAATAGTCTTTGAGCAAAGGAATTAGGTGTGCTTTGGGAAGAACAAGAGACAGGGATGCCAGTTCTGTGTACCAAAAGCCTATTCTGAACCTCAAAAGACCCTATGCATCCTTCCCTCAAGTCAGTAGATGTCTAGTCACTCTATATTTACTCATCTAGAAGTTGATGCTAAAAGGACGCTACCTGTGATATTAAAAATTTATGTGAAGTAGACCTGCAGCCTCCACTTCTAAATGTGAATTTTTATTTCTGTCTACCTGGACATCTTGCTCCATGACTAATTCACATGTCTAGTAGGTAGGCAGCATGCTGCCGGTGAGATAAATGTTGACACGAACACACAAAATTGATGAGGTCCCAGACTGAACCATAATAAAGCTAGAACATGTTCAGGGAACCCAGGGCACTGAAGCCGTACTCAGGGTTGGCAAGGATAATGAATGCCATAACTGTGAGTTCTGTTAGTACTACCAAGCTCACATTCCTCAGCCCTGAGTTTCCATTACAAACTCTTTGTTCTGCTTGGCCCCATTCAATGTGTTCTCAAATTTTATGTCAGGAAAAGAGGTAAAGGTCTTGAATGCTTTATGGAAAGTCATATTCTAAACTGGACATTGGCTTCTTAAATAATGGTTGGTGGCTCAAACCTAAGCCATGCTCTTTTGTCCTTTCCCATTCCTCACGTGTCTCTCACTTTATTTTTTCTCTTCCATATTCTGGCCCTCTTTTATTTTTGTGTGTGACACATACAGTCTACTTCAAAAAGTTCATGGAAAAATAGAATTGAAAGATAATACAAATCCGTCCATAAACTTTTTGAAGACCTGTGCTACTTGCGAGTGTGTGTATATGTATACACATATACATATACACACATAATGTTTGCAATTACAAAATAAGAAACTTATATGTCTTCTTAACTGACTCTGTTAGCTTATTTGTATCTATATAATTATGTACCCCATCTTTTTCAGTATCACAGAGTTTAAAAGTGAAAAGTTACATTGAATTAATTTTGTTCATTTGGAGTTTTAGGCCCATCATCATAGTGATGCTTTGGTCTCTCTTATTTAAAAATTCATGAAGGTATAACTGATGTTCAACTAATTGCATATATTTGAGGCAAACAATTTGTTAAGTTTTGACGCACTCATGAAACCATCACCACAGTCAAGATAATGAACACATACATTGCCTGCAAAAATTAACTTATACCCCTTCTTAACGTTCCTCTCCTGCCACCCTCTGCCCACACCCCACTCCCATTTCCAGGAAACAGCTGATTTGCTTTCCGTCACTACAAATTTAATTTGCATTTTCTAGAATTTTATGAATATGGAATCATACATGTATGTCCTCTCTGTTATGCGGGTTCTTCCATGCAGTGTAATTACTTAGACATTTATCAGGGTTATAATGTGTTAATAATTTATACCTTTTTATTGCTGGATCGTATTCTATTTATGAATATATCATAGTTTATCCATTCACTGTTGATGGATATTAGGGTTGTTTCTGGGCTTTGCTAGGGTAAATAAAGCTTCTATGAACATTCAAATACAAGTCTTTGAGTGGAAATATGCTTTTATTTCTCCTGAATAGAAACCTAACAATCAGTGGTTGGGTCACACAGTAGGTGTGTTTAACTTGTAAATAATGGATGAACTCTTTTCCAAAGTGGTTGTACCATTATACATTCCCACCAGCAGTGCGTGAGAGTTCCATTTAACATGCCTGACAACTGGTCCATCTTTTTCATTTTAGACCATCTAATAGCTGTATTGTGGTATCTCATTTTTGGTCTTAACTTGCATTTCCCTAAAAACAATTGATGTTAAGCAACTTTCCCTGTGCATATTTGTCATCACTATTTTTTCTTTAGTTAAGTGTTTGTTCAAATCTTTGCCCATTAAAATTTTTTATCTTACTGAGTTTTTAGGAAACTTTATGTATTCTGAATACAAGCCTTTTACAGATATATGCTTTAAAATATTTTCTTCTGGTCGTTGATGTGCCTTGTAATTCTCTTAACAATGTCTTTTGAAGAGTAGAAGGTTTTAGTTTTGGTGAAGGACAGATTATCAATTTGTTCTCTTACGGATTGCACTTTAAGTGTCATATCTATGAAATCAGTTTCCACAAAGGTTTTCTTTTAAAAAAGGTTTTCTTCTAAACATTCTATACTTTCAGGTTTTACTTTTAGATTCAGATATATTTTGAGTTAGGTTTTTATTTTTGTTTTGTTTTTTAACGTGTTGTAAAATATGAACAAAAGTCAATTTTTTTTTGAGAGTGGATATCCAATTATTCCAGCAACATTTATTATGAAGACTATTCTTTCTCCACTGACTTGCCATTGCACCTTTGTTCAAGATCAATTGTCCATCAAAATCAATTGTGTAAGTCAATTTCTGGGTTGTATAAATCAGTATTCTGTTCCATTGTTCTATTTGCCACTACCACATTGTACAAGTACTATAGCCTTATAACGTCTCAAAGAATGTTTATTCTCCAATTTTGTTCTTTCTAAAAATTGGCCCTTCTAATTTGAATTTATATATACATTTTAAAATCATTGAGGTGATTTCTACAGAGAATTCTGCTGGGATATTAGTTGGAAAAGCACTGAATCTATCGGTCAGTTTGAAATAATTTACATTTTAACAACATTGATACATCCAAGCCATTAACATGGCTTATCTCTCCTTTTATATCTTTAATATCTCTCAGCAATTGTTTTTAAATTTTCTTGCACATCTATTTTAAGATTTATCCACAAGTATTTCATAAGATTGTCTGTGGTCTTTTAAATTTTAGTTTCCAATTGTTCATTGCTAGTATGTGAAAATATACTTTTTATACTGATCTTGTATCGTGCAACCCTGCTGTAGTGGATTGAATTATGTACCCCCAAAACTCATTGAAGCCTGTATTGTGTCCCCCAAGTTTCATATATTAGAAGCGTAATCCCCACTGTAACTGTCGAGGGTGGGAAATCTTATTATGGTAATTGAAAGGTGATGTCTTAGATGATTAGATTTTAAGACCAGGCTGTAGTGAATGGATTAAAAATGGTGGTCAGAGGCGTGGTTTGCAGGGCTTTAAAAGGGGAGTGAATGAGGAAGTTGGCTTATTGCTCTCTCTGCTCTGTTATTTTTTTGCAGTTTGATACCCTGCCATCACTGAAGTCACTACCCAAGGAAGCCTTCACCAGATGTGTTCCCTAGACTTTGGACTTTCAGCCTCTGAAACTGTAAGCAATAAATTTTGTTTTCTTTATAAATCACCCTGTTCTGTGTATTTTGTTACAAGCAACAGAAACAAACTGATACACTTGCCAAACTCACTTATTGTTCTAGCAGCTTTTTGTAGATTCCACAGGATTTGTACATGTAATGGAAAAGACAGTTTTACTTTTTTTTTTTTTTTTTTTTTTAACAGCTTTGATGCATTTTATTTCTTTTTTTCTTGCTCAGTGCACTGTCTAGAACTTCCAGGACAACATTGACTAGAAGTGGTAAGAACCAATATCCTTGCTCTTGTTCCTAACTTTAGAAGGAAAACATTCAGTATTTCATCATTAAGTATCATGTTAGCCGTCTGTTTTTGATAGATACCCTTTGCAATGTTGAGGAAGTACCTTTCTATTCATGATTTAAGAGTTGTTTTTATCACGAATCAGTGTTCAATTGTGTCAAGTAATTTTTTTGCACCTATTGAGATGATTACGATTTTTGTGTTTTAGTCTGCTGATATGATGAATTACCTTGGTTGATTTTTGAATGTTGAACAAAACTTCTATTTCTGGGATAAACCCACTTGTTCATGATGTTTATACATATTGTTGAATTTTATTTGCTAAAATTTGTTTAAAATTATTGTGTCTGTCCTCTTCAGGGATATTGGTCTACATATTATTTCTTTTAATATCTTTCTCTGAGTTGGTATTAGAATAATGCTGTCCTCATAGAATGATTTGGGAACCTTGGAAAATAATATATTTAAAGGGAAAAATTTCAAACTGGATTAAGACTTATTCTCAGTAGTAGTAACAGTCAGTAAAGGACAGAGTGGAATAAAGTTTTAATAGATAAAAAGTGTGTTTCAACAACTTTAGCCCTAGCAATATAGTTTCAAATAGCCTAGATCTCGGGAAATTAATTGTTTTCAGTGGGTATAAAGTTACAGTTATACAAAATGGGTAAGTTCCAGGTATCTGCTGTATGAGCACAATATAGTGCCTATAGTAAAAATAATGTATTTTTTCACTTAAAAATTTGTTAAGAGGGTGGATCTTGTGTTAAGTGTTCTTATCACAAAAAATAAAAACAAAAGCAAAATCACACACACACACAAATAAAGAAACACAAGAAAAATTTTGGAAGTGATGCTTATGTATATTACCTTGATTGTGGTGATGGTAAAGCGAGTGGACAGATATGATCAAACTCACCAAATTGTATACATTAGCAATGTACAAGTTTTGTATATCAATCACACCTCAGTAAAGCTTGAAGAAATAAAATCTATAAGTTATTCATAAAAAACCAAAAAATTTACTTGATAATGACACGTAGAGGATCAACATCTGTTGATATTTTAAATAAAAGCCTCATAAATGCAAAAAATGAGATATAAATGTTAACACCTAAATGTCTTAAATATGGAACTAAAGTTAAATATCTGTAGGAGTTATTGTTATAGCACAGAATTTATATGTTATAAATGTAAAACATTTAAATTATAATAGAGACAGAAGCCCCTGGGGTCCTGAGGCGGGGGTGGGGTGGGGGGTGGGGGGGGTGGGGGGGGGTGGGGGGGGGTGGGGGGGGAGGGGCCCACAGGCCTTGCCCTGCCCTGCCCCCACCTTGGACGAACCAGGCCAGCGACTGAGCCAGCCATAGGGTAGACAGCCTTGCCCATCCTTCCCCTTCTCCCTCCCCCGCAACAACATCTTAGAATTGGCTAGCTATAAAAATATTTTTAAAAATTTAAGAAAGAAAAAAAATTTTAAAAAGAAAATGTAATGGTATAAGTATAAAAAGAATGGAGTAGGAGAAAGGAAGAAAGGATAAGATATAATTGTGCCACTTTGTCATCTGTCACAGATGGCAATTGACATATTCAGAGGTTGAAAAATACTTTCATAAATTGACTCTAACATCGCAACTCTAAATGCACACACACACAACTCTAGAAATTTACCTTAGAAAATATCATTTGTGATTAAAAAACATTTTAAATATAATTCCCTTGAAATGTTTCATATTTCAAAATAAACTTTTTTCTTTAAAATAGTTTTAGATTTACAGAAAAATAGTGAAGATAGTACAGAGAATTCCCATATACCCCACGTCTAGGTTCCCCTATTATAAACATCTTATGTTAGTATGGTACCTGTGCCAATATTTATACATTCTTATTAACTTAAGTTCATACTTTAATTCCCTGATTACAATTCCTTAATTTTCGCCTAATGTCCTCTTTCTGTTCCAGGATGCCATCCAATATATCACATTATATTTAGTCATCGTGTCTTCTTAGGCTCCCCTTGGCCGTAATAGTTTCTCAGACTTTACTTACCTTTAATGACCTTGACAGTTTTGATGAATATCGGTCAGATTTCATATACTGTCTCCCAACTGATATTTGTCTGATATATAGATCATGGTTAGACTGGGGATATGGGTTCTTGAGAGGGACATCACAGAGGTAAAGTGCCATTTTCATCACAGCGTATCAAGGGCTTGTACTGTCAACATTAGTTACCACTGTTAACTTTAATCACTCGGCTGAGGCGGTGTTAGTCAGGTTTCTGCCTTGTAAAATTATTCTTTTTCTCTTTTTTTATGCTTTACTCTTCAGGAAAGTCATTATGCACAGGCCACACTTAAAGAGTCGTGAATTATATTTCACCTCTTAGAGGGTGAAGTATCTACATAAATCGCTCAAAATTATTCGGCAGAGGATATTTATCTATTTTATTTTATTTTATTTATTAATATTTAATAATCAGTGCAGTTGATGGGTATTTATTTTATCATTTGGATTACAATCTAATACGACTTTACTTATTTTGTTGCTCAAATTATTTCAGCTTTGGCCATTGGGGCTCTTTCCATTGGCCCTTACATCCCTTTGACATACTCCATCACAGTGAGTTTTTTAGAGCACTTCCTTACTTTCTGGCACTATAAAATGCTCCAAAATCATCTCGAGTATTTTCTGTCTCAGTTCTAGAATCAGCCATTTCTCCAAGAAGCCCTGTTACCTTTTATTGGAGAATGGTATTAGAAGCCAAGATCTAGTGCTAGGTGTGCTTGTCCCAACTGGAATGTCCTTGTTTCTAGGACTTCTCAGCTGACAGAGCAAGGAAATGTTTGTCTATATACTAACCCATTTGCTATGCTTTATTTTCATTTGTTAATATAAATGTAACACAGTAAGAAAAATATGCATATCTCAACTCACGTAACATTTTAAATCTATCAATCATTTTATCTGTACCAATGTATACAGATAATTCCAGAATGATATACTTCTAACATTACTGATCATTATTTTTGGGAGTTGAGATATTGCATGTTATTTTTCTTTCTTTGTAGTTTTATATATGCATTAATTTTTTAATAATGTGAAGATGTTAAAAATAAAGTCACTTTTTTAAAATGAGCAAGGGAGGGAGGAAGGAAGGAAGGAGAGAAGGAGAAAAAGAGGGAGGAAAAGAAAGCAAAGAAGGAGAGAATGAAAAGAAAGAAAGGAAGAAATGGAAAGAGAAAAGAAAGTTTGGAAAGAGAATTCTGGGACTGTAGTCACAGTCCTTCACACACATACTCTGGTCAGATCAATCTCTTCTAGCTTTGACTATATCATGATCTATCCTGCGACAGTTGACAAATCTACTGCTTTTTATTTATGGACTGGAAAGTGTCGATATTTATAATAATGGTTTTTTTTCAATTCTGCTTCCTAGTGTAGCATTCTCGAAAGCATATTTAATAACAATTAGGGATCCAAATTTAAAAATTGAAATTTAACCCTAGTATACTACAAGTAACTAAACTGAGGTAAGTGTCAGATAAATAGATATCTCCTCTCTCTTTCTCTCTCTCACAGACACACACACACACACACACAGAGAAAGATAACAAAATTAGCATACCTGTAGAAAATGACAACTATGTTACAACTTAGGCCAGTTCCTTTTGGCTTTGATTTTGAGAAGCGTCTTGATTTCAGAAACATTAAAATGTGGAGGGGAAATAAAATGCATCTTAGAATCAAGACAATGTGGTATTTATTGTTTTTAGCAAAACGTAAGTCTAAACTATGAACTAAGAACAGTCATATAGAATAGTCTTCTATCTATACAACAAAAAAACCCTTTATCTAGGGTTCTAATAGCCAATACTTTCTATTAATCGGCTCTTCATTCCATAAGCCTATAATTCATTTATAATTGAAATTCTTCATAGTGAATTAAAAGCAACCCTACAAGATGTATCATCAAAGAACAATTTATCAATTTAAGTTAATACATGCTTTTGTGTTCTAATCACTTGAAAATTGGCAATTCATATGAGCCACCTTTGGAAAAATCCCCTCAGTCAAAGAGAGCATGATCAAAGAAATTGAAGCAGGAAAGATCCTCTAAGTAACTAAAACTCAAAGAATAATTTTCTAAATTTATAGCAAAGCCAGGAGTAATATGCACACTTCCTATCAGTCTGCCCAACGCTCTTTGTACTTCATCCTTCCACAGTGCATCTTAAGGATCCATGGTAAATAACTCAGCCTATTACTGAGAGAAAATGTTATATAATTGTATAGTTAATCAAAGTGAACTCATTATCCATAGAATAATATATGAGAGACCCAATCTACCAATCTGCTCCACATTCCTTGCCTCAATCTCTTCTGGCTCATCTATGAATATTTCCCCCTTAAAGCCTTTTCCTATGCTGGACCTAATCCTGTCTATATATGTGGATTAGGAAATAGAATAAATTATCTGGTTTAATTAACAACAAAAACAACAACAATGTATGTAACATCAGGAAAAGATATTATTTTGCCCTAAAATTTTCCTTCTGGGAGCCCTGCAGGGACTGTTATGGAATGTTCTGCATTCTAACAGCTATGTTTGTTTTCAGTACCTTTTAAGTGGAATATTTTTCATCTATCTGAGTAGAGCGGACAAAGGCTTTAATTAAACAAATGCCACATGGGAACTCTTGCCCCCAAAGCCTTTATTGGCCTTAATTAGCAGATGCAGCTGTAGACTCTATCAATATTAGATGGTCTGTTTATTGTTTCCATTTATATCACAGTCATCAGGGAGCATGGTGGAAGTACCCCCAGAATTATTAACTTTAATTAAAACTAGCTCGAATGGTGAAGAAAATATCCCATGCAAAAATGGGTCAGGTAAAATAGGAAGATTTTTTAAAAAGCATACTGGGAATACTATCAACACTTCTCTGGGAAAACTAAAGGAGGATATTTGATGTTCTTGTTGTCAGCTACTTCCTGAGAGTAGCACAGACTTTTGAGGGCCAGGCTGAATTACACCGATAGAGGAGCCAACTATGTCAGAGCATTTTGCTCCCCTGCCCAGGGTTCCTGAGTGACTGGTAGGGCTCGACCAGGTTTCATGCTAAGTAGATTGGGAGGTGGCACATTTATTTAAGCATATTGATTGAGTTCATCATTCAAGGAATTATATAAAGTTAGATCTGGAAGCTCCTAGAAGGTTATTTTGTGGGTTTCAAATACAATATCTAACAAAATTATCATTTATTCAATTTCTGTTCTCCTCTTATGTATTATCCTTATCTTCACAACTCAATACTGATATTTTGCATTTTTTAGGTAAAATATCTGAGGCTCAAAAATATTGAGTTCTTTCCAAATGTCGTAGAGTTAATATATAACAGAACTGGGATCTGAACTTCTGTCTGATTCTGGATATCAGAAACCTTTCTTTGCCATAGGGCTTCTCTGTATTAGTCAAAAGAATTTAATATAATTCAGTAGGTTGTTAACATCAATAATTAAGGAACAACAACTTGAGTTTAAGCCCTTTCCCATTTTTTCTAACTTCTCCAAGCCCCACTTTCTTTGTTTATAAAAACCAGGATAGTGAATACATCTTTAAAGTGGGATTATATGAGATAAACCATGTTAGAAAAATTTTGGCTTGTGGAAAATGCTTGATAAATACTATTTCAACACTCTATTCTCACTTACATTCTACCACGGCACTACTTTGAAAGACTCTATGAGATAGATTGTTCTTGAGATCTCTTTGGAGGGCCATTGAGCTTGCTGACATAAAGCACCATTGAAGGATATGATATAATGTAGAATAATGCATAATGTAAAGCACCCATTGTGCTCTACAGAAATATAAGCCTCCTTTATTTGTTTTGCTTCCCAAACAAACAATTGCTAGAAATGTGTCTCTGTGGTACAAGAATTATGATATTTAAAAGGAATCATGATCAACCCATAACAGGAAAGCTGCAATAGTTGAGAGTCCGCTTCTCAAAATCTTGTAGTGAAGTTCTCTTAAAGACACAGAAGAATGAATTTGTGTCTTTATGTGGTTTGAATTCCCTATAGCAAGCATAACATGTATTTAAAGAACATAGTTTGTCTTTAAAATAGTGCAAATCTGTACTCCGTAATGTGTATTCTTTATAAATTTAAAATCACATATTTATTTAAGTTTATCCCCCAACCTTTCAAGTCTTCCAATTATGTCTGTGTTCCAGGAGATGTACCTCCTTCATCCTGTGACTCCTCATGCCTCACTCGAACATGCTTTAGAAGTCCTGGGGAGGTGTAATATTCTAGCCTGAGATGTGCAAATTTAGAAAGTAGGAGAGGACTTGAAAACGTTCATGAAGAAATGGAATTAAAAGATGAAAATAAAAAAATATTAACTTCCTCAACATAAGCTCCATCAAGTTCATGACAGTTTTGTAAGTGATGATACAAGCCATTTGGTCTATCCCTAAAGAACTGATGGTCCTGGAGATTTAACCAATTTAATGCAGTCTTTTCTACATTATTAACTGAAGAAAAATGGGTGCCCTTTAAGGATTTTTAAAAATTAGAAAAAAAAAAAAAAAAAAAAAAGAACTCACAAGTAGCTAAATCAGGACTGGAAGGTGAATGCCTAATGATTTCCCTTCTAAGTTCACACAAAATTGCCCTTGTTTGATTATTTTGGTGGAGAAGGATTCTCTGATAAAGCTTTCCTGGGTGTTTTTCCACTAAAGCTTTAGCTAACTTTCTCAAAAAATTCCTATAATAATAACAATAAGCAGATGTTATCATTCTTTGGCCCTCCAGAAAGTCAACAAGCAAAACGTTGAGCATCTCAAAAAACGGATGCCATGAACTTTGCTCTAAACTGGTCCACTTGTGCTCTGAGTGGACCACTTCCACCTCTTGGTAGCCATTGCTTTGATTGTGTTTTGCTTCAGGATCGTACTGACAAAGCTGTGTTTCATCCCCTATTACAGTTCTTTGAAGAAATGCTTCAGGATCCTCATCTCAGTTGTTTCAAATTTCCATTGAAAACTCTTCTCTTGTCTGCAGCTGGTTTGGGTGCAACAGTTTTGGCACCCATTGAGCAGAAAGTCTGCTCAACTTTAATTTTTCAGTCAGAATTGTGTAAGTTGAACCAATTGATATGTCTGTGGTGTTGGCTATTGTTTCTGCTGTTAATTGTTGGTCCTCTACAATTAGGGCACTGCTGGGAAAATGGAACAATTTGATCGGGCTCCCCTCACCTTGGAGCCGGTTCAGGGTGGTTCCATAAACATTGTGTGTGGAGTAAGTGCACCTGCAAGGCGGTGCCGCTTTGGCTGGTGTTTACTGCCTTGTGCACCATGTTTTTCCAGACCTGCAGCTTGCAAGGACCGTGTGGCTGGTTGCCTAGCTTATAGACCTGCGTGAAGGGGTCTGGTGACCCAGCCTGGCATGTGAAATGTTTGTGACCCAGTCTGTGAATGGGCTTGAGGGGTCTGGGAGCTCCAGACCCAGACCTAGCTCAACTATCAGCCCAGTTGGTGCAGAATTACCAGCAGGTAAAAGAGCTGCGATGACTAGCATGGTCGCCTAGATTTACAATTGGAGTCATGAACAGGATTAAGAGCTAGACAATTGATGCTATGAGTAGGATTCACGACATCACCTTAGCATTAGCCTTGCAGTCGCCTTTGTCGTAGCCAGACAAATAGCCAGACAGGCAGACACAAGATTAACTTTTTCCTCACAAATTGATGTAGATGGTCTGCCACTGTGGGCTTCATCTTCAACATAGTCTCATCCCTTCTTAAAACTATTTATTCATTTGTAACTGCTTATTTCTTTGGGGGCACTGTCTGCATAAACTTTTTGTAAAGCATCAATGATTTCTCCATTCTTTCACCCTAGCTTTACCATAAATTTGATGTTTGTTCTTGCTTCAATTTTAGCAGAATTCATGTTGCTCTGATAGGAGCTCTTTTCCAATTCATGTCTTGTTAAAACACAAGTTAGTTTATTTTGGTGCAAATAAGTTTTGAAACCCTTGCATAGTTTTTTCATAATATACATTTTCCATGAACCATTTGAAGACCCCTCATATTTCAATCAAAGTAGAAATAAACCAAATAATGGTTTTTGCTTTCTAGGAATTATTTCTGAGGTGATTGTCATAAAATTAAGTTCCTTTTTGGCATTAGACCTTAACATCCTGATAGTAATCCTTAGGAAGTCAATTGTTCCGAGGATGAGGATGTCAGCGAGGCAAGAGAAATTAATTTAGGTTCTACACCAATTATTTATTGTTCTATAAATGTCACTGTGTATACTTGTATATTAGAACATTAAACATTGAATACCTCAGTCAACTTTTATTGTTCAAAAGGAAGTAAGATTTAATGAAAAATACTAAGAAGTCATAGCCCAGGGTCTTCCAGTTTTATAGCCTATTTCATTTCTAGGTTTACTTTTAAAGTGGGTGCTATGGCACATTGCTCAAATCCCTTCATTCAGGCCTGAGGCCCTCATTTCCCCAGTTTTCCCAGCTGCAGTAAGTGTTGACTGGTTATGGCTCTTAACTGAGTCCTTCTCCAGGAACTGCCCTCTAAGGGCACTGCTCAGCCCAAGATTAGGACTGGCTCCTGTGCCACAAATCAGAACATCCCTAAAGAGCCATCTAGCCCTGGAGCTGCAGGCAGATTGGCTCTGGTTTTAATGCATCACAAGTCAACACTTTTTCTTATTCAGTCCTATTTCCTGTACCCCTTTACAGATGCTGTTGCAGACAAATATCTGCCCTAGAGTCTGTTTACTGGGGAAACCAGCCTACAGCAGCTTCTCACACTAGCCAGTTAACTGCCTTCAATTCTCCCTATGCAGTGATTTCATTAGACATCATTGCTGAATTTAAATGTAAAAATAAAACAACTATGTGAATTTGAAACATCACTAGTTTCATAGGTAACCACAGTCAGCAAAGTGATTATTTCCAATGAAAGGAGTTTTAGCGAGAGCATCTATTATTCTTCAGGCACTAAACTGTTTGAATTTACATATTTCGTCATATTGATTTTTACAACAACCATGTGGTATAAGTTGTATTATACCTGTTTAGTAAATGAAGAAACAGATTTATTTATTTTCCTAAAGTCATAAGGTTAGTACATTATGGAGTCAAAATTTGAACCTAGGTTCTCTTTCTCCAAGTCTGGTAGTTTCCAGTCCACCTGTGAACCTTTCCACTGTTCACAAATACAGTATTTTCAGCTCTCTGCCTTCTGAGCACAAGGCAGAATTGTAGTTCCCTACTCTTCTAATGTTAAGCATGGCCGTGCAACTTGCTCTGGCTGATGAAATGTGAGCAGAAGAGCTGGTGCTTTTTTGCTTTAATTCCCTCCTCTGCCACAGGGAGCAGTGATGTTCCAGATGGTAGCAGCTCTGTCAGTTGGTGTCCAGAAAAGAAGACAACATGGCACAGAACCCCCACACAACTCAAGATGGGTATGAAATATAAGTGAAAAGTAATCTTAGTTGTTTTAGGTCACTACTACCCAGCAGTTGTTTGTAATCACAGTCTAACTTAAGTAACCTGATTAGTACATAAATTATAACTGAAGAACAGATTTTTTTTAAAACCTAACATATCTGAATAGAGAATTGCCATTTTTGCTAGAATTAAAATATCCATAACACCAGAATTTATTTTATAATGCAATATAATTGAAAAAGTGTGGGTTTTGCAACCATGCAGACATAATTTAATTCGAATCTCCAATTTAACACATACTTGTTTAACGACTGTGGGTTTTAATTTCTCTTTCTCAGCCACCTTTACTCATCTATAAAATGAGGCTAAAAATATTTTCATTATAGCGTTGATGTGATGGTTTGATAAAATAAGGCCTGTAAAGCTTTTACCAAATTGTCTGACACATAGATAGTATCAAATGAGTATTTTACAAAATGTTGTCCTCTTAGCCCTGCCTCTGAAAGTCATTGTTAAAAATAAGTCCCATATTAGACTTATTGAATTAGAATCTCAAGATATGATCTACATTTTTAACAAACTCCTTCTGCAATCCTTCAATGAGATGGGAAAATTGCTGTACTAAACAAATGCTAAAACTTCTATCCTATATGCACATATACAAATGGTTTAGACAGCCAAAAAGCCCTCAGTGAGGTTCTTGAAATGATCTTAGGAACATCAGCAAAATTATCGCCCCCTGCAGTGCAGATGCATCAAAGAAGTCTCAGCGGTGGATTTAAGGATGAAATGCACACTTCAGAGCAGTAACATCTGAAAGAAAAGCTTTGTGAATTCTTGTCTCTGTCACGTGAGCAGTAGTCTGACTGAGGTAATCTTAGCTGATGAGGATCTGGAGGGTGTGGAACTTGAAGACTGGCTGAAATCAGACGCCTGTGAAATCATGGTGATTTCCAATGAGAATCAAGGCAAAGACACTTCTATCAGCTACTCATGCAAGGGACAATTATAACTCCTGAAATTTTCTGCTGGAATTCTAGGCAGGAAATTTTATTTTTGTTGTTTTAAGCAACAGAGATGCTTTTGGTTCCTGCTGGTGTTTTTAGTAGTGGTGAGTAACTTGGGAGCCATATATTACACTCCCAACCCCCTTCTCACCAAGTCAGTTTTCTCTGCTTTTTTCTTCCTAAGTTTGTGTTTACATACATCTGTGAATACAGGCCAAAAAAGGGAAGATGAAAATAGCCAAGACTGATGAGGGTGACTAGTTCCAAATGGAGCAATTAAGCTTTCTTGTTCAAGAAGAGGAGAGTAAAGAGCATTTTGGGCTTTTAATTTTGTGAATTAATGGGGGGGGGAGGGGAGGGGTGGAAACCCATATCCAATGGGATCCTAAGGAAAAAGACAAGGGAATGCAGTCAGGGCTGGTCATTGTGGCCCAAGAATATGTTGTGAAGAAGCACTGGGGCTGAGTTTAGCTTTGAGGGTCTGGAATTCCCAAAGAGCTGCCTTTCTAGGAAAAGAGCTGGACAGGAGGCTGTATTGAAGCTTGGAGCAGCAGAGACAGGGGGACCACTACTTCTTTTTTTTTTTAACTTTTATTTTGTCGATATACATTGTGGTTGATTATTGTTGCCCCTTACCAAAACCTCCCTCCCTCCTCCCTCTCCTCCCTCCCCCCCAACAATGTCCTTTCTGTTTGCTTGTCGTATCAACTTCAAGTAATTGTGGTTGATATCTTCTCACCCCCTCCCCCGTTTTTTTTTTTTTTTTTTTTTTGTGTGTGTGTGTGTGTGTGTGTGTGTGTGTGAATTTCTTAAAGGCATCACACAGCTGCAAGGAGCAAGGACACAGCACACAATGATTTTGTTTCTTCCCTGCTTAATATTTTGATGCCTGGGAGACAGCATTTGAAGACTGTATAAGCCCCACCACTCTCCTGCTCTGCCAGTTTTCTTTTATCATACGGGGGAAGAGAAAAAGGAACTCTCTCCTATATTATGACAAATTAACATTGAATTTCCCTCAAATTTAGGTGGGTGGATTAGTCTTCTGTGAATCTTAAATAAAATTTAAAAATTTAATGCAATGTGGTATTAGTTACACTCTGAGCATAGAGAAGTTTGGACTTGTGTTCTATTTAATCATGCTTGCCCGATTTAAATTGGGGTCAGCTGGCGACTCCCATGCTTTGATTTCTGCCAGATATTGAAACAATGTAAATATAAGGCAAAGCCATAGTATTCTATGTAATATTTAGCATTGGCCTGGGAGAATAAGTAGTTATGGGCCTTATTCTCCAATCACATATGGATGCAGGAAAGAGGGAATCCGTCTCAGATTGGCCTTCGCTTCTTTCTGATCTCCTTTCAGGAGCCAAGTCCGAAGCCACAGAGAGGAGTCCTCTATTTCTTTTACCATTCTGACTAAACTGTATTGTTATCTAGAATTACGTCCAGTTGTTGTAAACATTTTGACAGTGTAGACCGTGCTACCTCCGTAGCAGATGCATTTGGTTGCCCCATTCATCACCCCTGTCCCCTCCTTGGTGTTCTCCTTTCTAGTACATACCAGCACAGCTCTACTGAAAGCCCTGTGTTTCTCACCTGAAGGCATTTTCTAGTCTCCTAAACCCCAGAAGGCCAGCAGTGCCAGGAGTTGATACATCAGGGAGCAGCTCTCAGCCAAAGGGAGGTGGGAATTAGAGGGTTAATGTACATCTTCCTTGCCCATGGAGAAAGGGAGGTGAATAACTCTGTGGCATATTCTAGATTATCTCCCTGAGTTCTCTCCCCATTGGGATGAAGCCCTTGTTGTCCTCGATATTAACTTGGTTGGTATTGTAAATTTTGCTGGCTTTTTTTCCTTTTCCCGTCTCTAGTCTCCACTTTTCTACTGGTGCTTCCTGGGACCACCTCCTAAATACGCTATTTGCACACAGGTATTTGACTCAGGGACTGCTTCAGGGAAAATCCAAGCAAAGACACCTTCTCAGAATAGAAAAGGGATATAACGAATACTTAATGGGTGACTAGGATGGAAATTTTAAAATGATTTAATTTAGCCATAATGTGATGCTGGATTATATCATCAAAGGAGGCTGCTGGCTATTCCCCAAGGGCCTCCTCTCACTAGGGGATATTTATAGCGTTGGTGAATTTCCCCCAATTTGAAGCTTTGCCCATCTTGTCAGCACAAAGACAGCAGCTCGGGCTGACTCATACAACAAGTTCATAGAAGTGAGGTAAAAAACTCAAATTACCAGTCTATTGATTTACCATAAGAAATAATGGCCACAGAGCCTGGAATGTTCAACCTCTAAGTAACCACTGTGTACCATTGCTAGTGGCTGACATACATGGGATCCCAAATAAGCATTAGAACTTGTGTTAATAGCAAGGAATCAGGACAAGGGAAGCCAGAAGCACCCGAGGTCTAAGGGCATTAGTCTCAGATACCCTGATTCCCACAGATGTGGGTAAGGACAATAGCGCCTGTGAAAACAAGAATCCAAAATTCGTGGGTAGAAAATCCCTCCAACCTTTCCACACTGGGGATTCCCTCCTGAATAGGACTTATATAGATTGTTGGCTAAATTTGAATATCCCCCAGAAAATGCTTAGATGTAGAATGCCTCTGAGATTTTCAACTCCTCCTTCTGAGTCTCACATTCTTTCTTTAAATGTTAATAAATTCAGTCGGATACAAACCATATCTACTGGACTGTAAATTATTCAGACTTGTTCTGTGATTTTGCATATGTGAGCTCTAATTATAATTTCCAAGAGGCAAACACATTTCCCTAGTATTTAGTTTGGGGAGGGCTAACAAACTACAGCCCCCACATACTATCACCACCTACTAAACCCAGGCTGTCTCCTGGTTGCTATCATAACCAATCTTCGAGGTAGATGTTGTCACCCTTATTTTACTCACCAGAAAACAGAGGTTCAGGTAGGCCAAGTTACTTACCTAAGGATGGAGCTGGAATTCAAGCCTGGATTTGTTACATCTATAACTCCTGTTCTTTCTGCTTTGTCAGGCTACACAAAGATTACAGTTTCAATCTTCTGTGTTAGAGGTGATTTGAACAAAGGATTTCACTGCTAAAACAAAGTTTGACAATTCCTCAAGGCTTCATCTAGCTTGAAAAGTGAATGATTCTCTAATGCTCCTGGATTTGCTAACCCTCAGAACTGAGACTTTTTTCTAAATAATGCTGACAAAATTATAGCTCTTGTTTATTCGAGAATAAGAAACTGTGTCCGAATTATCTTTCTAATTGCCTCAGTTTTTCACTTCACTGACCTTGGGATCATGTTATAACTTACCATGTTGCCTTACTAATAATGCATGTTGCATCTGATATTGACGTTTCACCAGGACTGAGAGTAACTTTCTAAAGATTGTAAAAGATCTAAATACCTGTATTGACCTTGCCCAGAAGCAACCACAGACAACTCTGTAATTAACTGAATTTGGCTACACATGAGAAACACGTGGGTGATTTTTATTATGAAAGAATAGAGGCAAGCTCCCTAAGCTGATGGGTAACTTATTTAGCATTGTAAAATTTGTTCATTGCTTCTATACCTTTTTTAAAATCCTACTTCCTTGCTTCTTCTTTTCTATTCCCCTTCCACCCTTCCTTACTTAAAAAAAAATGTTTATTTTTCCCAGTATAAAATTGAACAGATAATCATCAAGGAAAGTTTTAGAAAACAGAAAAGTGAAAAGATAAAATTAGAAATGACTACTCTTCAGTTTGTAATGTATTTTTTAAAACATTTTTTGCTGTACACATATAACATAAACTATTTTTTATTTGTTTATTTTAAAGAATATCAGTGTAGATGCTCTTTGGGGATTCTATCTATTTCACCATCTCATTTTCCTAGAAGAGATGAGTTTAGATCAGGCCAGAAGGAGAAAGCCACGTGTTGGGAAAATAGAAAAATTTAATCAGCCCCCCTTGCCTAAGGCCCAGGTGGGGGTGGCGCATGTATTTTTGTAAATAAGTTGTGTGTGGGTGGAGTTAGTGAGCATGGGTGGTGCCATGACTTGGCTGGCGCCTGCCTTGGGCATCCACACTGTGTGGGCATGCTCTCCAACCTACAGCTTCCAAGGATCTTTTTGCTGGTTACCTAGCTCATAGACCTGCACGTGATGGGTTTGTGACCCAGTCTGTGGGTTTGAGGGCTCTGTGAGCTCCAGACCCAGCTCTAGCATGACAATTGGCCCAGTCGGCAGGATTATGGGCAGGTAAAATAGCTCGACAATTGGTATAGTCTGTGACAGGATTCTGAGCAGGTAGAGGAGCCAAAAGCTCTTGGAAGAAGGAGGAAATGGGGCTACTTGTGAATATGCTCTGCCCTATGGCCGCTTTCCTGTTGACCAGGATCTGGTTGCTGCTCACTGTATTGCAAGGCAGCATAGACCAGATACTACAATGCAAAACACCTTGGAAAGGGGAGGACATGTGGCTATCCTTGAGTATATGGTGTCTTTTCTGCTGACCGGAGCCTGGCTGCTGCTCACAATGCTGCAAACTGATCGAGATTTGTGGCAGAAAGCAGAGTTGTTGGAAGCACGGATAAATGTCCTGGAGGATGACGTGCGGTGACTGGCCACTCCTGCCTCTCACACCAGGGAAGACGACCAACCCAGTGGTGAGTTAAGGGAGACCATGTGTCTCCAGGCATGACCTGTTGTGCATCAGAAAATGAAGCACGAGCAACCTATGGGACCAGACGGACAACTGGTGGGCGATCCACAGATGACCCAGTTCACCACCTATGTCCCATATACCCAGGTTGAACTGGTTGACTTGGGGAGACAGTTCAGGCAGAAACATGGGGAGACCCTGGCTGTTTGGCTGTTGTGGTTATGGGACCTAGGGGTTGATAGTGTGACATGCTCTGGTGAGGAGGTGGAGAAGTTGGCCTCCATCACCATGCACCCATCCCTGAGGCAGCGGCTGCAGAAAGGTGAGGTAATCACTCCTTGATGGACTGAGTGAAGGCAGCTGCCTGAACAGTGTGGACAAATGCTGGAGAACTGGCCCAAGATTGTTAGTAAATGGCAAACGTATGCTGAGTTGGTCCAAACATTTGGGACCTGGGGATGTGGCAGTCCATGTTTAATGTGAACACTTGTGGCCCGGATAATGAAAATTTTACAGGCAGCATGAGAGACATAGTGCTGTAAAATGTCCCGTCAATGTCCTTTGGGTCACTGATGGCCACCCTGGCCCCATACATTGGTCGTCCTATATGTAAGGTAACGACCATGATAGCCAGCTTGGGTGAAATAGAAGATACAGACAAGCAAAAGGGGTCCGAAAGGTGGCTAAGACCAAACCCCCTAGAAATGCCTGGGATTTTATCCCAAAGGGACTAAGCAAGACTAAGCAGATATGGCTTGACTTGCTTGCAGCAGGGGTTGATAAAAAGAAAACTGACCAGCAGCCAAGTGCACTCCTGTTTGCCTTGTAGCAGCAATTGGGCCCTGAACAACATTTTACTAAATGTCTGGAAACAGGTAGCAAGGTACACTCGGTGGATTTAAAAGATGTTTTGGTTGCTCCCGAGGAGGCGGATGAACTGTTCCATTTTGATTAGGGAGCAGGCTAAGGTGCTTGTCTTTTGGGGACAGGCGAGGACTGGAGGCCTCATGTTGAATTGGCAATATATTGGTTGAGGACAAATGTGCAGCATGTTCTGGCATTGGTGGATACAGGTGCAGAATGTAGCCTGATATATGGCAATCCAGATAAGTTTCCAGCAGCCACAGTTCATATAGATGGCTGTGGAGGAAATACGATTGAGGTCAAAGCTGTGTCATTGCCATTGGGCATAGGAAGATTACCCCCTTGAGTATACACTGTATATATATCCCCCGTAGCTGAATACATCTTGGGTATGGATGTACTTTATGGTTTGCACCTGCAAACAACAGTTCGAGAGTTTTGGCTACGAATACAGACAGTAAAGCCTGTGTTAGGGGATATGCTAAACATGACCCACAGGTGTTACCCAGGCCAAGACATGTAGTTAATGTAAAGCAGTATTGGGGAGCATATATAGAACATAGGAGCACTGTGTCAATGAGTCCTCTGTCCAAAGAGTGGCAAACTGTGCTAGGCCCAGTAGAGGTTGTGGAGGAAACTCTGACACAACCATTACTCATGGAGGTGGAGGCTACAAATTTCCATGAGGGACAGGTACCCTCACAGAGCAAGCTTGGTACACATATGGCTCTAGCATGGGACCTTCAGCATCGTGGACAGCTGTACTGTCCAGCCCTTAGCAGATACCATGTGGTATGAAAATGGCACAGGGCAAAGCAGTCAATGGGCTGAAGTGAGAGCAGTATGTATGGTGATAAAAAATGAGCCTGGGCCATTAACCATCTGCAGTGAAGCTGGGCTGTGTACAAAGGTTTAATCGTTTGGATTTTTACTTGGAAATATCAATGGTGGATGGTAGGCCACTGACCCCTGTGGGGACAAGCCATGTGGCAAGAGTTATGGGAATTGGGACAAGAGAAAGAAGTAACTCTTTTCCATGTCACAGGACACTTCCCCTTAGCCAGTCCAGGAAATGATGAAGCTGATGCCTTGGCTAAGGTAAGATGGCTGGAGTGAGCCCCAGCTGCTGATATAGCCCAGTGGTTACTTCGACAAATGCAGCATGCTGGCAGCAAAACCATGTGGATTGTGGCTCAAAGATGGGCCTTGCCTATAAAATGGCAAGATGTAGTAAATGCCTGTCATGCTTGTCCAGTATGTGCTCAAGAGAGTCCACACCCCTGGTGGGTACGCCATATAGATGGGCAAATAACTCGAGGAAGGGTGCCCCTGACTCGATGGCAAGTGGATTTTGTCCGACCACTGCCAAGGTCAGAGAATTTCAGATACATCTTCACAGCTGTTGATACAGCTACTGGTCTTCTGTTTGTATGGCCTTGTAAAACTCCAGACCAGGTAAACACTGTGCAGGCATTGAATAGCCTTACAGCTATGTATTGTTGGCCTGTAGTCACAGAGAGTGACAATGGAACCCACCTTACTGGACATGGGGTTCAGAGGTGGGCCTCCCAGTTGTCCATTCAGTGGAAGTTGCATATGTCATATCATCCCCAGGCAGTGGGAATGACTGAATGGTACAATGGCCTTTTAAGAAAGGGACTAAAGCTTCTGGTTCAATTGGCTCATCCCTGAAGGGGTGGATATGGCAATTATGGCCGACAGTCAGGATTCTAAACGAGAGACCCCACAAGGGCAGACCCTCTCCAGTGGAAGCTCTGTTGCATAGGGCTGCAGGACCTACACAGCTGCAAATCACTACTAAAGATAAGCTTTTGATACCAGGATATGACAAAAATGGAAATATTCTCTTACTGCCTCAACCTGTTTGCAACAGGGACAGACAGTACAATGGGAATGGATTTAGAGAATAAAAGCCCCCCATATACGCTGGATAGGTCTAATAGGGACTTGGGGAAAAGGATTAGAGGAAGGCTTCCAAGTTCCACCTTGGGTGACTAGTACCTGGCCTCCTTGAGTGAAGGTAACATGGCCTGTAACAGATAAGCACTCTATTCCAAAGGGCACATTTGTATTATCATTATGGCCAATTATGAGTTCCCCTATACTGTTACATGTAGAACCTACAGATCCAACAGTGTTAACAGATAAAGTATGGTATCATAAGCCAGGTAAGGTACCTATTGCTGCAGCCATCCTTTCTCAGGATGACAAACCGGCATGTATCTTACCAGAGGGGTGAGAACATCCCCTACTGGTACCAATAACTCTTCTGTCTTTTTGCCCATAGTGTTCTGGCTGCAGGCACTGTACCAGAGTCAACTGGGTACATATATACATTGGTGTGATCATCTACTGAATAAGCGTTGAGCTACCCATCAGTATGATTGCAGGATTCCCATGGAGGATCACACCAATGGTGACTACTAACCAGACATATGCAGCTAATAGTTAAAAGGACAGAACTGCAAGCCTTAAGGACTAGCCTTACAGCATACTGAATTGACAGTAGGTTATGTAAATGTAAGGGTCATTTATCCTCGCTAAGGGGAGATTGCAGAAGATTCTGAATGCGTAGAATGTATGGCGAGGGACCCTGAAGGGGTGGATTGTTGGGAAAATAGAATAATTTAATCAGGGCCCTTCACCTGCCCATCTGGTTGGGGGTGGTGGAGTGCATTCTTTGTAAATAAGTTGTGTGTGGGTGGAGTTGGTGTGCATGTGTGGTGCCGCAGCTTGGCTGGCATTGACTGCCTTGGGCAACTGCCACCTACATGGCCATGCTCTCGAACGTATGGTTCCAAGGACATTTTGGCCAGTAACCTAGCTCATAGACCTGCATGTGAGGGGTCTGGTGACCCAGCCTGGCATGTGAAGAGTTTGTGACCCAGTCTGTGAATGGGCTTGGGTCTGTGAGCTCCAGACCCAGCCCTAGCTCAACAATTGTCATAGTTGGTAGGATTACAGGCAGACAAAAGAGCTCAACATGCTGCTCTGCAGAAGCTCTATCAGCTGGCTTCTCAGATGGAATTGAGACTTCTGGTTCAATTGGCTATTAGATGAATTAGTGATTAAATTAACATACAGAGAGTGTTTGTGACTTTAAATGCACATGAACATAAGATAAATCTCTATCCTCCATGCATCTAGTCTATTAAATTTCTATAGATCCTAGTTATCTGCCAGGTTCTTGCTTGAACTAGAAGCACTCATATACAATAAATATTTGCAATTCTTAGCAAGCAAAAATTTGCTTTGTGCAATACAAATTTTAAAACCGTGGTATATACACACCATGAAATACTACTCTGCCATTAAAAAGAATGAAATACTCCCATTTGCAACTACATGGATGGACCTGGAGAAACTTATGTTGAGTGAAATAAGCAAAGCACAGAGGGATAAATACCACATGTGCTCACTCATATGTGGGAGCTAGGAGAGAAAGAAGGAAGGAAAGAAAGACCACAATAGTGTGTTGGTCTTACAGAGGGAGGGAACATTCCTAGGGCTATAAAGTGGAGTGAGGGGAAATGGGGAAGGGGAGGGAGGTTGGGGGATAATTGGGTGGGGGACATGGGGTACAAAAGTAATTTCTTATAATGGATATGCCACCAGTATGAATCTGACCCTCACATCATGGGCACAAGGAGTGACAATTAGCTTTGTATCTCATGAATATTCATAATAAAAAAAATAATTAAAAAAACAAAACTGATTTTAAGCATTTCAAGCTATGGGGGTATTTCATTCCCTGTGGATATTTTAAATCTAGTTAATAAGAGAATTGTGAGCAGGCCTCAAGAGCACAAATATTTGCAGAAAGAAACTTGCAATGCAGAATTCCCTAAATCATTTAGGTGGTACACACCTTTTTTCTTTCTCTTATTTTTCATTTTGTCTGTGATGATACTGTATTATTATGTGTTTTAGACTAAATATTTATTATCATATGTATTAGAATTGATTTAACCAGAACACCAAATCTGTGATTTCATGGATGATACAGTTAAGGAACAACCTACTTAATCAATTAAAGAAATAATTGTATAGATTATGGCAAAGAGTATGGATGTGATTCGTGAATGTTAGGAAATAATAACTTTTCTCAAATTCAGGGTGTGATACTGACACTTCTTGGATTTCTTAGTTAATTTGCTGCAGAGAGTTAAAGTTTATTTACTTTTTCTAACCTCAATCAATTGGAAAGAGTTTTCACCACTAGGATTTGGGTCTGTGCCATCCTTACACATCTCTCTCTATTCAGTAGTCTCTTCCACTCTACCTGCTATATATGTACAAGGAACTTATATATGTTATATCACTAGATTATCATATTTGATTTTCATATTGAACCCATAAAAATGCGTTAGTATTCTCATTTTGAAGATGAGGAAATTGAGGAACAAAAATATTGGGCAAACTTCCCAATATCATACAGCTAGTAAATAATGAAGCTAAGATTTATACATAAATCTTCTGAATCAAATATCATATTCTTTGCACAGGAAACCCTGTCTCCTCTCCTTTGGAATTCCCAGGATTTGAAGATGGACATGCTACAGCTGATTAAAAAAAAAAATTAAGCTGAGTTTTATGTACCCAGGTCTGGATACATAAGAGAAAAAAATATTTAATAACTGTCCCTTAAATTTGTATCATTCACTATTGTTTATAAGTCCTATGGCAGATAGCACCTTCTCAACACCTCACCCAAGGTAGAAATACAGGCATGAGCTACTAATTTCATCTTAGATGAAGAAACAGAATTTTCCTAGGAAAATTACAGGGACTTGGCCAAGGTCACAGGATAATTTTAGACAAAGTGAGAAGAAGAATCCAGGATTCCTGGTTTTTCTATGCATGGAACAACTTCCTGCAGGCTTGTCTTTCAGTAGAAAGTGGAGCTGCAGACGTTGCTGGAGCAGCCACCACATACAGACCCCCCAACCATGGAGAGCAGGACAAAAGATTTGCACACAAACCACACCAGGCCCCAGGGCAGGATTTTAGTTGGTGAAACTTCAAACATCTTACCCACTATTGATGTATATTCTTTTATTTTTTCTCCATCCATCATCATCATTGTTGTTACTGTTACTATTACTATTAAACAGCTACTTTGTGTAGGTGCTGTGCTAGGATATAAAGTTATAAAGTCAAATACCAGATCTCTGCTTTTAAGAGTCTCAAAGTCCAGGGGAACAAATAGATATATGAGGGTACTTCAAAAAGTTTATGGAAAGATTATCTCTTATCTTTTATCTGTATTATCTTTTAATTCTGTGTTTCCACAAACTTTTTGAAGGATTCTCATATGAACAAAAAAATGTATTACAGAATGGCAAATCTAAAACAGGAGTAAAAAGAGAGTACTGAGTCTTAAGGATAGAATAAGCAACTATCTTTTGGGGGAGGGAGAATGTAATGTAAGAAAGGCTCCATGAAGGAGGAGATACCTGAAGAATAATAGTTTTGGGTGAGGAAGTGGAAAAGTTTTGTCAGAGGTGAAACTTGTACTAAAGTACAGAGTTACAGAATATTTTGGTACATTTAGAAAAAATGCATGTGTGTCCAAATTACTGGAGTAAAACTGTAAGGAAAGAAGTGGAAGAAGTATGGGGGCAGAGGTAGTGCAGGACCAGAGCAGATCTCAGAGCAAGAGGGACTCCAGGAGGAAGAAAATCAATTCTAGATGTGCAAAGATCAGTTTGAATGAATGTGCGTTGTCAAATAGAAAGTAGGGCATAAAGAAATATTGTGATTTGTAAGAATGAATATGCTAATAATACATAAAAATTTTAAATAAAAAAGTAGGAAATATGGTGTGTGTATCTGTGTATGAGGGCATGATGCCAGGCTTTAGATACCGAGAAGAGAGAGACAGAGACAGAGAGACAGACAGAGAAAGAGAAAAGAGTCTCATCTCAGACCTATGACGAGGTAGAAAGAAAAGTTGCTGGCTTCTTCAAAATTTTTAAGTCCTTTCTTTTACATTAACTGCTCTCAAGTCTTCTTATTGCTCTTTTTTAAAGTTTTAAAATAATATAACTATATATAAAAGACAAGAGAAAGAGGGATATATACACACACATCACATATGAACCTGTTTTTTTACAATATTCACCATTGCGGTAATAAGTTCGTATATTTTTTTTCCTGTCTTCTTTTTATATCTGTTATTAGAACATTAAAGGTGAAGGAAAAACATCCTCCATAATCCACCACTATTGCCAATTTTATCAGTTGTTTCTTACACACACACACACACACACACACACACACACACACGGAAACACACACGCACAGAGAGAGAGAGAGAGAGAGAGAAGACCTAGAAGAAGTCAGTGACATTGACTCCTCATCCCTGTATTCTCCCACTCTTTGGCTTAGTGCAGCCTCCTCTCAAGGTCCTAGCACCACCCCAGGGGATGAATATGACTCACAATGGGTGTGATATTAGTAATAGTTTTCAGTCAATGGAACTCCTTTCTGCCTTCCATCATGGAACTCCTTTCTTCACTTGATGTTCTTAAGGGAGCAGCCAAGGAGTCAGAGTTCAGAACATCCTTGAAGTAACAGGGTGTACCCTGCAGCAGTCCTGTCTCTCATGGGCCCACCTCCACTTTGTCACCACAGTAGGGAGGGTCTTCTCTTCTCCAGCCTATGTCCCCAGGTGGGACATCACCTGAGGCTTTATTCTCACTAGCTTCATTACTCCTAACAGGTATATATACAAACATGAAAAACTCATAAGTTATTCTCACATGCAGAACTTGACATGTGTTCTCTTTTTCTTATTGCCTGAAGGAAAACAATCACAAAAAATATATACAAGGGTACTTCAAAAAGTTCGTGGAAAAGTAAAGGATAATATAAATGTTTCCATGAACTTTTTGAAGTACTCTCATATAAAAAATTTCCCATCAGTGTAGATTTATATCACATATTTAAAAAGTTATGAGATTTTTATGTTTGTATATATATCTGTGCGTGTGTGTGTGTATGTATATCTAAGTACATATATACACCTAAGTGTATATATGCACATGGGTGTGTGTATGTATATACATGAGTCTGTATATATATGTATATAAACACTTCCAGATGGCTGTAAATTTTTTTATAATTTACTCTATTGATCTCTTTTATATGACCTTTATTTGGTTTCCAGTTTTCACTAGTGTAAATAAACCTCTATATGCAAGTCAATGTTTCTACAGTTCAGGTTATTTTCTAAGCTTTGAGTCCAAGGAAACAATAATAAGCCTAAGTCTGTAGTGGTTAGGAGTACAGGCTTTGGAGCCAAATAGACCAACTACAAAATTCCAACTCTGACCTTTAGCTGTGACACAATTTATTTTTGTTGATTTTCTTAACATTTTCTTCTGAAATATTAAGATAATATTATCCAACCCACAGATTTGGTTGTAATAAATAAGTGAAATAATCCTTATATATGGTAATTTAAATAGTGCCAGGAATGAGTAAATGGTTTTTTATTGTCTACATTTTAATTGTACTAGATTACAAAAGTGTTTTCTCAATTTTTTTTTTAACTTTTATTGAATCATAATTGATTATATATATTTTGGGGTTCAACATTGACATATGTTGATCAAATCAATGTTACTAGCATATATATTGTTACAAATTGTACTTATTCTTTTGCCCCTTGTCCAATCTCTCCCTATCCCCCCTCCCTCACCTCTCCCACCTCTGATAACCCTAGATTCCTTCTCTCCTTTTGAAGGAGTAATGGTTACTCTGTTGATTTGTTGCCTAGATGATCGGTCCAATGCTAAGAGGTGTGTTCAGTTCCCCCTATGTTATTGTAGAGCAGATGCTTCTTCTGTCACTCTGTAATGGGCTTTATGGAGAGAGACATCCTCTTCTTTTCTTTGGTCTCTGCTGGTGACTCCTGTGTCAATGCACTCCAGTGGCTGGCGAGCCATCTGTGTGGTGGTCGTGGTGTCTAGCCATTTTTGTGGCAGCCATAGTTATTGTGGTGGCTGTGGTGGGCCATCCACATGGAGGTGATGTTTTTGGCATGCTCCTTGCTGCTGGCAGTGTGCCTGGTTGTGGGGGGGTGGTGTCTGGTTCCCATATCCATGCCCCAGGTCCCTGGGTGGCCGAGGCACTGGCAGTGTGCCTGGGCTGAAACTAATTTTTTTGTCCTTTGTATGGATCACTCTATTTAGAGTGTCCATTAAACATACACATAAATATATTAACTGACACAAAACCTTTCTAACAGAAGACCAGATTTCTTTAGCTGTAGAGATAAAGAGAAAAATCTCACTTTAGTGTTCCTTTAAATGTAAATATAATTGAGAAGAATGATATAGCATAAAAATAGCAACCAGTTTTGAACACTGCTATGTATATGCCAGAGGTTGTTTTAGACATTTCGCATATATTATTCCCAATATCACAGCCATCCCTACCTGTCATATTATTTCTATTTTTCAGATTACTGTGTGTAATTGTGGTTTATTTGCCACATTCCCTTCTAGGACAGAGGCATGGTATAATGAGGGCACTGTAGGAAAAGAGGTCTGATAGAACTGAAAGGGCAGAGAATTATTGGTAGAATGATATCCTGTCATAATCAGCTTTGTCCTGAAATCTTTTCATCTGAGATCCTCATAACTCCTTGCTCTGACTGTGTCCGTCAGGGACAGTAGACTGCACTATTTTACTCCATGGAAGCAGTGTGTGGGAGACTTGCCTCTGACCACACAATTTGTCACTGGAAAAGCTACGAAGAGTCCTTTCCACTCAGTCTGCCCAATCCCTGCCTATAGTGGAAGCAGAAGGGTGAGATAAGACCCCTTTGATTCTCTAGTAAGGAGAAACCTAGATACCGCTATTCTAATGCACACTGTTGTGAGTACTGACTATGAAGCCCACTTCTGCTGGCTAAGAGTGCGTGACTACAGAACACAAGCTGATTAGTGCCCTGCCAATACTGCTTTGTCTCACCATAGAGAAAACTGACTAGGTGTTTCTTCTATTTTTATTTAAACTGTACACCTTTTTCATTCATAACCCTCTGGGGGCAAAACAAACACTGTAACAAATGCAAAGACTTATGGCAATACAGATTCTGGGTATTGGTTTGGCGTCTACTACTAATTCAATGTGTGATCTACACTAGTCCATTCCTTGGCTGGTCCTCAGATTTCTCCTCTGTGAAAATGAAGGACTTGGTTCATTGATTTCCTTGATTCTTTCCAGCATTAGCATCCTGTGTCCTAAAGTGATTAGTATTATGCCAGAGGCAACCATAGACTTTACAGGGCTCCACCTAGTGGCTTTACCCCATATTGCAACTAAGTTCTCCAAGGCTTTCTTAGGCCTTCAGTGAGGTTCCCCCGACAGTTTTTGGTTTGTCCATCAGACAGTACATTAGTAACACTAGAATAGAGGAGGATGAAAGAGGTGGTGAGAAGAAGGGAAGTAGGACAAATATTTGTTTTGAGTCTCACATTTATTAAAAGCCTCAAATTTAGATCATATTTAGACTTCGACGTTGTCAAAGTAAAATGTAAACATTTAAAATATACTTCGATTTTTCTAGTCATGTGTCAGCATTTCTCCATTCAAAGTAGCCTTAAAGAGTGGAATTAGTTAAGGCCACCCTTTCTTCTGAGAAATTCCATAGGTAGAGAGTACACATAGTGTACGCCAAGCAAAATTCTAGATGCTATGGTAGATACTCTGAGGGTATTTTATAAGTATATTCACAATGCTATATGTAAATATGTGAGCTATCATAGAGATTTTATATATACATATAGCTACAGTGGTAATGCAACAGAGAGATCTATTTGTTGGGAGAATTAAGGAATCGTTCATGGAATAGAAGACACACAATAGAAGAATAGAATAGAAGAAATCTTTCACAGAGTAGAAGTTGTTACTTAAAGAATAATTCAAAGTTTTCTAATAGGATGGGGATGAGCTCTTTAAAGAAATTGAACAGTGTATAAAAACACATGTTAAATAAAAATGATTCGAACAGTACTGATATCAAATCCTTAAGCGTTTAGATACTGTGGAAAGTGAATTTACTTTTTTCCTATTCTATTTTCTATTTTTCTTGGACCAAGGCCCTGCTACTATATGCTTTTTTTTTTTTTCCTGAAAAGACTAAAACCTGTATAGACATGACCAAAATGCATGTTTGAAGTAAGAATGGTTGTAGCTTTTTGAGGCTACAGACCTCACTTTGAGTCCTGGCTCTATGCTTACTAGCTAATTAAACATAGGCAGCTTCTTAGCTCCTTGTGATTAATTTACTTACCTGTAAAAGAGGGAAAATAATAATACCTATTACAGAGAGTTATTATGAAGATTAAATATAAGCATAAATAAAAGGGCATTATTGTTAGATTCTAGAGAAATTAGTTAAAGCTAATGAAAAATGTTGCCATTAAATTATAAAATTTGTTGAAACGGGCAAGTTACATTAAAATGAAGTTTATTAAAACATACACAAGAAGTATTTTATAAACTGAATAGTCCTACATCTAGTAAAGAATTGTATTTAGAAATAAAAACCTTTCCACAAAGGAATCTCCAAGCACAAATGAGTTTAGTAGTGAATTATTCCAATCATTTAAGGAAAAAATAACACCAACTTTACTTAAATTCCTTCAGAGAATAGAAAAAGAGGCATGCTTTCAATTTGCTTAGGCCTGTATAATCTTGATAAGAAAAGTCTACAAGGACTTTACAAAAAAAAAATATTACAGGTCAATAGTTCTTATAAACATAGATGCAAAAATCCTAACATTAGTTGATTACTGAATCATGTGAGATCAAGGTGGGTTTATTTCAGATTGTTTTAACATTCAGAAAGGAATATAACCCATTATATTAAAAAAAAAAGAAGAAAATTATATAATTACCTCAATAGTTGTAGGAAAAAAGCATTTGATTCTACTCAGCATCCATTCATATTATAAATGCTTAGCATACTAGAAATAGAAATAAACTTTTTTAATCTGTTAAAGAAAGCTACAAAAACCCTCATTGTATACTTCATGATTAATGGTAAAATCTTTGACACTTACGTCATGAGATCAGGGATGAGATAGGATGCCCGCTATCACCTCTTTTTAATTTTTAAAATTTTTATTAATTATACATATTCATGGGGCAAGAGCTGTCAGCACCCGTGCCCAAGTCACGATAAGCAAATCAATGCTATCAACATGCCGACCACCTCAAATTGCAATTATTCTCCATATCCCCTATCCACCCTCTCCCTAATATCCCTCTCCTGCCACCCCCACCCCTGCCCTGTCCCAGCAGCCCTAGGCTGTTCTCTCCTTCTGCACATTCAACACACCACTATGGTCTTTCTTTCCGTCCTTCTTTTTCTCTTAGCTCCCACTTATGAGTGAGATATGTGGTACTTTTCCCTCTGTGCCAACCTTATTTCACTTAACATAATTTTCTCCAGACTCATACATGTTGCTGCAAATGGCAGAATTTCATTCTTTTTTATGGCTGAATAGTGTTCCATTGTGTACATACACCACACTTTTCTTATCCAGTCATCCATTGATGGACATTTAGATTAGTTATAGCTCTTGGCTATTGTAAACAGAACTGCGGTGAGCATGGGAGTACATGTATCCCTTTGACACGATGATTTCCATTCCTTTGGATATATATCCAGAAATGGGATTGCTGGATCATATGGCAGATCTTATCTGTAGTTGTTTGAGAAATCTCCATACTGTTTTCCTTAGTGGCTGTATTCATTTACAGTTCCACTAACAGTGTAGAAGAGTTCTCCTTTCTCTGCATCCTTGCCAGCATTTGTTATTCTCGGCATTTTAAGTTATATCCAGTCTTACTGGGGTGAAATAATATCTCAATGAGGTTTTGATTTGCATTTTCCTGATGATTAGTGATATTGAGCATGTTTTCATATACCTATTGGTCATTTGTATGTCTTCCTTTGAAAAATGTCTGTTCAGTGACTTTGCTCATTTTTTAATGGGGTTATTTGTTTTTTACTGTATAGTTGTTTTAGTTCCTTGTATACTCAGGATATTAATCCCTTGTCAGATGTATGGTTCGCAAATATTTTCTCCCATTCTATAGGTTGTCTTTTCACTGTGTTGATTGTTTCCTTTGCTGTGCAGAAGCTTTTTAGTTGATATAATTCCATTTATTTATTTTTTCTTTTGTTGTTTGTGCTTTTGGGGTCTTATTCATAGTCTTTGCCCAGTCATATTTCCTGAAGTGTTTCCCACATGTTTTCCTTTAGTTAAATTTTCTAGTTTCAGATCTTATATTTAAGTCTTTAATCCTTTTTGAGTTGATTTTGGTATATGGTGAGAGGAGCAGGTCTAGTTTCATTCTTCTGCATATGGATGTCCAATTTTCCCAGAATCATTTATTGAAGTAACAGTCTTTTCCACAATGTATGTTCTTGTTGACTTTGTTGATCAGTTGGCTGTAGGTCTTTGGGTTGATTTCTGCATTCTCTATTCTGTTCCATTTGTCTGAGTGTCTGTTTATGCCAGTACCATGTTGTTTTGGTTACTATAACTTTGTAGTATAATCTGAGGTCAGGTAGTGTTATGCCTCCAACTTTTTATTTATTTATTTATTTATTGCTCAGGATTACTTAGGCTATTTGGGGTCTTTTGTTGTTCCATGTGAATATTAGGATTGTTTTTCTATTTCTATGAAGAATATCATTGATATTTTGATGGAGATTGCATTGAATCTGTAGATTGCTTTGCGTAGTGTTTTCACAGTGTTGATTCTTCTACTCCAAGAGCATGGATAGTCTTTCCACCTTTTTGTCTTTAATTTTTTTAGTGATGATTTGTAATTCTCATTGTAGAGATCTTTCACTTCCTTGGTTAAATTGATTCCTAGGTATTTTATTTATGGGGTGACTCTTGTAAATGGGCTTACTTTCTTGATTTCCTTTTATGCTAGTTCATTATTGTAGAATAAAAATACTGCTGACTTTTGCATATTGATTTTGTTTCCTGCAGTAATACTGAAATTGTTAATCAGCTCTAAGAGTTTTTCAGTAGAGTCTTTAGGTTTTTCTATATGTAGAATCATGTCATCTGTAAACAGGGGCAGTTTGACTTTGTCTTTTCCAATCTGGATGCTCTTTATTTCTTTCTCTTGCCTGATTGATCTTGCTAGCACTTCTAACACTATGTTAAATAGGAGTGGTGATAGTGGGCATCTTTGTCTTGTTCCTATTCTTAATGGAAAAGCTTCTAGCTTTTCCCTGTTCAAGATAATATTGGTGTTGGGTTTGTTGTATATGGCTTTTATTGTGTTGAGATACTTTCCTCCTAACCTAATTTGCTGAGAGGCTTTATCACGAAGTGCTGTTAAATTTTGTCAAGTGATTTTTCTGTGTCTATTGATGTAATCATAAGGTTTTTGTCCTTGATTTTCTTGATGTGGTATATCACATTTATTGATTTGTGTATGTTGAATCATCCTTGTGTCCTCACGATGAATCCCACTTGATCATGGGGTATAATTTTTTTTGATATGTTGCTGCATCTCATTGCTGGTATTTTGTTGAGGATTTTCACATCTATGTTCATCAAGGATATTGGCCTGTAGTTTTCTTTTTTTGTTGTATATTTGTTCAGTTTTAGTATCCAGGTGATGCTGGCCTCATAGAATAAGTTTGGGAAAATGGTCTCTAACATTGTACTGGAGATCCTAGTCAGGAAAAAATGTCCCAAGCATTGGAAAGAAAGAAATACCATTTGTCATGAATGACATGATTATAGATGAGGAAAATTCAAAAGGGTCTCTGGATAAACTATAAGAATTAGCAATTGAATTTAGTAAATTCAGCATGCAAATATCAATTTGTATTTTATATACCAGCAAAAAGTAATTAGAAAAAAAGTTAAAACTCTATGTCAAATGAATGATGTACAAGGTCTCCTGATACACAGAATACTATAAAACATCATTGAAAGATTTTAAATATATTCAGATAGAACTCAGATCAAAAGCAAAAATATTCAGCAATACTCATAAAATGTTAGCTCTAATGGCTCACAAGACCCAATAATAAGGAGACAACCTGTTAACTGCTTATCATAGCATAGCTGTGAGGAAACTTCTGTGAAAACTTCCATTGTCTTCAAAGCTTTGATCGTGTTTGCTAGAAAAGGTTATGGTATGTCTTGTGAAAGTCTGGAACATCAATGAAACTAAAGAAGAAAACATTAATAATGGTCTTCAAGCTACAGATGAGAGAGGTCAGAAAAATGAGGGGGGGGTGGAATAAATTAATTTGTATATGAAAAGCTACCATGGGAATCCAAAGACAAACAGCAGGTCACCTGATTTGGTTTTTCAGCTAAAACCAAGGTATTGTATTAATAATAATGTTTGTCTTTTGATTCGACAGCAATGTGGACCCAAATCTAGCTTTTTGTATATTAAAAGTCATTTATAGTCAGTCCTCTGCTTAACTAAAACTAAAGCCATATGGTGAGAAACATCAGGACAATGTTATTCAAAGCATGGATAAATTTTTGGTGACTACTCTTAGCCATGTGGATTTACTGAGCACTAACTATGTGTTATGTGCAGGTTTTACATTCATAACATCTGTTAGATATTATTGTCCCTGTCTTAAAGATATGGGAATGACTCAAAGAGGATATGCAATTTGTTCAAGATACCCAGAGAGTTAAGAGTTGAGTCAAGTGTTGAGTTCAAACCTACCTGACTATAAAACATTAGCTCTATTCATTATACCATGATCCTAAGAATTTGAGGTATGTGGTTAACTCTTTAGCTCAATATATAATACATCATAAGTATTCAATAAATTATATTATTATTATTTACATACAACTGAGTCTCATGGGAAGGTCTCCCCCACCGCCATCTGTCTCAGTGAAGAAGAGCCTGAATGTATTATCCAATAAGAATTGCTCTTTCTCTTTTTTTTTATTGTGCTTATAATGTGACTTTATTTTTAATTTAATTTTTAAAAAATTTTATCATATTTACTTTTATTTTGGAGTTGCTTTGAATATTTGTAATCACCGTGAACATTTTTCAACATTTGCAGTTGCCCTAGATGGATAATTCTTTAATAAAAATGTGGCATTTTAACCTTCTATCCAGAACTCAATTTGTATTTATAGGCATCTAAAATTGATTCAGGTCAGCCCAGCAAGAACAGAGTATGTAGGAACTTCACTGTGTAAGCTGTTTTTTTAAAAAATTTTTTATTGAATTATAATTGATTATACATATTTTGGGGGTTCAACATTGACATATGTTGATCAAATCAATATTACATGCATATATATTGTTACGAATCCTACTTATTCTTTATGCCCCTTCTCCAATCTCTCCCCAGCCCCATCTCCCTCCCCGCTCCCATCTGTGATAACCCTAGATTTGTTCTCTCATTCTGAAAGAGTAATGGTTACTCTGTTGATTTGTTGCCTAGGTCATCTGTCCAATGCTGAGAGGTATGTTCAGGTCACCTAATATTGTCATAGAGCAGATGCTTCTTCTGTCACTCTGGAATGGGCTTTGTGGAGAGAGACATCCTCTTCTTTTCTTTGGTCTCTGCTGGTGACACTCCTTGGATCAATGCACTCTGGTGGCTGGCAGACCATCTGCACAGTGGTTGTGACATCTAGCCACTTTTGCAGCAGCTATGGTTATTATGGTGGCTGTGGTGGGCCACCCACATGGAGGTGATGTTTTTGGCATGCTCCTTATGTAGTTGCTATTGGCTCCCAGATCCATACCTCAAGATCCTGGGCAGGCCCTGTGGCATTGGCAGTGTGCCTGGTTGTGGGAGGGGGTCCAAAGGATCAATACCTCAGGACCCTGGGTGGGCCACATGATGCTGGTGGTATGCCTGGTTGTGGGAAGAGGGTCCAGCCCCCAGCCTCATGCCTCAGGACCCTGTGTGGGCCCCATGGCACTGTCACTCTGCCTGGTTGTGGGCAGAGGGTTTGGTCCTCAGATCCATACCTCAGGATCCTGGGTGGGCCCCCACGGGTACTCTGTATTTTCTTTCAGTTCTGTGTTGGATTGTTTGCTATTCCCACCACTTAAACTCTGTGCTGGAACTAATTTATTGTCCTTTCCTTACTTGTAAAGTGGAGGAACTTCCCATGGGGACCAGTACTTGGGCTCTGTGTTTGAGCTAAATTGCTGCTTTGCTGCTGAGTGCCTAGGGAAGACTTTTTGTGCAGCTCAGGTTATAATGGTTGACTTTATAGATACTTCTGGGTCTCATGAGATCCACTGCACCTGGGCTGTGTAGAAACAATGGTCTGGGGCTGAGTCTTTTCATCAAACTGCACCCCATGCAATTCTATATTCCTGACCAGTCTCTTCTGAGTGGTCCTTCACTGATTGGGAGGCAGATCAGCTCTCCTTTCTGTGCCCCAGTGTTCTCCCAGTGGGCCCATCTCTCCCACTGCCCATGCTGCAAACACTTCCCATGGGTTGTGCCATGCTCTGGTCCCTTGCAATGACTCACTGGTTCTGAGTGGCTCCTTTTATTCATTTGTTGTGGTTCCCCAGTCCTATGTGGGGGAACCCTATTAGTGGTTTTGCTGGCCTGGGGGACACCAAGGCCCTCTTCTCCCCTGCTGGCTCCATGCAACTTCATCCGAAGGGCACATCTGCAGCTTTTGCTGATTCCTGCTCTGCACACTGAGCAGCTCTAGCCTGGATGCAGCCAGGGCTTGCAGAGTCTTTTGCGTAACTCCCAGCCTCTGTGTAGCCCCAGAATTTAGAAACTATCTCTTGAGGGCTTTAGGGCTCCCTCAAGTTTCCACTTTGTTTTCACATCAGCCATGCGTGATTGCCAAAGCTTTCTGATTTCTCTTTCCCCCCAGCAGAGGCTCTAAGCCCAGGCTTAGTCCAAGCCTTAACCTGGTCTCAGAATGAGTAAATGCCCTTAAGGGGAATAATGACTTGAGATTATCAGTTCACTTTCCAGGGACACTCCTTTCTATGAAATTTTAATCTAGTCCTTGTTGTTCTCACAGCCTCTTGATGCCTTTAAAATTAGGGTTTGTATAACTTATCTAACTTTTTCTAGGCTTAATTTCTTCCCTCAGTGGGAGCATAGGTGTGAACCTCCCTACACATAGAAAGGATGTTCCTGGAAAGGGAGCTCAAACGCCCTCCTGGGATAGTGGGTAGTAGGTGAGAACTGGCTCTAAGTAAAAACAGAGTGGGTCGTCCTGTGGGGAAGTCACCAGTGTTTGGTGATATAGGGAATCACAGAAGAGTGGGAAGACAGCTCCACTGAGAGAAAGAAACTTCTGTTGACTCATCAAGGAAGCCTGAATGAGCAATGCCCAATTCTTAAGCCAAGAACTCTTTACTTTCACTCACAAGTCCTTAAATTTATCAAAATGTTGCCATTTTCAGCTTCATAGTTCCAATTATTGGAGCTAAAGGAATACAACTGACTGTCATATGATTAATAAAACATAATACTTCCCAGGTATTACTTTTTAGTAAGGCCCTCTTTTTCTTTTACTAGATGTCTACTAAAATGTATTCATTGCAGTTTCACTGCTGCCAATAAAGCTTTGTTGAGTAATTTCAAGGACACTAAATCAGGGATTCAATTATTAGAAAGTTAAACTGTATCCACTAATAGTATGTTTTAAGGTTTTAAAATCCATATCTTTGCATTACTTGCCATGGGACTATTTTATCACCCTAACTTTATTGTTGGATGTAAGATTAAATATTATCAAAGTACCAGACGAAGTGCAAAAATTTAATGTTAACTTAAATGTCCATAGTACATATAAGAACCTTTCATAATATAATTTTCCCTTCTTTGGATTTAGGGAGAAACTGAGTCTAGTCAAATAAGTTGAGTACGTTCAACTAGGTAAATTCAAATATGGTATTTAGTCCTAGTAATATTCCTTTTCTTGGTAGTTTATTCTGTCACAAAATTCTCAACCTCGTACAGTTAGATTTCTTTTTTTACATCTTGCCCTTGTTTTCCTAGAGTATGTACTGTGCCTTTTGCTTAGAGTGACCTCCCTGCCCATACTGTTTAAGACTGAATTGAACCATCTCCTCAGTAATGGTTTCTCTGATTCTCCTACTTCCATTGCCACCCTTCTGAAGCTAATCATTCCATCCTCTGAATAATTTCCAGATATATAAATATATATAATTTTTATGTATAAAAATAAGTACATATAAATATAAAATAAAAACACATACACATCTGTCTTACTCTACTACAATGTTTTGCAATTTATCTACATGTCTGTCTTTTCCAGGGATTATTCATGGGGATATATTTTGTTATTTCTATCTGTACATCCACAGCATAGTAACTATTCTCAGTGCATGCTCGATACATTTTGTTGAATTGAAATATGTGTGGCTTATGGACTCATTTAGCACTTCCTTAATTTTGGCCAATTTTGAAATTTATTTACTTCAATTAATACACATTATAAATAAGGTAGATAGAAAAATAATGATTAATCAGATACGAAAATTCCTTAGGACCCTTAGAGTCTAGAGCTGACAAAAAGGCAAGTGCCACATCTGAAGTACCTCCATTCATGGAGGGTTTTTAAAATTAAGCGAGAAATTTCTGGGTGGTATATTTCCATCTCCATAATTCTCTTCTACCTCTTTCCCCTGGCTCTCATTTCTTCTGGTAATTTTTCCACTGAAGTTTGGGAATTTCAGTAATGTAGAGCAAGCCCACTTACCGCATGTTTAATTAAGAAAAAGTTCTATGTAAGATTGTTTCTCAAACTTGAGTAAAATAGAGACTTCCTTTAAAATGCAAACATATTTATCTTTTCCTAGTTTTGGCTTAACTTGTTTTTATTATAATGGTATTAAGATATGTGTATGGATGATACTAGATATAAACTCATTAGCTCTCTTAGAACTAAAAAGATCAAAACACATGTATGTATTAAATATGTAAATCTGGGATTTATTTAATTAAAATTGATATATTAATTAAATGTGATAGATAATGTCATTGTTTGAAATTTAAATGCCAACATTGAATTTAATAGTACAAATAAGCATTTAAAAAAATTTTATGTTTCACTTTTTATGTACTTTTTTAAAACTGCCCAAACTATTCTTTAGATATTTTAAGATTTTCATTTCATTTTTAATAGAAATATTTTTGTAACTACCAACACATTATTTTAGTGAGCCAATTAAATTAATGGTGCATAGTAAAATACAACACTGAGAAATTTAAAGGACCATTTAATAAAACTTCCTTCATTTTGTATTTACTACTCTACAAACTGCCAACAAACTTGTACAAGTTGATAGGTACAAAGAAATGACCTGCCCAATACATTTGCTTGCAATCTGAACTGACCATTCTCGCACACTTCTACTAACATGGTGCTATGAAAACTTTTAGCCGTCATATGGCCCCAAACTGATTATGAACCCAAAAGCAAACGAGGTTATAAGAATCAGTGGTGGAATTGATTTTTAATTTGTTTCTGCAGATGTCCCATTCACTCCTGTGTTTGGTCTCCCAGATTTAATGAGACGTCACTGCTGCATTTTAGGAAACCTCCTAAGGTAGTGCCTAAATCAAGACATCTTCTTACTCTTGGTCATTGCTGTGTATAAACACACTATGCTCAAGACGTCATTTTATTTCTTGTTTTGAGAAAAGGATAGGTAGCATAGTGGCATTTGCCATCTAAGTAATTCCACTCAAAATATAGAGATTGTTGACACTCTTTCTCATTATAACAGCTTTTCCTACATTGGCCAAAAGAATTCCCTGTCTCCATTTAATTCTACAAAAGATTCTCAATTCATCCAACCCTTGCCTCTCTCTATGTTGCATTCTTGACTTGTTGCACATGTGCAATTAGTGATAATTAAAGGTAGAGAGTTGCAAGTACTGTGAGAAAGTCATAAAGTTGTATAAGACTTCAGATAAGTGGGAGAATCCTTTCGTCTAGGGTATCTGAAAAGACACATAGAAACACAGTAAATGAATGATAGCCGTACTAACAATCATATCACCAATGTTGTTGTTGTAGACATTTTCTGGTTTCCCTCATCCCTAGCTAGAATTCAGTTCTGTTACCTTCTGCTACTAAAGATTATCTGTTTGAACACCAGAATCAGAGCTTAAACAAGGCTGTATGGCAGCTCTGTGCAAATCAGAGAAAGTTTCCTCTTTCTTCAGGTGAATGCAGCACAGCACCAGATTACATGGTTTGGTAAGAAGGGCATAGCTGGTTTTGAGTCCCATTTTCCCCCATGTTGGGTGCCCCTGTTCAAGGTGCAACCTGTACAATTGTCTGTGGTGGCATTGACCATGATTCACTCAGACATTGTCACGTGAACCAATTTATACAATAAAATACAAAGAGAGATAATGGGGACTTTGGGAAATAAAAATTATCTTTTTTCTGTGGAAGCTACTAATAAAGACACTTTGTCCTACTGTACATGAATAAGAAAACAGCTAGTCATAGTTACTGCAAGTTAGTGTCACAAGGCATAAGGTCTTTGGACTAGCCCTAATAGGAAGCTTTAATTAATTAGAACATAACAAACAAACAAAAATGACTCAAACACAATACAGTTTAATTCAACTCACATAAAGTCCAAGTTTTTAATTGCTTTGCTTACATTCAGGGATACAGAATACTTACCTTTTTTTTTTTAAACAGCTTTATGGAGATATAATTAACATGCAATAAACTGCATTTCTTTGAAATATACAATTAGATAAGTTTTGGCATATGTATTCACTTGTGAAACCACAACCACAATGAAGAAAACGAACACATCCCTCATTCCTGAGTGATTCTTTGTGTTCCTTGGTCATCCTTCCAAGGAACTTATTCTCCCTCTTTGTTCTCAGGCAACCACTGTTCTGCTTTCTGCTGCTGTACAGGAGTTTTTACTTACTAGAATTTTATGTATATATGGTGTCATGCAGTATATACTCTATTTGTCTTACTTCTTCCCAGAATAATTATTTTAAGAGGGATCCATGCTATTGCATGCATCCATGGTTAATTACTTCTTATCGCTAAGTAGTAACCAATTGTATGAATATGTCAGTTTTATCTATTCAATTGTTGATGAGTATTTGAGTTGTTTCCAGTTTGGGCTATGTTCTTTTTAATATATTTTCAATAACTTTCTGAACATATGGAATATAGTCAGTACAATTACTGTTTTAATGTCTTTGTCAATTCTGTTATTTGTGTCAGTTCTGGGTCAGTTTCTAATTGATTCATTTTCCTCTTCATTGCAGATAGTATTTTCCTGCTTCTTTGCATTCCTGGCAATTTTTGATTGGATGCCAAACATTGTGGATTTTACCTTCTTGGGCACGGGATATTTTTGTATTCCTACAAACATTCTTGAAATTTGTTCTGTATATAGTTATGTCAGAAACAGTTTTATCCTTTCAAGACTTGCTTTTAGTATTTGCTAAGCAGGAATAGAGAAGCGTTGAGTCTAGGGGTAATTTTGTCTCACTACTGAGATGAGAAACTTTTAAAAACTCTACCCAAAACTCCATGAACTATGAGGTTTTCTAGCTCAGCTGGTGGAAAGAGACACTGATTCTAACCCTGTGTGAGCTTCAAGTATTCTTCCGTGTAGATCGTTCTTTTTCTAGCTCCAGATAGTTTCCTCACACACATTTACTGAACACTCAAAGGGTAACCTCTGCATATTCCCTAAGTTTTCTCCCTGGGAGTCTCTTTCCTTTTTTAGTGCTCTGTCCTATGAACTCAAGCTACTTTGGTCCCCCATGGCCCTCATCTCTGACTCCTTGATTTAGAGAATGTGCTAAAGTCTGTCTGGGTTCCCCCTACCTGAGACATGTCTTGGAAACTCTCTCAAGGCAGTAAGTTGGGACATTTGTAGGGCTCACCTTGCTTACTGCCTCTCAGGGCTCACTGTTCTGCAATGCCTGATGTCTATGTTCAATGCGTAGAAAACCATTGTTTCAAATATTTTGTCCAGTTTATTGGTTGTTTCATGAAAGAAGGTAAACCTAGGCCCTTTACTTCATTCTAGTTAGAAGCAGAAGTGCCCAAGTTCCTTATATCTTGTGACTCCACACAGCTTGCAAAGTCTCTGTACTCCTTTCCATCAAGACATGGAAAGAGAAAGAAAGAGCCCCATGATCCACATGAAGGGTCACATGTGAGTAATTTTTATGAGTCAAGTCTGAAAGTGATTGCTCACTTCTGCCACATTTCCTTGGCCAGATATCAGTCACATAGCTGCACCAGCTGAAAGCCTGGGAAATAATATTCAAACTCTAATCCCAGAAAAATATAGAAAATGGCTTTTGGTGGATGGCTAGCCAGTCTCTTCCACATTGCACTTCTATGGGCACCAAATACCTGTTTTATTCTTCCTAACACATAATAAAAGATACTCGTTCCAGGTCAAGCGAGACAACCATTAGTCCCATCCAGTTGTTTATGAGCTTCAGGTACTACTCTTTTCTTTCCATCAAGTGTGAATATCACCTCTAATAATCTTGCAGCATGTAAAGCAAAAAGTGAATAATTTGCTCCCTAATGTCCACACAATAAACAGTATTGGAGCAGGAATGGGATAACTTCAGTTAAAACTTTCATTGAGACAAAGAAAAAAAGTGGGATTCTATTGTAGTTGTCCATAGCAGTGATAAAAATCTGTCATGCAGAAATTGTGAGGTCCTGCTTCCCTAAAAAATGGCGATATTCCTTGATTAAACTTTTATTCTACTTTCTGAAAAGAACTTTTTCATCCTTTATTTTCTGCAGGCTGACTGCTTCACCTGGGAGCTATTTCCCTATTAATTATCCGACATTACCTTCCATGGTGACAGCTGAAGTTAATTTTGGGGTTGCACAAATTTCATAGTTCTTTTCTGCCAATGTTATTTTGAGGCATCCGTATTTTTAAGCCTTGAGTGATCAAGGCAATTTTTAGTATTGGTTCATGGTTTGTTTAGTCATTCAATTTCCTCTAAATTTAGTAGACCTATTTGTTTCCAGGTACTTTCATCTGCCTGTAAAGACACAAAGTTCTTTAAAAAACAAAAAACAGAAAACAATACTCTGTTGAGTTATAATTGACATGCAAAAAGCTAAACAGATTTAATGTGTAGAACTATTAAGTTTTTATCAGCTTAAAATAAGCTGTTATAAGATGTTTTATGTTAGTCTCATGGTAACTACAAAGAAAATACTAAAGAAAATATACAAAATGAAGCAGAAAGAAATAAAACTATATTAATAAAAAGTCATCAAATCAAAAAGGAAGACAGCAAGAGAGGAAAAGAGAAACAAAAGAACCACAAAACAGATTGAAAACAATGAACAGTATGGCACTAGTAAATTCTTACCTATTGATAATTACTTTAAATGTAAATGAATTAAATTCCCCAATTAAACACATACAGTGGCATAATAGATAAAATAAAATTCAATTATATTCTGTCTATAAGAGATTCACTTTAGATTTAAGGACACACATAGGTTGACAGTGAAGGGATGAAAAAAGATACTCCAACGCAAATGGTAACCAAAAGAGAAAGGGTGACTATACTTATATTAGACAAAATAGACTTAAACTTAAAAACAGTCATAAGAGACAAAGAAGGTCATTATATAATTTAAAAAGGGTTAATTCAACAGGAAGATATAACAATTACAAATATATATGCATGCAACATCAGAGTACCTAAACATATGAGTATAAAGCAAACATTGACAGATCTAAACAGAGAAATAAAAATACAATAGTAGTAGAAGACTTTATACTCTATCTTTAACAACAGATGGAACATCCAGACAAAAAAAAAAAAAAAAAACCAGTAAGGAAACAGCAAACTTGAACCATACTTGGACTTGACAACATATACAGAACATTCCACCCAACAGTAACAGAATATATGTTCTTCTCAAGGGCACACGGAACATTCTTCAGGATAAAGTTCTTTCTAAAACATAATTTTGAAGCTTAATTTATTTTTATTTTTGCCTTATCACTTATGTGTATATCATTCTCAATTTAATGATGGTTACCTAAAAACCAGTCAAAACAATCTGTAGGAAGGGTCCACACTGTTAGGCCATTGTTGCCTAAAGCCTTTTTAAAATCTTATCTTTTATTGTATTTTTTTAATTTTTAAATTTATTATCAGTATATTCATTATTACAAATCATGATATTTCTTTATGTCCTTTGCCTGACCTATCACTTCCCAAACTCTCTCCCTGCCTCCCCCCATTTCTAGTGTCCTTAGGTTTGTTCTCCCCTTCTGAACGTTCAATGTATTGTTGTGGTCTTTTCTTTCTTTCTTTCCTTCATTCCTTCCTTCTTCCCTTCCCTTCCTTCCTAGCAGCCAGTTGTGAGTGAGAACATGTGTTATTTCTGTTTCTTTGTCTGGTTTATTTCACTTAACATAATTTTCTCAAGACTCATCCATGTTGCTATAAATGGCAGAATTTCATTCATTTTTATGGCTCAGTAGTATTCCATTGTGTACATATACCACATTTTCTTTTCTTTTTTTTTTTTTTTTTTTTTTTGTCTTTTTGTGACTGGTAAGGGGATCACAACCCTTGGCGTGGTGTCGCCCACACCGCGCCCAGCCAGTGAGCGCACCAGCCATTCCTATATAGGATCCGAACCCGCAGCGGGAGCGCCGCTGCGCTCCCATGCACCACACTCTCCCGGGTGCGCCACGGGGCTGGCCCTACCACATTTTCTTTATGGACATGTAGGTTGGTTCCAAATTTTGGCTTTTGTAAATAGAGCTGCAATGAGCATGGGAGTGCAAGTATCCCTTCAACGTGATGATTTCCATTCTTTGGGGTATATACCCAGAAGTGGGATTGCTGAATCATATGGTAGCCCTATCTGTAGTTGTTTGAAGAAACTCCATACTGTTATCCATAATGGCTGTGCTAATTTACAATCCCACCAACAGAGTAAGAGAGTTCCTATTTCCCTGCATCCTCACCAGCATTTGTTATTCTCATTCTTTTTATAATGGCCAGTCTTATGGCCATGATACTTCTCTGAGCTTCAATTTCATCTGTTAAATGAATATAATACCTATATTTCCATGTTAGGCTAAAAGCTAAATAATGCAATGATAGTCAAAATGTTTGGCACAAAGTAGCACAATGAATACTTACCTTTCTTTCTTCTGTCTCACCTTCCCTCTCCTCTCTTTCACCTTCTTCTTTCCTTCCTCTTTTTCTGTTTTTCTTCCTTCTTTTCCAGCTTCCTAATTTCCTAACTTCCTGTTCTGGGTAAACATAGTAATGGCTAAATTCCCATCCTCCGAGATTACACTGAAATCCCAGCAGATACTCCTTAGCACAAATGCTCCAGATTATATGCCCTTTGAATAACCTGATCAAAAAGATAACTTAAAATATCCTTTATGAGATCCATACTTTCTTCTCTTCCTACACTCCTTATGGATAGTTTCTTCTTCTGATTCTAAAAGTAACACATCAATGTACAAATGGGATGATATCCATTGCCACTTCCCAGACATATCTTATAGGTGCAACTGATATAGAATAGTTAAGAATAGTCTAAGAATAGTTACACATCCAAAATAATAATCGCAAAGAGCTAAAAACTAAAAAACTGGCAGGAGAAAATATTTTAAATGGATGGCAGAAGAGCATGGAGATTCACTATAGTCTTCAAAGCTATTTATTTATCTAATTGACCATGCTTGATTTTAATAATTACTACTTGGTCTATTTTATCTTAATCAATTACTATAATAGATAAACAATGGAAATAAATGGGGTTTTCTTCATTCTATTTTCTGTACGTTCATTTTAGTACTTTGCAAATTGTCTGTAACCATATAGTATTAAATGTAGCATTTTATAAAGGATTTTTTTGGTAAAATTTTCTTTGTTGGATATCATCCAAATTAAGTTTTTAATCAAAAACATTTTGAGTCTTTATTAAGATGTGTGAAATGCTTTGATTCACTCAAGATAAGAACTGTGAAGTATAATTAGATGTAGACAATTTGCATATACTAAAAATTATTTTCAAAGACCACATTGATTTTTTGTGAAATTCACACTTTGGAGGAACTCCTAAAATATATAAAAGAAAATTTACTTAGCTCAAGAAGACTATTTTTATTACTCTCTATTCCATTTTAGAAAAAAAAAAACCCATATGTTTTATTATCTTTTGAGAAGGAAAATGGTATTTTCTTAAAATGCTATTTCCTGTGATATATCACTTCATATGTAATGTGTTAAAAAATAAAATTAAAAAAAAATCTCATTAAGACTCTAGTGATGTTATATTTAAAAAGCTCTATTTGGCTTCAAAAATGATAATTTACTGTACTTTATTTTAAATACACTTTTAAAAGACAATGGATTATGAATGCTTGGAAAAATGCATTTCATAATGTTTGAGACAAGTGGGATTAGAAAGAAATCAAGTTGCACATGCACATGTAGTATTGTTTTAACTGTATTTACATATCTGCATATACACATATACATTACAAACAAGTAATCATAAAAATAAACAATAAAGTAAAATGCAATAAACTGTTGGCAATGATTTTGTTGGAAGATGAAATTATGACTGTTTTTTTGTTTTTGTTTTTGTTTACTTTCTACATTTGCCCCCATTTTGTCTCAGTGTTGAAAGAAAATTCATTTAATATATGTATTGGCAGAAGCATTTATGACTTACTAGTAACCCTCAAAAAATAAATTTTTTTCTTTTTAGTGACTATTTTAAAGTGGACAGAAATATATTTACATTACAGACGGGTGAAGAGAAGTTCAAAAAATTATTGCTGTTAAGCAATAACAGTTTATATTTGTCGAGCACTTACTCGAAGTGTTTTATATGCATTAAAGTTAGTACTCAGGGGCCGACCCCGTGGCGCACTTGGGAGTGCAGCGCTGGGAGCGCAGCAGTGCTCCCGCCGCGGATGGCCAGTGCACTCACTGGCTGAGCACGGTGCGGCCGATCACAAAAATGACAAAAAAAAAAAAAAAAAAAAAAAAAAAAGTTAGTACTCAGAACAACCCTACAAGGTAATACTGCTTTTATCTCCATTTTACAGGGTAAGATACTGAGGCACAGAGAGGTTACATATCTTGCCCATGGTCACGCAGCTAATAAAAGGCATAGCCAGAGTGAATCTAGGCACTTTGGCTTCAGGACCCACACTCTTAACCAGTGTGTTGTGTCTGCACCTACCAAACATCTACTATGTGCTTCGACTTTTGATTATGCATAATTGCTTAATGGAAAGAATGCTAACCTGAGATCTAGATGGTTCTAGGTTTAAATTCCAATTAAGTTAAATTCAAGAGATCTATTGTGTAGAACATGGTAACTACAGTTAATAACAACATACCGTATTCTTGATATTTGCCAAGATGGTAGGTTTTAAGTGTTCTTACCACAAAAAAGTAGTATGTGAGATAATGCATATGTTAGTTCAATTTAGCCATTCCACAATGTACAGATATTTTAAAACATGCTATACATGATAAATAGATACAATTTTTATTTGTCAATTAAAAAATAATAAACAAATAATTAAATTACAATTCAAACATTTACATATGGTGTGTCTTTGGGAAAGGAACCTAACCTCTCAGCCTGAGTTTCTTCATAAATGAATGGCTAACTAATGGTACTGTTTGGCAATAAAAAAGAATGACTTGAATTACATATTGGATACAAACATGAAAAAAAAACTGTAAGACACATTAGGTGATTTATATGATCCTCAAGATCATACAGGTAGTGAATGGTAGAGCTACGATTCAAACTCAGTTCTGTTTGATGCAAAGCACCATGTGCCAAAGAATTTCAGAGGGGCTAGGAAATCACCTCTAGTTTTCAATTTCATAAATGCCTTCTTAGAGGATGCTGAATTCTTCTAGTCTTTGTCTTATAGTATGAGCAACAGTTTTATAGTATAAGTCTTATGTTTAGTCTTATAGCAGAGATCTTTTAATCTTATAGCATGGGCAATAGGAGTAATGAGAAATTGTAACTTACTTTTGTGTAGTGATCTCTTCGATTTCCTAAACAATTGCTCAGTAATTTATATGATTTCATTTTTACAACCAGAGCAGGTGGATAGTATTCATCACATTTCACTACTAAAGAATATGAGGCTCAGAGAGGTCCAATGACTGCCCAAAGTCACACTGAAAGTGAATTGCAGAGCTGGAATTAGATGTAATAACTTGCCTTTTTCAGTGGAATTTAAAGAGCCATGAATGCAAAATTAAGAGTTAGCCTCCCAGCATAGTGTGTCTCAGGCATCTGATATAAGTGTTTTGTCTCTCAGCCATGATGACCGTCACTTCCTTTGCTAAGACCCATAATTATAGCGTTTTCAGTAATACATCTCAGCCCAGTGTTCCAAATCTTGTTTTTCCTGGTTCTGCTAACTTCTTTGTATAATAAATGCCAGGCAGCACTAGCTAATTAGCAGACAGCAGACAATGCATGTTGATACATAACTCTTACTCTTGCAAGGCACCTATTTACTGCAACGACTTGTGACCTCACTGTGAACCCAAGTAGCAATAAAGCTACCACTGTGGTTAGAGTTAGAATAAATATAATCTTCTTAGCCTTAGTTGAAACTGTGAAAATGTCTTTCATCTTCAATTATTGTTTATTTGGCCTATTTCTTTGAGGGGCAAGGGGCTGTCTAATCCTTCAGGCTGAGCCTCAGGAGTCTATATCAGCAGAAAAGAATGCCAGTTTTGCATACCAGGAGCTCAGAGACTGGGCCATGAATCCAAGAGGCCACAACCCCGAGTGGGGTGGAAATGGAGAAGCTTCAGGAACTTACTTGTCTGATGGTTATCCTCCAGAGGAGCTGCATTTAAAAATGGTTCAAGAAAAATTCCTAGCATTGTAAAATTTCACTAAGTAGAGGAGAATGAAAAACTATTAAACATTTTATTAAAACACACACACACACACACACACACACACACACACAATAGAGTAAACTGAGGTTCTACAAAGTGACTCAGGAGTGACCCAACTGATTAAACTATTGCACTCCCAAGGCCTCCCATGTCAGCAAAGCCACTCCCATGTCAGCAAAGCCACTCCCATGTCAGCAAAGCCAAGGTGTGCTCTTTGGAGACTCACAGACTTTATCCCAGAGCAGCTGAGAGTGTTGGAAAATGTGTTTACCAAGACCATATGCCCAGATTGGATTACCTTGGAGGACCTTGACTTTAATGAGTCAGTCAAAAAGGTTTGGTTGAAAATCACTTCATCAATTGGAGGGATCAGCAGCAAAAACACTCGGCAATGGCTGTTACTAGGGGCACCGAAGGAGGATGTTTCAGTGGAGGAGGAGGCCCTCTTGCCGGCAGCTGCTGCAAACACTTGTCCCATGGGTCCTGGAGTTTTGGATGTCTACAGCCCTGATCTTTCTGAGCTTTCTGGTACTGAGAAAGCTGGAAGGCCTGGTGCATTTTTCAGGAATTTATCATGGAATATCAGCCTCAATAAGCCCAACAGTCATGTCTGGTAGGCTTCTGGTCTTCCTTGTATCTCTATTCTCTGTAACCTTGGCAAATGTGTGTAACGATATGCCTTACTAGCGGATGATGATTCCAGCAGTCTAGATAATTATCTATTCTCCAAGGTTTATGAGTCATCAGTATGGTTTTGCAAAGATCATCTGGGAAACACACCCTGGTTAACAGAAAGACATTGCCAAACATTTTTAATGGGTAGTCTTGAATCTAAACAGACAAGCACTGAGATTTTTTTGTAAGAACAGAAAAACAGACAACAACAGCAACACAAAACCTTCCATTCTTTTTTCATTGCCTACATTTTCTATCTTGCCTTCATGTTTTTTCTAACCCAAAGTTCTTAATTAAAGATGGTTATTAGGTGACTTGGGGGAAAATGGCAGAAACCAGCCAGTTTTCCCTGCCTCCCAGCATGCCACTACTTGAACTTAGCTAACTGAATTGAAATCAATATGATTTAAGAATTCCTGCTCCCCACAGGCCATTTATTACCTCTTTCACAAAACTCTTATGTTAACATTGAGGCTGAGGTATATCAGGGCTTGCAGTTCTACAGGTAACATAAAATTACAGTGCTATTTAAATACTTCCAATATGGTTGGGTAAGTGTCCCGGGGGAATTAATTTTCCAGCGTTTTTCTGGAAGTTGCTATGGCATTGTTATCAAAAATTGAAATCTTAATTTATTAAGCTGTATTTTTATGTTTTAGGAAATTATCACATTTTTAAAAAGTAGATAAATAGATCTAAAGATCCCTTGGAAATCTAGTATATAATAAAAAGCTTTCAATGAAAGACTTGGAAAACAAGTTTATCAAATCTTCCAGAAAGTAGAATAAAGAGACAAAAATAAATAAATAAATAAATTATTTATTTTAAAAGTTGTAATGGTGGTCTAAATTTAGATTTAAAAGTTTTTGAGATCTTGAGAATAAATAAAAAGAAATAAAATTATCAAAGAAATAATGCAAGAATGTTCCTGAAAAATAAAGGGCATGAGTATCCAGACGGTAGACACTACTTGGTCACTTAAACCAAGGTATCTTACTATAAAAATTCAAAATAGCAAGAATGAATAAAAATGAATAGTAAATCCTAAAAGATTTCTGAAATAATTACACATTAATTTCACTGACTTTAAAATCACTACACACATTATAGAGATTTAGAAAAGTGTAAAGAAGAAAAAATTACCCTTTAAGTCCATCACCAATATTTTGGTAAGTTTTCATGTGCATATATTTACAAAATTGGGATGATAATTTATACATATACATACATACATATGTAACTTTATATTTTGCTTTTTTCCTAACAATAAAATAGCCTGAACATTACTTTCATTAAATATTCTTTATAAACATGATGCTTAATGTCTATAAAATATTAAATTTATTGGTACGAAATTGTCCTTTTAACCAATATTCTATTGATAGACACTTGGGTTGTTATTAAAAATAACGCTGCATTAGATATCTTGTGTATAAATCTTTTAAAAACTGCCTGATTATTTCTTTAGGATGGATTCTTAAAAGAGGGGCAACTGGTTAAAGGGAACTTACTATTTGTTGGATATGCCTGTATATAAGATCCTTCATGCATATGACCAAATTGTCTTGGAGAAGGTTTTATCAATTTAGAAAAGCTATTTAAAGGGGTTGGAGGGTTCGAGGTGAAGGGATCAGGCTGACTCCGGAGTTAGTGGCAGAGTCAGAAAGGGAACGCAGCCAATTTAACTTCCACTCTAGCAGTGTTTGGGCTTCCTCCTTCCCATTGCCTTCTATGGATGTTGGCAGCAATGCTCGAGTTTCTTGTAGAAAACAAAACAAATCAAAACAAAACATGTAGCTTACTGCATCCAGGGCTTAAAGTGGTTGGCAGTAACGTAAGCATGGTCATGCATGGTTCATATTTTCCATTGTCATTAAAGCATTTGCTGAGTGCCTGTGCAAGTCAAGACATTAAATGCAGCCTGGCCTGAACAAGTACGGGACATGTCTGGAGCATACAGGATCATGTGGCAGGCATTGCACCATGTGCTGGTAGGGAATATGCTCCTGATCTCACAGGCAGAGTCGAAGAGGAGAGAGAGGAAATCTACAGAAAGAATGCTGGTGAGAGGTAGAATTGGCAAAATGGTGTACATGTAAACTGCTATTATATAGGCATGCTAGGGAGAGAGATGACTTCTCCTTTTAGACTGAAGGAGGTCACCATTTAGGATTTAGTTTAGCTGCATATTACAGCAAACCTAACTCAACAGAAGATTAAATAAGATAGAAAGTATTTCCCTCACGTGTAAAATAGGTTCAGAGATTGTGAGTAGAGGAGCGTCCTATTGCAGTAATTTATTTATTTATTTATTTATTTTAATTTTTATATTTTTGTGATGCTAAAAACATGTTTTATTTTGATTTTGGAGTTGGTGACAGGAAATTATGTATTTGTCAGAATCTTGCAGCAGTAATTTATTTTTGGAGACGATTGTTCTGGGGGTGGTAATGGATAGCCCAAAGCAGGGGTAACTGAAACAGGGAGAATTTCCTAAGGAAGAAGCTATTTGGTGCAATATTAAGTAGGACTGAAGGAAAAAGGACAGGACGAATGGCAAAGACATTGGAGGGGAGAATCAGCAAACTGGTGACAAAATGGGAAAGTAGCACACAAGCAGGAAGGAGGCGAAGATAATGCCCAGGTTTGGATTTGGGTTGACCATGGTGGGAATTTCAATCCAAATAGGAGAGCCACATCTTTGGGGAAGGACAGTCAGTTTCCTTTTGGGCACATGGAAATTGTGGGGACAGCTCACATTGTCAGTACTTCATGAGGTAAGCCTGTGCTGCTGTGGGAGAGTCACTTCAGGACAGCGTGGGGACCTTGTCTGACTGGTTCTGGAGTGTCTGCCCAATTATGCCACCCATGAAATGTTGCATTGGTTCCCTTGGGAGGGCAAACTTCTCAGCACTGATAAGATCAGTAGGATCAGGATGAGAAAGGTTGGCCAGGAAAGTACTGAAACCTGTAACACTGATGCTGAGCACCTGGTTGTGAGACTTAGGCACATCATTGTCATTACAAGACTGAATGCTGAAGCCCAGAACTGGAGCTTCTGGGAAGCCTCATCCGAGACCTAGTCAGTGCACATTATTTTTAAACTTTGTTTTCTTCTATTAAAATCAATAATGTTTCCTGTAAAAATGAGACAGGACATAGAGAAAAGCAAGAAAAATATAAAAAAACAAAGCGGTCATCTCACTATGCAGAGATAAACTCTGATAACATATTGGTATATAATTATACCCTTTTTCTATCAACGGTGTATGTGTGCGTGTAAAATGGAAATTATATATTTTATGCCAAATTGAAGATTATAATTTTTTGTAATTTGTTGTTTTCCCCATTTTAAAAGCTTATGCAAAAAATATTGTGAACATCTTTCCAGCTTCCATACTTTTCTTTAACATGTTTATCGAGGCTGTATATTATACCATCACATACTTATACCAGTACGACATTTGACCTGATGTGTATTTAGAAGGTTCTCATTTTTTTCTACTATAAACAACATTGTAACTAGCATTCTTAAAGGTAAATATTCACCCACATCTCTAATGATTTCCTTATCATAAATTTCCACAAATGGAATCGTTGGGTCAAAGGGCAATACATTTTTAAGGTTTTTGATACATGTAACCAAATTTCTCTCCAGCAGCTTTTTCTTAGGTTACAGTCAACCAGAATCACATAATAGTATCCTTTCCTTTGCATCCTCACCAATATTGGGTACTGTATTTTTAGTAGTAAAATATATCTGTCAATTTGAAAAATGGAAGATAGTATCTCATTATTGTTTAATTTTCATATTTTTATTACTAGTGAAAAATTTTTCCACATTATTATTGGCTTATTTTTTTCTTGCATGGTCAACTGTTTATTTATATCCTTGTTTCTTTATCTAAGTGGGGATTTTAGAATAATTGTAAGAGCTTTTTATATATAAAGTATATTCTCTTTTTGCCTGCTTTAAGTGTTACAAATTTTTCCCCATTTTGCATTTATCGTTTGCCTTATTTCTAGTGATTTTTAATATACATATACATTTACAATTTTTTTCTGCCTATCATGTAATACTTAAAATCCTTTCATCATGATGATATTGAATCAATATTCACCTTTTTGTCATTACAGTACTTTTACGAAGTAGAGGAAATGCACTCAGGAAATTGTCTGAGTAGAGGACTCAGGCTGATCAGATATGTGGGTAATAAAAAAGGAGGAGCCAAGTGTAACTGAATTTTCAGGCTAGGTAGACTACAGTGAGGGTGGAACCAGAAACCAGGAAGACAGGAAAAGGAACAACTCTGTTAGGGTAGATAATGAGTTCAGTTTTGCACATGTTGCCTTTAAAAAGCCTGCCAGAAATGCCCAATGGGAAATTGAAAAAAGGGTATAGAATGCAGGAGTAAGGTTGGAGCTTTAAATAAAAATATAGAAATCACCAGCAGACGTTTGATAGTTTAACATTTTCTTTTCAGTGCATTTCCTGGGCCAAGCACTATGTTATGCTCTCCACTGCATTATTTCATTTAGTCTTCCCAACGAAATTATGAGGTACAAATTATTATCCTCTTTGCACATATGAAGGAGCAGGCTTATAGAAGTTAAATTATTTTACTGAGGTCTTCACAACTGGGTAACAGTAGAACTTGAATGTGAAATCAGGTAAGTTTGCCTTAAAATTTAATCTCTTGGGCCGAACCCGTGGCTCCCTTGGGGGAGCGCCGAGGACGCAGGTTTGGATCCTATATAGGGATGGCCGGTGCGCTCACTGGCTGAGCGCGGTGCAGGCGACACCAAGCCAAGGGTTACGATCCCCTTACCAGTCAGAAAAAAAAAAAAATTAATCTCTTGCCCAATTTGTTATGCTGCTACAGAACTGGATGAGTTTAAGCAGGAAAAGTCAGAGTACCAAGACCAGAGAACAGCAAATTGTAATGGATGGGCCGAAAAGAAAGTTGCCAGTAGAGTCTGAGAAGGAGTTCGGGGAGGTAGGTAGAGGGTCTTGTGTATACACACTGATGCTTTAACCAGAATGGAAGCATTTTGATAGTAGGAGCTTATATTGTGTATACTCTTTTAGATAAAGGTGAGATCCTTCTTCTGACCCTTACCCTCAAAAAAATCTGTTAGAATGTCTTGCACATAAATATTTCTTGATTGAGTTTTTGGTGGTCTAGCAGTAATTTTCTTGCATTATCCTTCTGAGCAAGACCGTACCAGTTCTTGTGTCCTCAGCTGTTAGGGGCTGGGGGCTCATTTGCTGGAGATCCTCAGTATTTTGCTACTGCCTTCTCTGAGAGCAACAGAGGTACATGCTCTCTAAATGTACTGGGTCAGACCATGCCCACAAATGAACAGCATACCATTTTTACTCGTGTTGACTTTTTGCCTGAGTTGTTGAGTGAGCATGGGATATATATCCTTTTATCTTTGAATTGTAGATTTTTCCCTTCCTCCTTTATTGGATGTTTTCTTACATACTTAGGACTTTATAAGACAGAAATAGAATCAAACTCTCTTCTTTACAGTCTGAATATCTAGCAATATAGCAGAAACAAAGCTACATTAGTCTGAACCTGGATCTTATCACATGCTGAAGGAGTGTGATATAGTAGAAAAAGCACAAATTTAGGGATTAGGGGTTACAATTCTCATTCTGTCTTTCTTTGATCCCTATTTTCCTCATTATACAGTGGGGGTACCTGCTACAGGGTGGTTGTGAGGATTAAGCAAATTTAACAAAATAAAAAGCTTGGCTCATTGTAAGCACCCAATGCATGGAGGTTGAAATTCTAGTACATACAGAATCATTTTGCTCCAAGTTCTTCTCAAATGCTTGCCTTTCAGCCATTCCACAGCTCATTTCCACTCATCCATGTTGGGTGGGTTAGGAGGAAAATGGGCCCCAACTCAGCCATGTCTGTCCAATGCAGGTCTAGTGTGTGCAGCTAGGGCACACAATTTTAGTTGGCGATAAATCTACTGCTGAAAATGGTTTAGGGTATAATCTGGTTTTCTTGATGCGTGCTAATGGTGGGTTCAAAATCTCACCTGCAATCACTTTTAATGATCATCAGTAAATATCCTATTGTAGTTTTTCTTCCTGAAGAAAAATCCAACATAAAAATTCTCATAGAATGAAATGTATTCATTTCAAGTACTCCCATACAGAATCCATTTTGGCCTCTCTCCAAATAATCTTAAAGTTTTGGCCCACTTTCAGGCAACTGCTATAGTCCGGAATCAATATGGGATGACTTCCACTGCAAATTTAGCACAGGTTTCAGACAAGGCTAGTAGATAAAAGGGGAATTCTTTGAAGACAAAGGAGAAATGAGCTGCAGCATTAACTTGGCAGGCTTACTTATCAAAGTAGTGATTTAGAAGATTTTTCTAATGCCGCTGTTTGTTGCCGATCCCATTTGAGATCTCTAACCCTTTACTTTAAGAATGAATACTCTTTAGGATAGCTCTGCCTTGTTCCTGCTGTTTGGTGTAATTATTAATAGTGCCTCCTTTCATTCTTGAGAATCTCAGTTTGGATGATAAATTATACGATCATTTCCTGCAGGCCTTTTGCAGGGCAAAGGCCATCTCTTTTAAGATGTATTCCTTGTATTAACCTAAGAAAAGAATTAGCTTACTTTTCTTACAACAGAGCTTCTGGGACTCTATCTTGCAGTCATATAAATATTTCTTTAGAGCAATAATTAAGAGCACATATAAGCTAACTCCTGGTGTCTCTTCTTAATGGCAAAAGTGAATAAGGTAACCTCACAGGGGCTCACCAAATACAGCAGACCTGGGAGGGAAACTTGAGGGTTTGTCCCTCCAAGTTTATATTTGCAAAGCAATTTCCAAACATTTTAATTAATCTTTCCATTTAACAAGTGTAACAACATATGCTCACTTCGGACAGCAAGGAAATGGATACTTAGAGAAATATGATGCTGTGCCTTTTGGGATATCATTCCAGGCTTGAATTCTGAGCATGTTGTGATCTTCCACACCTTTTACAGACTTGAGTCACCTTCCATCCTGAACTTTGTGAAAAGGTGTGCTGGGGTTTAGAAATTCGTGGGTGGTAAGATTGTCAAAACATCATGAGAGACGCTTTGAGAGTTACTGTGGAAAGCAGGTTTCCGTGGTGCAATGTGACTGCTGGGAGGAGGAGCCATAAGGCAGGACTCTAGACATTGTCTCCAGAGAGAAGGAGCACTAGCTCCTTTCAGTCTTGTCAGGAAGAAGCTGAGCATCCTTCTGTACAGTCCTAAGGCATGTGGGGCAGATGGATGCTCAGGTGGGGACAGATAGGTTCTAATGAAGCATCATAATTATGGGAGAAGTGGAGGGAGTGGAAGAGGAAGCAAAGATGGTCTATTTGCTTCATAATGTCCTTTCCATCTAAGATTGTCTGGCCTGAACCTAGTTTATAACTTGTCCCCAGCTCCCTGACTCCCTGGCTGCAGCCTAGGTCTGAGAGAAGGAATAAGTTCAAAACAAGGCAGGGGAGTACGGAAAGGTGTGCGGTACAAAACACATGCCTGGATTTCCCTTGTCCTGTGGGAAGATGTACAGTAGCTAAGGAAGGAACATGAAACTAGAAAAGAACTATGGCATAATGTTTGTATTGAAATGTCCCTTCCACAGCCTTTCTCCCAAATCTTCTAAAGAAAGGGCAAATGGGGTGCAGAATAGAAAACCCCACCTTTTGGGTAATAGTACCATTGTGGAGTGACTAGAATTAGCTAGGGTGCCACTCCTACCAGAGAGTGTCTAGCAGACCCAGAATTCTAATATTTTAGGATCCAAAGGAAACTCCAGAGATCTTGCAACCCAGCTCCCTCATTTTATTCAGGGGACTTTCAGGTTCAGAAGCCGACCTAGAGTGCCTTTTACAAAGATTTCACTGAATTGCTGGCCTGAAATGCTTATCAAGACACTTTAGTCTTAAAGACATAAAAATATAAACCGAGAGTAATTTGTTCCCACTGTGAGGAATTATCATGAGACCTAAATGAATGCCCCTGGAAACATATTGCATATACTTCCTGCTTAGCCAGGGAGCTTGCTCACCATGGTTGGCCAGTGTCCCTGAGAGAGGGATCACCTGCCCCCAGAGATGCGCTGGAGCTGAAGCTTTAGGACCCCTTTCAAAACCCTGAAGCTAATTTTGTATTTTTAATTCTTTTGCTTAAAGGGCTCTCTGCCCCGAATTTTAAAAGCTTCAGGACCCAGAAAAGCTGAATCTTGCTCTGCCTGTCACACATCATAAATCTAAATGTCTGATGTTCCAATATGCTCCTGATCAAAAGGGTAGACCAGATAATGGTGAAGAAGACTGCCTAGGCCCAGCTTAAGAAAACAGGCTGGGACCTGAAAAGAGGTTGGGTCGGGTATAATGCTGAGGACCGGCCCACACTGTGTCTCTGACTTCTACTCCTCTCCTTGCTTCTACCACCATCAGCTCCTCACTCAGACCAAACTCGTCTCTCAGATCTACAGAACCGGGATTTTTAGATTTTGTCATCTCTCATTTTGCAGATTTTAAGAATGGCCTAAGTACCTTCGGTTCCTGAATTCCCCTTCCTGTGAAGTAAAACCACAGTGTTGGCTGATTCTTTAAGTAGGTAGAATATCTGTCTTACCTGTGAGATATAATCTGCCTGTGTCCCTGTGTGGGTAGAAACCAATGAATGAGGCCTGCCTATCTCAGCATTTCAATGAGACAAAACCAAGTGAAATTCTACACACCTTCACTTAGTGTCTATCATGAGCAAAACTTCCGATTTACCCTCTGAGGAGAGAGAAAGCTGAACAAAATAACAACTGTGGACAATGGTTAAAGCTTATTCCTCATTTCTTATTAAGAACTACCATTTATTCAGCCTCTGCTACAGGCCCAGAATTTTATGATATATATCATCTCTAGTCTTCTGAATAACTCTATAAGGTAGATGTTATTATCCTCATTTCATTGATGTGGAAATCAAGGCTCAGAGAAGTTCTGTGCTCTGTCCAGGCCACATGTGTAGGACAGCCCGCTGCTTGTTAAGGGCTGTAGATGCTGAAGGTGAGGGTGTGTAATGTCAGAGGAGGAAGGCGGAAAGACAACGGACATGCCAAACCTTGTGTTTTTCATACAGGCTTGCGTTTAAATCCCAGTTCTAACAATTTACTAGCCTTGTGTGGCTTTGGGAAAGCTGCTCTCAATCTCGTTTGCATCATTTATAAATTGAACAAAATACCACACTTCATAAGGCAATTGGAAAAATGAAGTGAGCTCCATTCCCAGCTTGTTCAGGTACAAAACAACTCATCTTGTTATAGAATGTTCATCTCCTAGAACTGCATGCCCACAATCTCATTTCCTTCAGGTCCTTACTGACTTGTCACCTTCTCAGTGAGCACTTCTCTGGCCACCCTATCTAAAAGACCAGCCCATACCAACTCTTCATATCCCCTTTCCTGCCTTTTTTTTTTTATTACCAGTAATATATTGCAGAATGTACTTATTTATCTTTGTTTATCTTGTCTGTCTCCACCCACAAGGAAGAATATTTTTTGAGGCAGAATTCTTTGTCTTGTTATTTCTATGTCATCCAAGCGCACAGAGCTGAGCCTGGTACATGGTAAGCACTCAACGTATATTGGTTAAATGAATGAATAAAGAAAAAAGTCTTTGGCACCTGAAAGACCTGGGTTTGAATTTGGCTTTTTCCTTACTAGCTATTTGACCTTGGGTACCTTACTTATAATGTCTAGTCCTTGGTTTCCTCATTTTTAAAATGGGAAGAATAATGGTATGTATTTTTAAGACTGCTGAGATGATTAAGTGACAAAACGTACAAAAACTCTGGCACATAGCAAGTGCTCCATCAATGCTTGCTGTTATTATGAAATAACAATTTGACCAGTTGTTTAAACTGTCTTTGTGCTCAGAGTTTTTAGGATAGGAGAGGAAGCTCAAAGTCAGGGATGTCCTCAGTATTTTCAGCCTATTGTCCATTTTGTTACACCATTAACAATGGAATGGGTGTGAAAATCCTCAGTATTCACACCTCAGAGCTGCTGAGAGCATTACTATTTCACTGAGAAAGAACGGAGAGGAGACCCGGGGAAGTCAAGTGACTTGCCCCTGGACACTCAACTCAAACAGTGGGGCCTGCAGGACCCAAACCCCAGTGTTGTGCCTCCTGGTACTGTATTCTCCGCTGCCTCCCGAAGCTACTTCTGCAGTGTGGGCTGGCCACAGGACACCTTTGTTCAGCTAAGTCTTTCACTGACTGTCATCTGCTGCACAGTACGTTTTGGCACTCATTTTTTCGCACACGGGACATGGAAAACAAAATCCACATCTCCTAGCTTTGTGGCCAGGATCACAGGCAAGAAAAGCTCTTTGGAAACTGTCAAACGCGGTACAAATAAGTGCTGCAACAGGCAGTAACACGCGACCCCTCAGTTTCCAGTCCCTGGAGTGGCTCCTGTCTCCACCCCTCTGCCAGCCCGCCGAGTAGGAAGGAGGATTAACCCACGGGGGAGGAGTTCCGCCCTCGGCCCCCGCCCCGCTGCCGCCTCTCCCGCGCGCCCACACTGGAGCCCTCTGAGTCTCCCTCCCGCGCCGAGCCCAGGCTGCGCTTCCCGGCCAGGCACGGCACGGCGGGCCGGCGCCAGCATGCAGGCCCCGCACAAGGAGCACCTGTACAAGCTGCTGGTGATCGGCGACCTGGGCGTGGGCAAGACCAGCATCATCAAGCGCTACGTGCACCAGAACTTCTCCTCGCACTACCGGGCCACCATCGGCGTGGACTTCGCGCTCAAGGTGCTGCACTGGGACCCGGAGACAGTGGTGCGCCTGCAGCTCTGGGACATCGCAGGTGAGCGCCCGGGAGGGGTCCCGGGGGTGGCGGCGCCTCGCAGCCGGTCTCCAGTCCCAGGGCATCGGCTTGCGGCTAATCATTAGGTCCAGATCGCCGGATGGCCGGGACGGTGCACCGCAAGAGACTTTTCCTGGTGGGTTGAAAATTTGGTTTCAAAGAAAAGAAAAAAGTTTCTTGCTCTAGCTGAAACTTGAAGTGCATTCCCTGGTGTTTTGGGGCTTTGGCTTTAGCTCTCTTTCGCACCTCCCCCTGGGAGCTCTCCGCTCAGAGCAGGCCTGCTGGGGGACCCAGAGGGAGAGACTGTCTGCAATTGCCTTCCGTTCGCGGCTCCCGCTCATTTTCTGGGCTCGGGCTGTCCTGAGGGTGACTGGGCCCAGAATGTCACGCACGCCCTTCTGTGCTGGGGCCGACTCCAGCCGAGTTATCAGCGGAAACCGGGATAATCCCTTTCAATCTCTTGCGTTATTCCAAATTTCGCCACCCTCTTTTCTGCCTTTCAGTTAAGAAAATTTGAGGTTCTTTGCTTTGAGGAAACCAAGCACCTTTCTGTGTATATGTCAGAGGCAAAATAGTCTCTCTCTGTCTCTCTGTCTCTCTGGATGTCTGTAATCTATCAAAAGGAGTTTGTGTATATATTTTAAGGCCACTTTGTGTAAGAGCCTATGACAGCCATTCGATTTCTTGATTTGGCCCTGAAGTTTTCATTGAGAGATCTGGAAAATGATAAGTTTTTAAAAAATGCTTGAAATCAGTATTTGATTCTGAGGATTTGTACCAGGAGGTAGGCTCAGTCAAAAGTGAGAGTGCAGAGTGTCTACTCTGAGTCCTGAGAGTCAGGCTGCTTGCAACCTGGCATGTCCAACCCCTCATTACACATCCTGGCTCTGTCACTCACTAACCTGCTCAGTGGCTTTGAACAAGTCTCTTCAGCTCAGGTGCAACCCTGTTAAGTGGAAAGGGGTTGGACAGTGATGGTTCAGGAACCTTCCTGCTCAGAAGTTTTAAGGTCCTCTGGAATTCTCCGTGAGTCACTTCAAACAGTCCAGCTTCATCTCTATTTCATGGTTCTGTGGCACCAGGAACCTTTCTTTATAAATGCTGGATCCAAACTACCCGCTTCTTTTTCAGAAAATAGGTTAATTTCAGCTGGTGCATTTGACTGGAAACATTTTATCATGACTTGAAGCGAGAACAAATGTGGAAAATTTTTGAAAGGGCATTTCTGGTCTGGGGACTTCAGTGCCTCTTTAATCATGAGCTGCCAGGTCTTATGATAAAGCTCTTGGCAGGTTGACAGATTCATGAATTTGGAGTCATCTTTAGCCACTCTAGTAGCACAAAGATTATCAGAGAACGGAAGATGTCATCAGACACTGTTTGATTAGGCTTTTATATAAAAAATCCACTATGAGTTTGTGTACTTTGTTGCTGCATGTTTTAGTGTCTGAAAGCTCTCCTGGCTGCATAGAAATCTTCAGGACTCAGGTTTAGAAATAGCTTACTGTTTAAAAGGGACTGTAGCTATAATTTGGATTTTTTGTGTCGTCTAAGTGTAGCCTCAGGCACGTTATATGTGTGTAAGTCTCAGTTTCCTCATCTCAACAGGAGAGATAGAAGAGTATAGTGATTGAGCCCAGATTCTGGAGTTGAACTGCCTCCATCTGAATACTTGCTTTACTTTCTATGTAGTAGGTGATTTTAGGCAAGTTCCCTAACCTCCTTGTTTCAGTTTCCTTATCTGTAAACATGGAGAATGCTTTCTCCCAGTAAATGAGAGATGAGCAACCAACAATGCTAGTCAAAGGCAATAGATCTACAAGGTTTGTTATTGCACTTGCTACCATTTTTTGAGCATGTATAATTGCTAGGCAAGGACATGATGCATGTATATATGTGCTGATTAAGTTCTAATAAATTGTGATTTCTGTGTTATACATATATTCTATCCCCAAACACTCAGCACCACTTTTCAGCCTTACCCATTTTATAACATACTGTCAGGAGCAATTTTACTCCCGAGCTTAGAAATGCTTCCTGAACCATAGTTCTGGACCGAGGTTACCATGGAGGCTATAGTCACAGAAGTCTGTGTATACAAGAAATCTGAAGAGTCTTGAAAGTCAGTTCTACAAATAGGATGGTATTCAGCATATCTATCTAATACTCAATGTTCATCTGTCTTTGGCCCAAACTCCCTATGGACTCAGTTAGAGGTTAGGCAGATGCTAGGCCACTGTGGGAAGGGATGGTTGGAGCACACATATTTCAAGCTACATAGGGGGCCCTGTCAATAAAGAGTTCATGTGAAATACAGCCTCAATTGCCCACCCAGCATCCAGTGAGTTAAGTGTACTTTATAGTACCTTCTAATCACAGCCTGTCTGTCCAAAGATAAGAATGCTTCTCTGCCTCTTTTGTGCCCAATTCTGCTGCATGTCTGGAAAGAATAGGTAGTAAAGTTTACAGGGTCAGTTCTGAGAAGGTTGAGGCATGGATGAGATAGAGGGGACCTGGCCTGTCCTGATAGGATATCAGATTTAACTATTATAGGGGGAATCTTTGCTGAGTTAGACTCTTGATATTCATTTGGCTCAGTGCCAAATAGGGACCTATTTGTCCAATATATTTCCATAATATATCTCTTGCAGCCACTTAATTGGCCGTTTTCATCATGAATAACTGCAAAAAGTACCTTTAGGGGCTTACGAAGTAGGCTGAATTCCACATACTCCATAGGTGACAGTAGTTGCCCCAGATCCTAATGATTCCTCTGTAGAGGAGTAGCTGGGTCAGCTCTGCGTTCAGAAATTCTTGAGAGAGTCAGAGAAATTAAGTAACTTGCCCAAGGCCACCCAGGTAATACGGGAAGAGCCAGATATGACCTGGTTCTGTCTGATTTGGAATCAAGCCATGCCCATTAAGTCCACAGGCCTGTGAGTGCCCAGCGCATAGTCGGCCCACAAGGATTATGCCCTCTTCCTCTTTAAAGGCATAGCTTCTTTAGTAGGTAGGTTATCCCTGCCTTCTTATTTCTCGCTGGTTTTTGGATATTAGTACTGCTGTGCATATGGTGGAAAAAAATGAATGAAAATCTATTTCAGAAAATTTGATTCTTGGTTATGATGTGAATTTATAGTTTTTTTTCTTTTTATAGATTTATCAGGAAAAAAGAAAACAAAAAGTTTACACTGGAGACTCTCCTTTCTTACTACTTTCCAAATCCAGATGCTATAATTGCTCCATTCACACTTTCAAACTGTACAATTATTTCTAGAACTCTTGATGAGATCTGGGACTCAGCTATAGGAATTGGGACAGTTATAGTGATAGTAGCTAACATTTCTTAAGCATTTATTCTTATAATTGTTCAGGCATATTTATCTTTAATTTTCCAGTAAAATAGCTGGTTAAGTGATAGTGCTACAATTTCAAACTTGACCATTGAATCTAGCATCCAGGTTCCTTAATAGCTTTGCTTTACTTCCCTCCATTTAAAAATAAAGTACCTCAGACATAGCCTAAACATATTATAAATTATAGATATTCTAAGAATATTGTACTTGACATTAGGCAACCCATGAAACTGTGCTGAATTTTAGTTTGAAATGGTGATTATTTGATTTTCCTGTGATATCACTTACATTATCTCTTATAGTCTCTATCAGCTTAAATGTCATATTTTCACTGTGTCTGGGGCATAGGTAGTACATGGTACTTTATTCCAACTTCTTTATTCACCAGCTTTGTGACTTGTGCAAATTACCTAACCTCTGTGCCTTGGTTTTCTGTTGGTAAAATGTGTATAATAACAGTACCTTTATCCTAGGGTTGTTATAAGAATTAAATGAGATAATTCATGCAAATTCATTAGGTGTTACTCTTGCTATAATTATTATTATAAACTATTTACATTATTATTATTATTACAAACTATTTTCATATATATTTTCCTGCTTGATTTTCCCAGCACTGCTGAGGGTGTACACAGAGCAATTGGTGTTAAAGCCATGTTATATCAGAAAAGATCAAGAATCAGAGAGGTGAGGGACTTGCCTAAGGTCACAAGTGGCAGAGGAGAACAGGAACTGTTTAACTCCAGTTTATGTATATATGAGAGAGATGATCAAGTCTGTTGGTTATCAGAAGAAACAACTCTAGATTTAACAAATACACTAGAAAATTAATTAAGTTGGCAGATAGTTTAGAGAGTGCTTCTTCACCATGTAAAAGTTTCACTGCAGTGTTCTACTAAAACACAAATGCCTTGAAATACTTAGCAAGATCCAACTTACAAGAAAAATATTTCCATGTAGGACATATCTATACTAACCTTCCTCACTTAAGGAAGCACAGGAATACATTAACCATTTCATAAGCAGTCACAGGGTGAGGGCAGCCTGGGCCCAGAGTCAGGAGTCCTTGGGCAGCCAGCTGCTCTTCATACCAGAGGCTACAACACTCATTTGGTTACAGAGGTATGTTGTTTTAGAGTTTGTAAAGTGCTTTCAGGTTGTGAAATTCAACTGAAGGAAGGGTTTTGACTTGACCATCTCTTCAGTACCTATTTCTAAAAGACTGTAATTCTCCAAGGAGTTTTGTAAGGTAATAGATGTAGAAATGTAGAACGTGCTAAATTTGGCAAACAGTATGTCAAGGAAAAAAAATGCATGTCAAGTCTAGGACGTTCTTTACTGGGCAGTTTATTGTCTTGTTTCTAGCCTGGCTAATTATAGATTTTCTAAATACTATGTGGAATCACATGCTATGTACAGGTAAGTAATGTGTACATTGAGCAAAAACAGTGAATTGTCAGACTAAGGCAAGGAATGTGTGGGGAAGGCACCTCAGGGCTTCTTGACAGGCAATTGTTAAAAAGTCTGCATCTGTCACAGACACGTGGGCAGTAGGCATATGGGACTTGTCCCCTCATCTAGGTTTTAGAGGACTGGTTCTTACAGGAAAGCAGGAAGCAGCTTTACCAAGGAAAGCTGTGATTTGAGAGGGAAGGAGGAAAGGGGTAGCTCTTATAAATGTGGTTGGTTTCTTCAGCAAATATATATACTAAATGGCTGGTATGTGTTAGGTACTGTGCTAGGTGGGGGGGTGGGGAAAGAAGGATAAAGAATTTAATAAGACTTGATTCTTCACCTTAAGAAGTTTACAGTTTAGTGAGCATGATGACACGCAAGCAAACCACTGTAACTGTGAGTAACGTGTATTGATATAGGTAACTTCAAAATACTGTTGTGGTGCAGAGGAATTCTTTTCACACCACATCCTTCCACTCTCAAGATTAAACCTGAGGAGGCTGGTCAAGCCTCCGGCTAGTGTGATATTTCCTGTGCCCTTACCTAGTACCTGTTATTCCCTGTGAATGATTTCAGGGCTGCTCAACTTGAGGCGGAATTTCATCCCCTGGCCTTTTTTTAATTCTATCTCCTTCTCTTGAGGATCTCATGCATTCCTGTGGCTTAGACTCTGTGCAGATGACTCCAAAACTGTGCCTATAACCTTGACTTCTCAGGAGCTTCAGACTTATAATTCCATCTTTCCGCTGGATGTCTTTACGATATCTCACGTATACTGCAACATCAGTACATCAATATGTCCATAGCAAAGTTTGCATAAAAATAGGATGTTTTTCTATTAATAAAATGATATGTGCACAATATAGCAACATTGGAAATATATAAATATAAATATAAATATAAATATAAAATAAATAAATATATATATATATATAAAAAACACAGCAAGAAGAAAGGAATACAAACAGTATATACACAATTACTCCATTTAGTGGTAAGTAGTAACGGATAATATTTGTGAGTTTAAACTAGACACCTTTCCCCACTTGCTGGATTTCCTAGTTTGTGATAACTATACTACCTTCCTCCCAGTCACTTAGACTTGAAACTCTGCCATCTTTTCTCCTTCTCTTTTGACCCTCACATGCCATCAATCTCCAGGTCAGATGGTGATTATGACTCTCCTCCCACTTCCCGAGACCAGGGACGGCGCTATTTTTACTGACCTATTCTGCTGTCATAGCCTTTTGGCTAGCTCTAATCTCTTCCTCCTCCAGTTCTCATTTGTACCAAGGCCAAGTCTATCTTCCCAGAACATCACTTTGGTGGCTTCCCATTGCCTATAAATTATATACGTTGTGATGAGAATAATGAAAGAGGGGAATAAGGTGGTAAGAGTGCTGGTGAATAGAAAAAGGATAGATCCCAAGTCATAAAGCTATTGTGGGAGGAGTTTCTACAGTCCTAGTAAGAAGTTGCTAGAGTCCTTGAGGCCTCCAAGGGAGGTCAAAGGGAGACCCAGTGGGTCTGTCTCATTGTGGTCTTCTTGTCAAGAATACAGATACTCTCACTGAGGACTGAAGTGCTATTTAAGTTTTTTTGTTTTATTTTACTGCATTTTATTTAAAAACTAGTTTTAAAACTTGAAGATTTGAGAAGCATAAGATCATGCCCGAGAAAATTTATTCATTCACTTGATAAGAAGAGAGATTTAGGGGTGAATAAAATGGATTGATCTTTGATGTATGGAATCTTAGAGTTTGTTGGGCATAAGAATATTTTAAAATAATTTAGGAGATAATTATTTAATGACTGTTTTATAGTAAGTGCTCTTGAGGGGAATTTTTGGGTGCTGAAAAAAAGTCAACAAGGGACCCTAGCCATAACGTGGAAATGAGAAGACATGGGACTTTGGGTAATCTGGCATAGCCGGAGATTACAATGTGTGATGGTGGCCGTCTTATGAGGGAAGCCACAGACATACCAGGAAAGGACATATATGATAAACTAAAGGTTAAGAGTGGTGGTGAAAATTCCTTACATTTATCAATTTATCAAAGCAGTATTTGCAGTTTAGACACCACAATAATTCTGGGAAATCATTACTTCCAATTTTATAAATAAGGAAGCTGGGCCAAGCATAAGTAGAATATGGCACATAATGGTTGCTCAATAAAAATGATTTGGTGTTAAGCAGTCCCTGGGTTTGATACAAGAGTCATGGCTCACCTGATAAATTTTTGAGAGTAGTTGTCTTGAGGTAGACTTGGAGCCCTTTCTCCTTCTCTTGTAATGATTTACTTTGGAGAATCCTTCAAAGCTTGCAAACCATTGAGAACCATTTTTATTTCTTTCATTCTCTTTGATTCTGAGGTGGACATTCCCAGAGGGATATGATGTCCTATTTCTCCCGGGGTGGGAATCAGGATTATTCTGTCAAGGGATGATGCCCATATTCTAGGTTGGCATACTAGCGTGGTCTCCTTCAACTTGGCAAGGTCAATTCTGAGACTGTAGCCTGGGGTTCCAAGTTACTGAGTTTCATTAATTCTTTCAGCTGTTTGGGAATTTGTTTGAGAAGTTATATGATCTTAAACTACTCTTTGAAAATAACTCAGGTTCTGACTTCCACCCTTCATCCCTCCCTTTGGTTTCCCACTCTCAGGTATCAATAAAATCCTATATTTTCTACATTGTAAAAAGACTATTTTATCCCTCTTTTCACTAGCCATGTCTTCTTCACAGCTCATCTGAACTAATAACGTAGCAGCCTCTGCATGTCCATCCCCTCCTCGAGTTCCCCACCCATCATTTAGTAATCAGCAGTGGTGATATTCCTCAGCATGGTGTCATTCCCCACTTTGAGATTCTCCAATTTGACATACTTCAGTAGATCAGCATCACTTCAGAATTAAAGGCTAAACTTTGTAGCTTTCATGATCCGGCCTCTGTCACTCATTCCAGTCTCATCTCTCACACCTGTGATTCTTAACCATTTCAGGTACATTACAGTGGCCTCAATTTACCTACCTTCCCTTTTATGCTGTAGCTCATAAAATTGCCTCTGACTAAATGCACTTCCTTCTTCTTTATTCAGATAATCCCTATGGGTCCTTCGTCACTCTATCCATGTCACCTATTCCAGAAAGTGTCTATTGACTCCATGTAACTGGTGGAGACACAGTTTCTCTGCTTCCATAATATTCCATGCTTACCCCAGATTAGAAATTCTCTGCTACTGCATTGGAATGTCTTTTTTCTCCAGACCATATCCCTAGGTCCTAACATAGTATTTGACACATAGTAGGTGCTCAGTGATTTTTTTTCATAAAAAGTTTTTCAGTCAATTATTGCATTGCTGTCTTAATTTTAAGACATTTCATTGATCTAAAAATTTTTTCAATGAAAGAACAACAACAAAAATAAACTTACTAACTCAATCGTGTTCATGATTGAAAGACTTCATAATTTTACAAACATTAACGTATAAGAATGCATACATTTTAGAACTGAAAAATATGGTGACTACTTTTCTCAAGGAGGCATTCTATTTCATTTTTTCATTCTAAGAACTGAGAAGTGGACTTAAATACCATTCTTTAATGCTTCTTAATTTCAGAAAGTCTCCGTAATTCGTACTGAAATGTTATTCATTTGGAAGTGAAATGGCAAAATTGTATCTTCCTTATGATTTTTCAATACATGATATGGAACAATCACTTCTTGAAAAGTAACTTTACAAAGTTAAAACCTTGAGAACTCATCAAAGTCAGTAATTTTACAAATAACGGGGTTATGATCTGGAAGGGAGGTAGCATTAGTTTCTCAGACCCTCAAAGCTTTATACACACACACACACACACACACACACACACACGCGCGCGCGCGCACGTGCGCGCACGCACACCATAATTTATTTAATTATTTTTATTTAAAGGAATTTACTTATTTTTTGATTGACATTTACTGATTGTACATATTTGTTAAACATTACTTTTAATTATAAATGCCTAGCACTACTGTACACCAATCGAATTTATTTTTCCTCTCTTGTTGTAATTTTGTGTCCATTAACCAATGTCTCCCTATTCCCATCTCCCCTGTGTCCCAGTCTTCAGTAACCACAATTCTACTCACCACATCTAAAATGTCAACTTATTTGTTTTTTTAGCTCCCACATATGAATTAGGACATATTTATCTTTCTGTGTCTGACTTATTTCATTTGACATAATTCCAGTCTCATCCAAGTTGCTACAAGTGATTGGATTTCATCCATTTTCATGGCTAAGTAGTATTCCATTGTGTATATATACCACATTTTCTTTATCCGTTCATCTGTCAATGGACACCTAGGTTGATTTCCTATCTTGGCTATTGTGAATCATGCTGCAGTAAGCATGAGGGTGCAGATATCTCTTCAGTATGCTAATTTTCTTTCCTTTGGATAAGTACCCAGCCATAGGATTGCTGGATCATATGGTAACTCTGTTTTTGATTTTACTTTTTTTCTGGTTTTGGTGGCTGGCTACTTTTAGTTTTTCAAGGAACCTCCACACAGCTTTCCATAGTGGCTGTACTAATTTACATTCTTACCAACAGTGTGTGAGAGTTGCTTTTTCTCAGCATCTTTACCAGCATTTGTTATTTTTTGTCTTTTCGGTAATAGCCATTTTAACTGGGGTGAAATGATAGCTCATTGCAGTTTCAATTTACATTTCTCTTATGATTAGTGATGCTGAGCATTTTTTCATATAACTGTTGGCCATTTGTATGTCCTCTTTTGAGAAATGTTTATTCAGGTCATTTGCCCATTTTTATATTTATTTATTTAGTTTTGTTTAGTGTTTTGTTGTTGTTGTTTTTGTGTTTATCTTTCTTTCTTTTCTTTTTTTTTTTTTTTTAGCAGCTGGCCAGTACATAGATCCAAACCCTTGACCCTGGTGTTACAAGGCTGTGCTCTAACCAACTGAGCAAACCAGCCAGTCCATTTGTCCATTTTTAAATCAGGTTTTTTGTTTTGTTTTGTTTTGTTTTCCCTGTTGAGTTGTTTAAGTTTCTTGTGTATTCTGGATATTAATCCTTTAATATACAAGAATAGTTTGCAAATAATTTCTCCCATTCTGCTGGTCACCTCTTCACTCTCTTGATTGTTTCTTTTGCTGTGCAGAACCTTTTTAGTTTGATGTAACCCCATATGTCTCTTTTTTTTTATCTTGTTCATTGTGCTTTAAAAGTCTTCACAGAGCTTGTTAATGGTAAAACTAGAACCAGAACATAGGATTCCCTAGTTTATTACTAATGAGATTTGACAAATTAAAAACTTATTTATTAACACCAAGTGTTTTGGTGCTGTCTTAAGCACTGATGTACAAAGGTAATAGAAATGGGTAGGCATCCAGCCCTGTGGAAATTCACACAGTAGAGAAGAAGGGATGATGGCATACTATTGAGAACACCCAATGTCATCCACAGTTTGGCTTCAAATGACATTTCTAATATCATTTCCCCTCATCCTCCATTATGAGGCTTAAATTGTAGACATTTGAACTCCTTGCTATTCCTTGCTCACTCCTGTGCTTGTTGCCTCTGTGCATTTACTCCTGCTCTTCCTGTGGGTTGATATGCCCTTCCCTTTATTTCCACATATCCAAATCCTACCTGGTGTTTAAGACCCATCTGAAAAGGAAATTCCTCTACAGAGCCTTCCCTAATTCTCCTGTCAGTAGTCACTCCTTCTCTACAATTCCATGCAACTTTTCTTTAACCTTGTAGCACTTCTCCCATTAAACTTAATATTAAAGTTATCTTGTACCTGTCCAAATGCCCTTCATGAATTTTAGCAGACCCTGCCATGAGTTACTAGCTAATTTAATGACATGATTGTAAAGTCAGCAAAGATGTAGATTACGAGGAAGTGCCAAGTAGGAGGAGAACTAAGCAAGGGCAGGCTTGTGGAAGCAAAATGTAAAGAATTTAAGAAGAGGATATTCAATTGTTTCAAACATCTTACTACTTTTTGCTCTGTGTCTCTATTTTTTTGTAGTTTGTATTTTCCTGATGCATCATTTAGGCTTTCTTCTTTATAATTTATATTTGGATTTGACTTTTAATTACTTTATCAGCCTTGCGTAAAACAACTATTCTCTCAAGAAGAGTAGCCAAAAACTTAGCTTCTTGTATACCTCCTCAGTCTAATGCAGACAAAGAAAACACTTAGTGTGGGGGATTTAAACAAATTTCAGTCTAATTTATAGGGTGAAGTTTAAAACAAATAGATTTAGATTATTTGTTGGGAGGACTGTTTTTCTCTACAATATAATGTGCTATTAACATCCACCATCTATTGAGTATTAGGCATGGTGCTAGCATTCATATGCATCATTTCATTTACTTCTCACAACAGCTTATCTGATAGACATTGTTATTAACCCCATTATAGAGACAAGAGAACTATGCTTAAATAGGATAGAAAATATACAACCAATGTAACAGTTTTCAAATTTCAATGGATTGTTTAAATTACATTTAGAAGATACACATTATATATTTTAAAGGAATAATTTATTAATTTTTTGAACCTTTACACTTTTGGATAGAGCTAAGAATTGAATGAGCTGAATTCTTTGCACATATCATTGCTGAGGCCATATGGTTCATTTGTCTTAATAACAACCATCTTCATGTACTACTTTTAGGCATGATAACCACAGTGCCTGAGTGACACAAGTCTCTAATTTGAGAGTTGAGGGTAAGAATAGCTGTGATGCTTGATGATATCATAATAAAAATTAAGTCCTACAGAGTGGTAGAGGGATCTATGCGCATGTGTTTTGGGTGTGTGCATTTTAAATTTAAAGAAAACAATAGAGTAGACTCTAGAGATTACAGAAAAAGTTCTCAAACTTCCTCGGTTTACCACATCCTTAGTGTAAAAATAATTTTTTCTTTGTGCCTTTAGACCAAAAGAAATATCAAACAATTCTGTTCATTAAATAATTAGCACCAAACAATTAAATGTATTATGTTCTAACAACCTGGTATCCATATGAAAAAAATAGAGCACATAAATTCAGAAAAATATTTTTGTCTGTTTTTAATAACCACGATTTACTATAGGCATGTGCATGCCTTTGGCCATGAAATAATATCTCAAATTTTTGAGTCAGAGTGGATACCATGCCCCTCATTTCCTGTTTCACATTGATTTTCACATGATTCTTGCTTTTTTTTTTTTTTTTTTTTTTTGTGACCGGTAAGGGGATCACAACCCTTGGCTTGGTGTCATCCGCACTGTGCTCAGCCAGTGAGCGCACCGGCCATTCCTATATAGGATCTGAACCAGCGGCGGGAGCACTGCTGCACTCCCAAGCGCCGCACTCTCCCAAGTGTGCCATGGGGCCGGCCCTGATTCTTGCTTTTTAATCACAGAAACTTCCTAAACTCCAGTTTCAAAAAGATATAATGGCATTAAAAGAATGTAGTGTTAAAACTGTGAACTACTGCAAGCTAGTAGTTCCTGACATGTCTGATCATTAGTACTGCTTTAAAAATTTTAAATGTCCCGTTGCACCCTTGTTAGTTCACTGTAGCACCCCAAAGCACCTTGGCACACATTTTGGGAATTTTACTCTAGAGGGATCTGGAAATTTCTTAAGAGTGAAACCTTTAGAGTCTAGGGTCTCTTGTGAGTTATTTGTAAAAGTATCTTTAAAGACTACTTAGATGTGTTGTCTCAAATGCTAAGTAAATCAAACATAGCTTTGTATTTAATACATTTGAGCTTACAATTCAATGGAGGTATTTTTAGATTCTTTGTTTAATTAAAAACATGAGATACTCATCCTTCTATCTTGATTCATGCCAACCTTTCATCTATGACTTGCCTTCATTCCTTCCCTCCATTTATTATTGGGCCTTAGATTTCTATATGATTTTGTTTTTCCATCCAAATGAGTTATTTCACTTAATTTGGTAGCATCAAACTCCAGTCTAAAAAAATTCTGACAAAAAAAATATCTGCTGGGATTCTGTGCTAGCACTGATTTTTACATATACACATATATATGCTGCCTCAGATTTAGATATAAATTCAGAATTTAATGAGAATATTTTTAAAAATTGAATTTAAAAGTAGATCACTAATCCATCCACCTTTCCCTCTATAAGGCTATTGTTTGTGAACACCTAAAAACTAATTTTTACTTTTCATGCCATCTTCTTCTTTCATGTTTTGTTTAATTCAGTATCCTGCACCTAGCTTTATCTTCTTGCTAAATAGAGGTAAGAATTGCCTGTAAGAGATGACAGCAGCAGCAAGATGAAATGAAAGCCACTGGTTGAGGGGGAACTAAAGAAACTGGGGAAAGAGCTTAGGTGGTTCTGAATTGTGGACAGTTTTTTTTCAGAGTGGATCTAAAGAATGAACAATTTAGTAGGAATAGAAAATAAAACAGTCGGATCAGAGATCTTGCTTTGACTGGTCTACTCCTTTCCCTGTCAGAATTCTCTCTGGTGAATAAGAAATCACTACTGTTACTTCATTATGTAAAGAGTACTTCTGTTACCTCTTCTATTCTATTATACAAGCCTATTGTGAGCATAGAGTAAGAGCGTCTCAGAGTAGTAGGCTTTGGAGATATAGGGCACAGAATTGAATGATTCAGCAGAGGGCTCCAGTCCACAGTGTGATGGGGGACACTGGTTGCAGAGGTTTGCAGCACTTTAAAAGCAACATAAGGCAGGACCTGATTAAATGGCCAAATGAGTGATACTGTCAGTCAGTGCTGCCAGAACATTGAGGAGTGAAGAGATGAGTGTGGAGCCACAGAGACATAAAATCTCCTAGAAGCTGGGCTTTGGGTACAACCTTGAAGAATGGGTAGGATTTGCTTAGGTGCAGGATTAGGGAGACAGTATGTTTCAGTGGGAGTGGGGTCACCATGGGGTAAAGGTGAATGAAAACAAGAAATAGAACTTAGCAGAGCCAAGCAAGGCATGGTTTGGGGCAGAGCTCAGTCTGAGGATTTGCCTTTAGCTTGTAGATCAAGGTCTGCAACCTCAAAAGTCCGATAGGTGGTCAGAGGATATGACAAGTGAAGTCTTTTTTTCTACCTGGCAAACACTTGTTCAACTTTCAAGAGCCTCTCTGGAAAATCTGTTCCTAATTCTGGACCACCCAAGCTACTGCTCCCTGTTTCCTTAGGAAATGGGAACAAAGCTTCCCCACAATCCTGATTCCCATTTTTTCTCCACAAAACTCCATGGAGAGCTGGTTGAATGTATAGGTACGAGCCAAAGTGTGTTAGAGTACTTTGATGCAATGAAACAAACACGGGATCCCAGGTAACCATTAATGAGAACCTTACAATAAGAGAGATGGACCAATAGCAATGATTTATTTTAAAATAAAATTGCATAATCTTAATTGATTTCTAAATATTTTGTTAGAATTATTTTTATAAGATTGATATAAGTACATAATATTAAATTTAAAACAGTGTTTTTGTGGTACATGACAATATGAAGGAATAGCATTTGTTTTTCTTTAATGCTAGGAGTTTGGTATTCATCTGCCCAAGTGAACTAACTTCTGAGCATTATTCACATAATGTGGACACTGTATTTCTAAATGTTTTGAATTTTAAATATATGTATATTTATAAGACATCTTCCAATTTATAACTCTTGGGAAATAGTTTAAATTGTTTTACATCCTTTGTGGTTTGTATAACATGTTAGCAACTCAACCACCAGTTTTGGGCATCTGCTCTAGGCAGTGGATCCATGGAAGTGTTCAACTAGGAAACAACTGGGTGAAAACAGGAAGGTGAGTTTGGCAAAGGTGTACAGAAATTAAAGAACCAGATAAATCTCTAGCCTTGACTTCCCTCTGGAACTTCAGACTCATATATCTAATTGCCTATTCAACATATCTGCCTAATACACATCTCAGACTTAAGCCAGAATTCTGATCTACACCCTCCCCTGCCACCATCTGTGTCTCCCAAAGTCTCCTTCATCTCAGCTCATGACAACACCATGTTTTTAGTTTTTCAGACCCTGGGAATCATGCTTGAGTCATCTCATCATCATCTCTATCTCCAAATATATCCAGAAAATAACCAATCTTTACCATCTTCACCACTACCACTTGGGTCCAAATCATTATTATCTCTTGCCTGAATTATTGCAGTAGATTCCTAACCATTCTCCCCACTCCCCACCTTGACTCCTGTAAGTCATTTGTCAATACAGCTGCCATAGTTATCTGTTTACTCCTGTCAGTTCATGTTTCTCATTGGCTCACAATCCTTCAGTGCTTTCACCCCATATTAAAGGCAACATCTGTGTAGTACCCTGAAACTGTCTACAAGCTGGGCCCGTGATCTCCCTGCCCCATGCCATACTCGTACCCCTGCCCAGTCCTGTCCAACCAGCCCAGTCTCCTTCTATTCTTCAAACACTTGCCAGACACATTTGTGCCTTAGGATCTTTGTACTTGCTATTCTCTCTGTCTAAAATCCTCTTTTCCTAAATATCCATTCGGTTTACTCCTTTCCTCCTTTTGGTCTTTGTTCAGATGATATCTTCTCAGTGGGGCCATCACTGTCTATAACCTGTTTAACTCTTCCCCCCACCCCCCCAGCATATCCATTTCTCCTTTTCTGCTTTGTTTTTCTCCACAACAACTTTCACCAGTTAACCAAGTATTATATATATCTTACTTACTTTTTTGTTTACTGTGTATCCCTTTCTACTACAATGTAATTGTCATGAAGGCAAGGGTTTTTACTTTTTTTTTCAGTTGCTAGAACAGTTTTTGGAAAATTATAGACATGCAAAATTTTTTGTTAAATGAATGAATGACAATTCTAGCTAGAGTGATTTCAGTGGGAGTGGAAAGAAAATGACAAAGGCAACTGATATGACAGATGACTCTCAGACTTGGTAGGCCTGCAAGTATGCATGGGGAGGGGTAAGGAATTAGGGCTTATTCCTTCACTCAGCAAGAAGACCATGCTCACTGTGCTTGTCATGGGGTCTGCAGAAACTTGGATCTGGCTGTTGGGCAGCTTGTCATACTACAAAAGGTCAGTTCCAGGATATACACCTAGGTGACTTGGGGAAAATGTGACTATAATTGATATGTTCCTGTCACTGATTTGGTGGGGCAAAGTAGTGGAGAGAGAAGGTGAAAGAGAATCAGAACTACTACCAGGGAATCAGATGGGCTCGTAAAAACTGGAGAAAACCTCACTCACTAGGATATCAACCTGATTCTGATTCTAGTATGAAGATTTCCCCTGAGAAAACCAGCTTAAGCCATTATAAATTCAGCACCCTTTTGACCATTGCAGCAATTATATAGCTTGATTTTTTTTTTCTTCCAGATCATTGTGCAAGATTCATATTTACTTTTGGTTTTGTATTTACTTCCTGCTTTCCACACTATTACTCTTCAGAAATTGACAGAATATCTTGGTGGCATTTTTAGGTCTACTTATTGTGCCATGACCTAAAACATGTATTATTTGGAATAGAGTAAAAATTCCAAGGGATTATTTCTTCAGAAGATAAGAATAATTACAAAGGCATAACATTCCACTGTGAAAATTGTTGCAACAGATACACGTATAACCCTGTCAGAAGAATGTTAATTTTCTCCTCCAATGGATATCTATTGATTATTTACTGGAAATGAGAGTTGAATACAGCATAAGTGCATCAGTATGCAGCACTAGTTCATACATACATGAACCTTAACTTCAGTGTATTTCCATCATAATATTTCGAGCTCTTGCTATATCCAAGAGATGGAGAAACAGGCCTCAGGTTTTATAACATTAAAACATGATCGCCAAAACAAACAAACAAACAAACAAACAAAAAACATGATCGCCAGAATTTTCAATGCCTTGGTGCAAGAGAACAGAGCACGATAAGTGTTAATGGTGTTGGATAAAGAAAATGCTGTGGAATCATGAATAAGGGAGTCAGTGATTTCAGCTGTCAGGAAAGGGAAGTCCACACAAATGTGGTGAGATTTCAGAGCCCAATTGAAGAATGCACAGGAGCATGGGATTTTATTGAACAGAGTGAGAAGAGAGATGAGGAGGCATCAGGCTTTGGGAACAGAAATGTAAAAAGGAAAGAAAATCCAAGGAGTAGTGTGGGATGTGTTTAGAAAGGACAAGAAGTAATCCAGTATGGGTTGGAAGGAAGCAAAAGGAGCAGAGTTTGGAAAAATGGTTGGAGCCAAAAGATACACAACCTTATGTGTAGTGTTAATGAAGGCGTCTTTTTCTTCAGCATGGAAGAGTCATTGGATAGCTAAAACAACAGAGTGTAATGGTAAGATTTACCTTTAGAAAATGGATTCTAATAGAAATAGAGGTTTTAAGACTATGTCATACACTAATGTCACCTAGGGAGTGCTTAGAAATACTGATTTCTTGGTCCCACACAAAACCAGCACAATAGGAATCTCTGAGGAGTGCAGCCCGGGAATGGGTCTTCTATAAATACCTTAGGTGATATCTTATGCTGCCAGAATGGCAACTGACTGAAGACGTCTGCTTACATTTATATTTATGTTAATATTTATATCTGGGGAGAGAGGGAGTGACAAGAGCTTAGATGCTGAGAGTCCTGCTTAGGGAGTGGTCAGGGTTCCAGGTGAGGAGTGATGAGGGGCTGAACTGGGGCAGCAGCAATGCTGGTAGAAAAGAGGGTCAGAGTCAAGGGCCACCACTAGAGCAGAAGTGTTGGTGGTTGTTGGAGACCCTATGGATGAGAAAGTGAGGAAGGAGTTGGAAGATGACTGGAAGGTACTGGTCTGGGTGGCAGTGTTGATGTGCTGTGAATATGAGTGGGGAGCACAGGAGGTGGAGAACTGGATGCCTGCATGTGGGGGAGGGCTCCCCAGAAGCAATCGTGTAGTTTAATAATTGGAGTGTCCAAACCAGTTTCATAATTTTAGCAGAGAGGAAACTGAGACTAAGACTGGTGGAGTGACTAATCTGAGTCACAGAGCTACTTGGTTAGTGACAAAGTGGTAAGAGTGTGCCCAGTTTAGAAAACCTTCCATGTTTCCTGCCGTTGGTTTTATGCCCATCTGGAAGATTCACTGCTTGGTTGTGCCTACTGAGAGCATCTACATAGTACTAATTATGAAGTGAAAATATCATTAAACACACATTACAGCTGTGATGCTTGTGTGCACATTTAGCTGAGCCTATGACAGCAAATGGACCATTTCAGGCTATTGGAACAGATTGCCAAGGTTCAATTTAATCTAAGGCATGAGAACAGGAAGGCACCTTAGAGATAAGCTACACCAACTTCATTTTAGAGATGAGAAAACTGGGCCTTAGGGAGAGAAATACATTTGTCTTAGGAGGCTCTGGTAACCAGTGATTAAAATTAAGTCCCACATGTTTCTGACCCTTCAAGTCAGTACCGTTTGCCATAAGGTTATTCAAATTGTTATTGCAGCGATTGTATTAACTTTTGTGATTCAGTTGATTGCTTTGTCATTTAACAGCCCTGGAAGGTGGGAGCTGAATCATGAGCTACATAGACATTGCTGTGGTAGTTGTATTAGAGACCAAGAGAAGTGGGGACCTAGGTTTTGAATTGGATCATTTTCAGTGCAGACATCCAGTATGAAACTCCTTTGTTTAGAAGTTCCTCATGGGCAAAAACCTATGTATTTACAAGACAAAGAGCACGGACCACATTATATACATTAGAGCATGGAACACATTAGCTATTCAGTAAGCATGTGTTAAATGAATGATCTAACGCCAAAGGCAGTTTTTGAATTATAGTCTTTTTTTTTAAAGTAAATTTACCTATGATAAATTTATCAGTCTCTATTTTGCCCACAAGTAGGCACTCACTAAGTCACCTGCTTCTCATTCTTTTTATGGTAAACAGCAGGAAGGGCTGTCAGCTGACCAAGGAAGGAAACAGTGTGAGTGCTAGAATGCTCTGAAATGTTCTGATCTGAGTGTGACCTCTTGCTGGAATGCCAAAAATACAAACTTTTCAAGTGGGTTGGCCCAGTGACATCAATATACAAAGGTCTTTTCTTTCTAGAAGCAAACTAATTTCTCCTTGTTTCTGATTTGACACATACATTCACAAACTCAAACACACGTGTACAAACACACACACACACACACACACACACACACAGATTTTCCCTTCTGAATCCCTATAAAGGTGTAAACCTACACATTGTTTTTTGTATAGTCTTAAAATGACCCTTTGATGTATATGTGAAATGTTAAATCTTTATTTTCGAGAGCCACCTTACTCTATGAAAACCTCTGCACAAGCAGATTATTGAATAACCCATGACTTTGCCCTTCATCTGATTAGATCCCTGAAAGAGATCATAAGACATCCTTAAAAGGCCTAGAGGCCTTCAGAGTTCTAAGTGATCACAGAGGGCCTTTTCCTCTGTTTTCTTGAAATGTCATGGCCACCCTGTGCAGTATCAAAGGAGATCACTGTTTGCATCAGACATTAAAGAAAAGAAATTTAAAATTCATTTGGGCAAAATGAAAGTTTATCTGTGGGTTGTGTGTCATATGAAGAGTATTTTACTCCTTTCTTTCATTGACTAGATGACTGTGGGAAATTAAAAAAAAAAAAAGGTTCTGTGGTGGTAGAACCTATGTAAGCAATGTTTTAGGATTGTCATGTGCTTTCCCTGACAAAATGTTCTTCTCTACAGCAACACCCTCTTGAGCACACGGGCTCACACACTAGGGCCAGAACCTTGACCTTCATTCACTTTTACAATGTGCTTAGGGAGTCTTTTTTCTTTATAATCTCAATGCTAATGCCAATTTGAGCATAACAGTCTACAGAATAGTTTGTTAACCTGAATTAAAACTCATCATCATAAAACCTTAAGCTCACAATTAAGTTTAAAGTGTTCTTAGAGGTATGTTGACCTGTGGTTTCTTAGACAAATCCCAGTTTCAGCATTTTATTCTTTCTGGGAAACTTTGGCTTTTTAAATGCACACTTAACTTTGTCTTAATTTTTATAACTTTCCAAGACTCTTAACATAAATAAATTTCCAAATCAGAGTAAAAAGACTTTGTCTCCTCACACATTTCTGGGATTTTGGGATCAGAAAATATAAGCCCAGTCTTCATTATCCCCTATCTTCAGCAACCACCAATAGGCAGAGTTAGAAGTAATAAGTAATGTGATTTTGTTTACTTTTGTTACTCAGCTGAAATACCTGTACTTTTTTTGTCATAAACTCTGGCCCAGAACTCCAATTTCAGACGCATGTCATATTATCTTTCATAGTTTTTAAGAAGCTGGAGAAAGAAAGGGAAAACCCAGGTGTTCATTAGTTCTGAGGTACTGTGCTGGGTGCTTTGCCTATGTTAATTTTTTTCATTCATGTAACAACCCTGTGAGGTACATGTTATTATTGCCATTTTGCAGATGAGAAAGGCTAAACTTAGAGTGTTTGAGAAACTTGCCAATATTCACTTAGAAAATTAAGCAGCAGAGCAAAACTGATTCCAGCCATTTTCAACTAATTTCAAAACCAATCATGAGCCCCACGGCAGAGGGCTTTCCTTATCCAATAAACTGTAGACTACTTATTAAGGGTAGAGACCATCTAGTTCACTGTTGTATTCTGAGCATGTAACCCAGAGACTGGCATCAATACTATAGATGTCCAATAAATATCTGTCCAATTGGATTGAATGGGATGCTTCTGGTACATAAACATGGAAGAGATGGTACAAGACTATGGTGTAGTAGTCGAGAGGATTTAATGTTGGTAAATGCCTGTGGGTTCTGGATTCAAGCAACTCGGGTTTGGATTTTGATTTCCCAAGCTTATCAATCATCTGTATAATTTGAGCATGTTACTTTGACTCTCAATTTTGTCACTTTAAAATAGGGATAATAATTGTACCTTCATAACCATTTACATAGGTCACATTGCTGATGTTTAGTAAACATAGTGAATACCAGCTCTTATTATTACTTTTAATTAGAGTAGACTGTGGGTGCCTTTTTAACATGTTACACAATTTAGATATTTATTTTGTTTGTGGTTTATAATCTGTCTTCCACTAAAATATAAGCTCCACAATGGCAGAGATTTTCATGTTTTAATCATTATATTCCAAGTGTTTAGAACAGTGTGCCCAACAGAATGTTCTATGATGATAGAGATGTTCTGTATTGGTGATGTCTAATACAGTAGCCAATAAGCCACATGTGGTTATTGAACACTTGAAATGTAGCTTGCTAATGTAACTGAATAACTAAATTTCAAGTCATACTTAGTTTTAACTAATTTAAATTTAAATAGCCATGTGTTTAGAGGGATACTGTATTAACACAGTTCTAGAACATTACATAGTACACAGAAGTTTCTCAATAAATATTTGTTAAAAAGATGAATTCCCTTCTGGACTCAAAGATCAAGAAGAAATCTGCATGATTGTGTATTCAGCCCACTCCTTAAATATTAGCAATAAAACCTTTTACTGAGTGACTTGCTCATAGTGGAGGTCTTATGAGGTTCTAATATATGATTCAATTTACAGTTGTAATACGTTTTTGATTTCTATTTCTTTTTGGTGATAGGTCAAGAAAGATTTGGAAACATGACAAGGGTTTATTACCGAGAAGCTATGGGTGCATTTATTGTCTTCGATGTCACCAGGCCAGCCACATTTGAAGCAGTGGCAAAGTGGAAAAATGATTTGGACTCCAAGTTAACTCTCCCTAATGGCAAACCAGTTTCAGTGGTTTTGTTGGCCAACAAATGTGACCAGGGGAAGGATGTACTCATGAACAATGGCCTGAAGATGGACCAGTTCTGCAAGGAGCACGGTTTCGTAGGATGGTTTGAAACATCAGCAAAGGTAATGTGACGTTAAATGATATGCTTATTGTAGGGAAGATTTGCAAAGACAGTGGCACATAATCATCACCATCATCATAGTGATAATAATATGTGTTGGTCTAGTGATTTATAGTTCCCAAACTGCTTTAAGCTCTTTCTCATCTCCAGATAATAAGTGATCAGGGCAGGAATTATTGTCTGTGATTTAAGATGATTGTAGGTAAGGGAGCAAAGCAACTTGTACCTGGTCATACCTGTGTTCATTTTTGAGTGCATACTATGTGCCAAATATGTTTTACATGTATGTTCTATTTCATCCTGGCAACAACCCTATTAGGTGAGTATGATTTTATAGTAAATGAAAGAAATGGGCCTCACATTCAGTGTCACTGCCTTATTCATGTATTCATTAATTTACACCATCAACGTTTAATATGTTCACCTGCATGTCAGGAATTGTGCTTTGCCCAGAAATGAAAAGAAGGTAAGGACATAGAACTACCACATTGGGAATACTGGAAGAGTGGAGCAGCAAAGAGTAGATGGCAAGTACAGATGTGAAGAACAGTGTAGCTTGGCACTGCTGACTCTCCTGGGTGGCAGAGAAGTTGCAGGATGTGGGACAGAGGTAGGGCTGGAAACTGGAGGATCTTGTGTGGCATGATGAGGATGTTATGCTTGCCATTATGTCCCACACTGCTATCTGATTTGTCAGGGGCATGGTTATGTTCTACTTCCTTTGGTTTTTGCTTACATTTTTAAAATTTCAGCATCAGGGGGAAAAAAAACTTTCATTGTGAAAATCACCCCCTAAAAAGGCATAAATAAAATAAAAATAATGTTTTAGTATATTCTTCTGATGTTTCCTGGGTGTGTATAAACTTACATTCTACATGATAAGGATTGCATTCTGCATAGTTTTATATCATGATTTTTCTACTTTTATTTGTTTGTGAAACACAAATAAAAAATATTTGTGGAGCACAGGCACTATGCTAGCTGTTTGTTATTCAGCTATGAATAAGATAGGCATTGCTCCTGTACTTATGGAGTTCACAATTAGACCTTTCGTGAACATGTGTGCACATTGTTAGAGAATGGTTTGAAAATATATCTTGAATGGACCTAATTCACATAGGTTGGGGAAGAGCCTCTAATGGGCTTTAAGCTGAAAATTTGAGTTGTCCAATTTGCCTTGGAGACTGTGGTAAGATAGATGGGAGGGAGGTAAATCTGGAGACAGAGTGGCATGGTAGCTACTATGTCCTGTGGGAAAATGCCAAGGCCTTAATCGAGAATAGCGGCTATAGAAATTGGGAAGAAAAATCTGACTTGAGAATATCACTGAAGTGTGAAACCAGCAGGATTAAGCAAGTGCTGGGATTGGGAGATGATGGAGAGGGAGAAGAGGGTGATGGGGCCACGCTTTCTGTCATACTGGGGATGTTCTTTTGTCCTGGCCACTCCATGGAGAATTGCAATGCATGTCTTCTCTCTGTGCTGTCGCTAAGCTGCCCTTGTGTTTGGGCAGTCATTATTCCTCAGCTCCTGGGGTTCTTCCTTTCTTCTGAGGCCCCAGTGTACCAGCATGCTTTCCTCCTTCTTTCCTTTTAAAATCCTTTTTTTCTCCTATTTCTTTGGATTCTTCCTTTGGTTCAGAATGCACTACCCATCGTTTTCTATTTCTTGGTTGTCATTGACCTTTTTGGTTTATCTGTTTGAAAGATTTATTGATATAAAGGGAGACAGAGCAAAACTCACAGGTAGGATTAAGTTACAGAAATTTAACAAATGTGACATTTGTTTATAGTCTAATTTTATTTTTTAGATGTTTTTCTGGCTTCTTCTTACATTCCAAAACATAGGTGAATTCACGTATTCTTTTCCCTTAACTCACACTCAGTTTCACTCCCCAGCTCCTGCATGTTCCTCCAAATTCCTTTCTTTCTAAAAAAGTCACTATCCAGTCCAGAAGTCTCCAACCATCCTTCTATCAGTTGGTTACTACTTTACATATTAATGGCAAACCAGACTGAATTACCCATATTTGTATAAGGAACGGAGTCTCCCTTATTCATTCATTCATTCATTCAACAAATGTTATTGAATACCTCTTGTGCCGGAGACCAGCTCCACAGGATTCGTTGGACCTGAAAGGTGGTGTGGCGTTGGCGAGGAAAGAAAGAGACGGACCACAGATGTCTAGTGCAAGTGTGGATGACGACCACATGAATCTTGCTTTATTTATATTTTTTACTTAACCTTTTACATGATGATTTATCTTTTAATCAAAACATTTATTATTTTATCTCCATAGAAAAAGAAAAATCAGAATGTTCCAAAGCACTCATGCTGTGATAAAAGCACCCTCTCATGCATCAATAGTTTATCCCAAAGCCTGTGGCTTGTGGCCAGGAAACTATACAGTAGCAGCATGCTTGGCATTAGAGAGCATCAAACTCTTGGTCTGAATCACAATTCTTGACCTTTTAAACTTACACATAAACTTATATTCTAAATTCTTATAAAATGTTACTTATACTTATATTTAACAATTTAATGTCTTATGTTTATATTTATTATTCTAGTTTATGACCAAAATCACAATATATACAACATGATTTTATATAATGAAACTTGATTATAACGTTCTATTATATTTTATACTACTATTAAAAACAATTATACTATAAACTAATCTAAACAAAATCTATTAATATCAAAAAACCTTTTTCTATATTTTTATTATTTTACCTATTCATCTTTATAGTAAAACTTTCTAATTTTTTTACCAATTGACTCTGGGAACAGTACAAGGAACAAAGTGAAAAGTTAAATGATCCTACTCAAACTAACAAAAACGCAATATATCATTCTTATGATTACTAGGGAAACAACACGTTCTTGGTAAATCAAGTGAAACTATGGGAGTGGGGAGAAACAAAGAAATCTGTAACTGGTTGAAGATCAATTAGTTGTAAACATTACTGCACTAGGACCCACTGTCTCCCTGGGGGGATGTGGATAGAAATCCAACATAATAACTTCATTCCACAAGTACAAGAGCATGACCATAGCCACAATGGGTCCATGCACACATCACTAACAAGGAAGATTAATGACAAGATTAAATGAAGCCAACCCATACCGGGAACATGCATCAAAAACACCTTTAGTACTGACAATGCCCTTTAAATAAACCAGTTAATTTTGATGTATTTTAACATGTCCTTTGAGAAACTCCAGGGAATTTCCCAAAGCCATACTAAGCCAAAAGGTTAGGCTGTTAATTCTGGGAAGCCTTGTCAAGCAACCAAAGGTGAACAAACAAGAACTTCCATGGAGCTGTACCACACACATGGGACCCCCTTGTAGCCTGCAGAACAAGGGGTATCACTCAGGCTCCCGTGCCGTTCCCTGTAGCAGGATGGCTCACGGCACTGTTGTATGCCAGACAAATGTTCTAAGCACTTGAAATAGAGAAATGTAAAAAATAGGTAGAATCCTGCCTTCATGAATAACAGCAACAACCAAAAAAGTAAAATATGTAATGTGTTGGAGAGTGATTAATTGTTGATGAGAAATAACAAGAGGCCTACAAATTTTTGAGAAGGGTTGAAATTGCATGTGGGTCAGAGGACCTTCTGAAAATTTCTTTCCCACCTCACTCTGACATGCCTTGCTCAACCACTGCAGTATCAAACTGTCTGCTTTAGGACATGATATTCATTAACTTAAGGCCTGACTGACCCACCATACTTGGATAGTGGATTTCTAATCCTCCAAATCCCTTTAACTGTGAACTTTGAAGAGAAGCTTAGTATAGCCTGGGGAGAGGGGGAACAGAATTTCAAAAGCTAATGTAACCAAGAGAGTACAAAGCCTTATTGTCAAAGGTAGAAGCCACATTCAACATCTCTTTTCCCTCCAAACATACTGCTACTGAGGTTGTCTTCCTGAATGTCTTAATGAAAATAGCCTGCCAGCACCAGGACAGAATTCAAAGTCAACACCTGGATGCTCAGAAACAACACTGCAGCATTCACAAGATGGAGTGTCAAACTGTTCCAAAAGTCTTTTTAAAGATCTCTGATAAAGCTCTGCTAACGTTCTGAGTATAGTATTACAGCATTTGCAAAGCTCAGGCCTAGATCAAACTGTCTGCCTGAAGCTAAGATTGCAGCACCGGGGACAGCTACCAATTCATTCTTTGATTACATTTGGGATCAGGGAACATTTCCCATAGAGATCACTCTCTTAGAAAGAGAATGTACTAACAATTAGAGTCCTCTTGGGTGATGTCATAATCTTTCTGGTGATAAACATCTGATTTCCTTTTTTTACATCTCTGAAGCTTCTAATGAGCTAAAGGCCCAACCCCATGCCTATATCCTGCAGAAATCCTTCAGGTATCACCAGAGATAGCTTTGCCATCTCTGCAGCTAAAACTAGCAGGATGTTGGAGGAGTTTGTCTTTAAAACCAGCCTCCATCCTTCTGCTGACCCCACTGCCAAGGGAAATTTACCTTTTTGCTCTTCAGTCTTCTGGAATAACTTTCTATTAGGGTTTTCATGCCTAGTGCTGTTGCTGGAACAGTCATGGTAGCCCCTAGCTGGCTAGTGAATTAAGAGAGAGAAAATAAAAATTAAACATGCTGGTTTATCTGGTTTTTATCATTTCTTTTATATCCTTTTACTTTTATTTTATCAAGACAAATTCTTTATCAAAGTATACATGACTTCTAGGTACTTTATAACAATCATGAAATTACTATTAGAAAACCAGCTATATAATTTTTAGAGTGACATTAAAATATAGCAAGACTTTACTCATTTCCCCATTTCCCCCTCCAAATCCATATGTTCTCTGTGTTGTTTCTAAGTCTCTCAGAAACACGTTATAGAGTCATTGCTTGTTTACTGGTGACCCTACAAGATTTTCCAATATTAAAGCCAAAGGAAAGAAAAGAAGCACAGGTCTTTCCCAAATCGGGTTTTCTTTGGTTTTCAACCTTTACATCCTATTCTTCTCTCAGCTGTGTTTCCTTGAATTCCACTTGTGGATTCTCCAGGTGATGTATAATTAGGATGATCATATGTCCCATTTTACCTAGAACATTCTTGTTTTATGACTGCTGTCCTAGCATAACTATTAATAATGCCCATGTTGGAGTTTGGATGTGTTGTCCCCTCCAAAACTCATGTGAAAATCTGATCCCTAATGTGGCAGTATTGGAAAGTGATTGAGTCGTGTGGGCGGATCCCTCATGAATGGATTCATGCTCTCCCTGGGGGAGGAGGGATGAGTGAGTTCTCACTCCATTAGTTCCCGCGAGAGCTTGTTATTTAAAGGACCCTGGCACCTTCTCTCTCTCTCTGTTTTGCTTCCTCTCTCGCCATGTGATCTGCTTGTACCCGCTGGCTGCCTGCCGCTTTTCCGCCATGAGTAGAAGCAGCCTGAGGCCCATGCCAGATGCAGCTGTCCCAGAATCGTAAGCCAAATAAACCTCTTTCCTTTATAAATTACCCAGTGTCAGGTATTTCTGTCATAGCAACACAAAATGGACTAAAACAGCCCACATTCCTGGTTTTTGATTTAAATTTACATGGTTACCCTGTAGATCAGGAGCTCAATCAATTTTACTTTCTATAGTATACCTTGACTCTAATAATGGATATTTTATGTATTTCTGTGCCCCTGTCTAGTCTTTATGATGCGCTTTGGCAGATTTGTTTCTTTAGAATGAGAGCCCTGCTCTGCTCTTCTTAGTGCAAATCCAAAGTTCAGTCCTGTCTTCTGGACCCTTCTCAGTGGCTGACTGGGCCCTGCTCCGTGCTGACCAATTTACCTGGCGCACTCTTGATGCTCATTTCCTGGAACTCCACCAGTTGCTGCTTTTTAACCACACCCACCCACATTCTAGAATTGTTGAGAGCAGTAAGGGGTTATGTACGTGGGGTCCCCAGATGCATTGTGTCTGATTTCACCACACACACACGCACACACTATATCATTCCCACTGTCTGTACCCACAGCCTATCTGCTGGTCTGGGTTACACCACCTGTACCTGTCTCTGATACACACAACAGCTGCACTCTGGTGGGAGGTTCTGTTTCTATATTTTAGCCCTTTCCAGTCTGCACCATCCTTCTCCTATAGTGCAATGGTTCAGGCATGCCTGTGTTCAGAAACAGGAACACACAAAAATGCCAGAGTAGGTGCAAAATAATGGAGCAAGTTATATCTGTGCAATAGTGAGGACAAGAATCAAATTCACTGAAAGAAGCTGTGGTGCACCCTGCCCTTGCTCCCCTCTACCCCAAGCCCTGCTCTCTATTCTGCTTGCTGTGGTGTGTTAGGCTCACCCTGTCTCCCAGAATGTTCTAAGATGGGTGCTGGGAAGGAGCTTTCTCATGCTTAATTCTACTCTATTTTGGTCTCTCCCCTGAAGCTAGAAACAAAAATGCTGATGTGTGTCCTTCTCCTGCAAAAAGGAATACATGGGTGAAGGGGGAGAGGAGTGGAGGTTTCACACCGTGTAGACATTTTTCATTCATATTTGGCTTTCTAAAACTTTTAAACACATTTGCAATCTTTGGGGAACTTCCAGCCACGAGAAGCTCACTTTTCCAGGTAGAACCCATAAAACTTTCTTCTTTTCCTCCTTTTGCAGCTGAGGAATAGGAAGATGACCTAGATTTCACCAACCGCACTGTTTTGGAAGTGAGCCAATAGATGAAAAAGGCACAACGCAGAATCCATTCTTCTGGGGAGGGCAGTGACAGAACAGGCCTCCAGCTTTGGAAGACAGCAGGGTTTACAGGGTCAGAAGCACTGCTGGCCCCAGGAACCATTGCATTGAAGTTGAGTTTCTGGGAGCTTCAAAGAGTATAGGACCTAGTGCTTGGTGGAGGCTGGCAGCAATTTCCTCATCAGGACTCTTCTGTGTGGGGTTTGAATTTCTCTCTGGAGGCTTAGGCTGAATCCTATTTTTGTAGACAACAGAATAGTTCTGCAAGCTACCCAACCGCATCCCTTGAACAAACTCATATTTAAGCAGCCAGCATCAGCTTCTGTACCTTGTCAGTTAAACTTGGATTAAGATACATGGTCGAAAAATTTGAGAAAACCCCAAATTAAACAACTGCTCTTTTTACTGCAGGACTTCTTAAGACTTTGATATTCTAATGTGCATTCTGAATGTCTGGTAATAACAATGACTATGTTTCTTGCTGTTTGTTACATTAGCTTTGTATGTGGGAAATTTTTTATATGCATAAACTCATTGACTCCTTAGCATGACCCTATAGAGTAGGCATTGTTACTACTATTTTAAAGAAAAAAAAAAAAGTGGAGGCTTAGGTGACTTCCTGAAAGTTTCTACTTTATTTCTTTGATTCTAATATACACTTTTTATTCCTTTACATATTAACATTTCAAAATCAACATGTACCCTATAGTCAGCATAGATTTCTAAAATGGTATATCTTACTAATTTTTTTTTTTTAACTATCTCCTCCAAAATGGAACTATGCCATGCAGCAGTTCCTAAATGTTTTTGGCCACGTAGAACACTTAACAGAATAGTGGAACACATTTGGGAAATGCTGACCTGGAATTCTTTTGTAAAGGGAAAGTTTTCTGTGTTTCACTGAGTTTAGTGAGCTCTTATTATTATTTTTAAATTGCTCAGCTAGCTGAACTATACAGCAGTTAAGGAAGGCTAGTTTTCTAGAAGCTGCTTGAAGAGTAGTATCACACATCATTTCCTTTTATAGACTTCTAGAAAGTACACAGTTAGAAAACATAATGCATTTATAAAAACTGGAAATGCATAGATAATTGCATTTGGGTATGAGTAGATAGTTATTCTAATTCATTTTTTAATGGATTGAATAGAGGGCATTCCTTTTTTAAATCCTTTTATTTTTAAATTGGGTAGTAAGCCATCTTTGATTATTCCCATTTAAAAAATGTAAAACCATAAAAAATTCTTGACAGTCACTTGTGCATTCATTGGCTAACACAATTTGTATTGAGTGACTTTTGTTTCTGTGTCTGTGCCATGAACGTGAGTATTAAGCCCTTTCTGTGTTCAGAGAAGGATACTTGTTCTTTTTCTTAAAATGTTAGCATTTTCTATGGAAAATAAACATTCCAGTTTTCAGTCATTCATCTCTGAAGAATTTAGATGGGGCTGTAGGATGTGGCTTCTCTGACTTAATTGGCCACAGCACATTTAACCCTGTATTTTTAGCTGATTTGATTAGAACTGGTTGTACTCCAGGACATAAAAGGAAGGGCCTAATCTGAAATCTAAAGTCAGAGCAAAGTTAGAAGCCGTTATTTAAAGGAAATGATGGTTATGTTTAATAGTCATGATCATTTCTCGTAATGACCACCCGCATGTAGTACAACTATTTGAATTACCGCTTCTGACAGATCCTTAATGCCCTACATGAAAAATGGAAATTGTTTCCTGAGGTTGAGCATAGCTTAAGAATAAGAGTCCTAAACTCAAGCTAGTCATCTGCTTAAGGATCAATATAAATTAATACTAACATTTTTATTTTTATCTTTAGCTCATTAGTTCTCTAGAGGTTCTCTAGGTCTCTACTTAGAATTTATCGGCTAGTCTGAGGCCCAACTATGACTTAGATGTTGTAGGAGAATAGAAATGGATCATCAGAGGATATAACCATAAATTGGAACGTAGGAGGCAAGGAGTTGCATGTGCCATTCTATCCTGCATGGTTCACATTGTCATTTCATGGAGCTCAGGTCCTTCCTGTCTGGTGCTTGGACAATTGTAATAGGTTATTGCAAAGTCTCCAGACTTTGCTCACAGTAGTCTGCACTGCATGCTGCTATAAACTCAACTTGCCCAAGGAATCACTTTGATTTTGTCACTGCCTACTTCAAGAACTTTTTGTAAGCTCCACTTCTTAATGATTCAAATTTAGACACCTTAGAACAGCCATAGCAAACTACAGCCTGTAGAATTGGCCTGCTGTATTGTAAATAAAGTTTTGTTGAAACACAGCTATGCTCACTGACTGACAGATTATTGATGGCTGCTTTTTTATTACAACTACAGACTAAAGTAGTTGTAACAGAGCTCTTATGGCTTGCAAAGCCTGAACTATTTACCATCTGACCCTTTAGTCTTTAAAGTTTGCCACTGATTTCTCAGTATTAGAGCTTTCCTTTAGCCACGCACTGTGCTGGAGGCTTTACATGCATTGGAGCATGCTTGAAGCAATCTTGTAAGGTATGTACTATTAATATTCCTGTTTATCCGGGTGGGGGGGTGATTAGAGTTTAAATTAAAGAGTATAATTGACGAGCCAAAGGTCTCATAGTTGGTATGTGGTAGAGTTGGGATTTCAAGCCAAATGTGCTAAAAGTACAATTAGCCACCCAACCACCTTGTAGCTTTTTCCAACCTGAACTTATGAAACAACTATTTATTGAGCAATTGATACATGGTAGACAAGAGACTGGGGTAGGCAGATGAGCAATATGGTCCCTGGTCTCCAGCAGCTTAAAGTCTAATGACAGGTTATATATGTGTAAATAGGTCTTCCAGGAAATGTGACAAAATGGAGCAATTCTCCTGGAAGGGTTGAAGGGACTGTACAAGGAGAGGCTTTTTCTCAATGTACTCTTCCTCCTGTCATTGTCAGGCACTTGTCTTTTCCACATCTCTGAGATTTTGTTCATGATATTCCCTCTGTATGGAATGCATAAGGCAGTCAGTGTTCTTTGTCTATATTTCATTTTGCTTGAGAAAGTCCAGCTCCACATTTAAGAGAGAAATGGAAAAAATCCCCTGGCTTTAGCCATAAAAGTCAACAAAAATTAAATTAGCTTCCTTGATTCTGATATTCTACATCAACAAAGAATTGCTGCTCTAGCTAGATAGAACTTTTTCTTCAGGAATTCCCTAACTCCAGCACATTTTTGTAAAGATACCTTTGGAGAGAACTCAAGCAATTCAAAGCACAGTGGGCTGGTTAGAGAACAGGGTCGATGCTTCAGTGGGTGGGATTGTCCAGGAGTCCCCTGAGATTGAGTGTGTAATTTTTTTATGCATGTATATATTTCTAAAGAGACTAATCATTTATTGCATACCAACAACTTTCCAGGCATTTCTTACTTATTATCACCAATTCTTACAACAACACTCTGAAGCATTATCATGATATATCATGGAGAAAAAGAGAGTCGGCATGATTAAGGGACTTGTCCAAAGCCGTACAACCTTGTGCCAGAGGCAAGACTGTAATCCCTAATCTGCCTGGTCAAAGCCCACACTCTCCATATTCTGCCAAAATGCCCCTCCATGCTTTTTGGTGCTTTCTGTCAGGTTCAGAATTCCACAGTGATCTAAGAGCCTGGGTCTAGCTGAGGAAAAACCTATTTTTCTGATGTCACAAGGATGTCACTGAGAACTGTCCACACTCTGGTCTCGTCTCTCTAGGCAATGGCTATTAATCAGAAGAGATGGCTGAACTAAACCATATGGACTGATATACATCTCCTACCTGGTGCCAGGCATGTGGGTGGGAAAAATAAAGCCCTTTAAGGAAACTGTAAAGTCCATATGATGGTAAGGGAACACAGATTTGTAAAATCTGTAGAATTTTCAAAGGCAGAGATGGGAGAGAAGGATATTCTAGGCAGAAGGAACAGCATGTGAAAAGGCATGTGAAATGGAGTGCTGAAAATGCTCAGGTTCACTGAGGCTGAAGCATAAGGTGGGTGGGGAACAGAGAAGGCGAAGCTCTGCAGTGGATCAAACTGTGTCCCTGAACATAAATCCTCAGGCTGAGAATCCTTATAGACTATAGAAACCAGAACCCAAAGACTCCATAGTTTCTTAGCAATCATACAAAAATCAAAGGACAACTCTACTTGATTTTTCTTAAAAGGAAAATGCCAACTAAGTAACAACTGTTATTCAACTAATACCTTTTCCCTAAAGAATTTGGAAAATTCTAATATAAAGCATGGTGTCTTAGTCTGTTCTGTGTTGCTATAACAGAATACCACAGACCAGTAATTTATGAATAACAGATTATTTCTTATAGTTCTGGTGGCTATAAAGTAAGTACAATATTAGGGTTCCGGCAACTGGTGACAGCCTTCTTGCTGTGACATCTCTTGGTGGAAGGCAGGGGGGCAAGAAAACATGTGTGTGAAGGAGAGCCAAGAGAGGGCTTAACTCACTTTTATAATAAACCCACCCACTCCTGTGATAACAACATTAATCCATTTGTGAGGGCTCTGCTGTCATGACTGAATCAGCTCTTAAAAGTCCTATCTCCCAACACTGTTGCATGGGGGATTAAGTTTCCAACATATGAACTTTGGGGAACACATTTAAATCATAGCACATGGCATGTAGCACCCCAGACCCCAATCAGTGTGACAACCAACCATATTTCTAGACATTGCCAAATGTGCCCTGGCAAGAGGGACACCCCCCCACACACACGCTGAGACCACACTTAAATAATACTGAAAATAATCATCAAAAACAAACATCTGTGCCCAATTGAACCCTCTCTTTTCTAGGGATGGAAAATGATGTCTGTCTTGATCCTCTCTGAGAACAAATCTTCCTATAGTCCTTTTCTCATGAGTTTCCAGGAGGGAGGAGACATATAGAAAGTGAGGTGGCTTATCTCTGAGTTTTCATCTTTCCACCTGGCTCTCTATCACCAGCCTTGACTTCTTTCCCAAACTTTAAACTTCCATGTTCTTCTGGAGCTCTACTTGGATATCACCCAGAGAACTCCTCAAACCCAACATGTCTGAAACTAAATTCATCAGCTTTATAGCAAACATAATTATCTGAGTTGAAGACCTCACATCCGCACAGACACCCAAGCCAGATACCATGTAACCAAGTCATTCGCCTTCAGAAACCTCTCATTCCTGAGCATAGAAAACCTTACTAATGAGCCTCTTCTCTGTCTCTCCGGGCCTATCTCTACTTTGTCCCTCAGTTCATCCCCTGATAATGCCAAACTGCATCAAGTCTAACATTCACACATTGGTATTTCCCCTGCCTGAAGCACCTGTCTACCTTTAGGCACCTGTCTCTTACTCTTCTTTCAGGACTCAGCTCAAGCATCATGTTACTGATTCTCAGATATTCTTTGCTGTTCCTTTCTACATTATGTTGAAACTATTTCTTTATGGGCCTGACCCTGCACTACACTGAGTCCTCCTGGTCATCACCCAGCACACTGCCTTGCACACAGAGGGTGATGCCATGGTTAGTGTTTATTGGATGGAACAGGATTACTTGCTGCCCTGACTTTCAAGGACTCTGTCAGAAGATTCTTTTATTGTATTATTCTTTCCCCTTACCTTTGTGGGGGTATTTCTGTCCTTAGAGAACCATGCAGAAGCAGAAAAATTAATTTACTGCTGTATTTCCCAGAAGGACTCTGCATTATATAACTCCTTTCATCCAGAAAGCTCTCCAGACACTTTGCACAATGGGGAGATTGTAGGGCCCTGCAGTGTGGATGGGGAAGTAGAAAAGAGAAATGAAGGTGGGGAAAACAGCCCCTTTTAATGCCTTGGGCTCTAGACTGGGAACTGCAAATTCTTTGCTTGGTAACCCCCATAGCATCCTATAGGAATCTAACATTAGTTTGTGCATCTGATTATTTGACATAATCTTTTGCCACACCCAGGAACAGAATATAGCAGTTTTCCCCTCATTGAGATTCTTAGATTATTAATCTTATTTTACATGTATCTTTCATATATTTCAGCTACTCTCATTTGAGCCACACGTAATGGCTATTACGTTTTTTTCTTTTTTTTTTACTAATAAAGAAACAGAATTCCAGGGAGGCTTTTCGATGATTTTTATTTGTAAAACCAGGCCTTGACTTCAGATCTAGTCTGGCACTCTACCCAGTGATGGTGATTCTTGGACAGGGTTGTGGAGTAGGGTCGGCTGAGGAGCTTGATAAAATTGCAGATGCCTCTGCCCTGTTCCCAGAAAGGTCTGAAGTGTTTAGATGTAGGTTTTTGCAAAGCACTGTTTTGGTAAATTTGAATTGCACCCTTGCTAAAATGCATCATGTTTGGAATTTGCTCACTCATTTATCCATTCATTTTATCCATTTCTGAAGTGTTTCTTAAATACCTACTCTGTATTCAGGTAGGCCCTTTGCTAAACACTGGGGCACTGATAGCAAAGGGCACAGTGTCTCTCTTGTGAACTTTCCAATCTCCTGAAAGAAAACCCATATAAACAAATATTTACATTACAGTGAGAAGTTCCATAAAAATTGGTGGCTTCTACAAAAGCTGTGAGAGCACGTGAAGAAAAAGCTGTTACCTCACCTGAGAGTGGAGTAGCTCCCTTGATGTTTTATCTGGGTCACCAAGGATAAGAGAGCCCCAAAGGAAGATTCAAGGTGACCACTGAGAATAACTCCTTTTTAATGGAGGCCGTGTAGTGGGGCATTAGGAACCCACCTTTAGGAACCTCTGGGGTTTTTAGAAGGCAAAGACAAGCTTTTCATCTTTATCCTAAGATACCTAAACAAGTACACGTTGCTGAAGTTAGATAGCTTTATCAGTCATCAGAAAATTGTCAATACAAGACCGCAAAGAATCTTAATATTAAGAATATTTGTAAAAAAACACATTTGTAAAATGTATGCTTCCTCTCTACCAGACCTTGTCCTAAGTTCTTTAATTATTTCATATATTTCTCACAAACCCTTATGAAATAGACGCTATTATTATGCCCATTTTACATAGACAAGTTAAATGATTACCCAAGATCATATAATTAGCAAGTGGCAGAAACAGAATTAGAACCCAGATCTCTCTATTCAAATCCCTTCTTCCTTATCTTTTTTTTAAAACTTTTTTGTGCCTAAATAATAGTCTTATATTGCTATTTATTGATTTACTGGATTTAGACATACCTATTGATATTCTTGCTGTATACTAGATGAGGACTTCACTTCCTTACCTGACTACTCCCCTATCCTCCATCCCATTAATAGAGTTCTATCACTGCTTTTAGTTGAATAATAACAAAAAAACCGGTTCATATCATTAAATATGAAAGCATTATTCATTCACATAATTTGCCATCTATGCTAATACTCAGTGAATATTTATTCCGTAGTGTTTTCAAAAATTCTCAATTATATTATACTGAGACTAATCTTGTCTTGGTGGCTTCCTTCCTAGAGTCCTCTACTTTCCTCATCCAATTTGCTTTCAATGCCCTGTAGACCCAGCACACAGCTGTAATCCTGGGACTTGCCTTCTGTGTGGGACCATCTGCTCCCTACATACCAATTTCATATCTTTCTTTTGCTGGAACACAGTCTCCTGCAACTGCTTAAGAAAAGCTGTATGGACATTTCCGAGTCTTTGGTGTCTTCATGTGTGTATTTTCTAGGCCTCACACAATTTTCATTGTCTTAAAATGATATTCCCTTATCACTTTAAAGTATTGCTCCATTGTAGCATAGCATTTAGCATTTTGCTTTAGAAGTCTCATACCATTCTGGTTCTGAAAGCTTTGTATGTATGCTGTTTTCCTTGTCTGGCAGTTTGGGGGGTCATCTCTTTGCCCCTGGTAATCTGAAATTCTGTAATCCTATGCTCTGTATGAACCTTTGTTCATTTATTGTTCTGGGCCCTCTGTAAGCCTTTTCAACTCAGAGACTCAAGTTGTGAAAAACGTTATGTCTTTGATAGTTTTCTTCCCTTCATTTTCTTTGTTCTCTATGAAACTCTTCATTTGGTGTGACCTCCAGAACTAAGTCTATGAACCTAATTTTTTTTTGCATTTTTTCAGCACTTTGTAATTTTTGTTTTATTTATCATATTTCTTTGACTTAATTTTCCACTTTTTATTATACCTTTTAATTGCAGCAATCACAGTTTTAATTTTGAAGAGCTGTTTCCTATTCTCTGATTGTTCTTTTTCATAGCATTCTATTCTTAGGTAAGAATGTAATAGTTTATTGTATTTGTGATGATACTAACTCATTTTCTACATTTTTTTTCTTGCGTTATCTATTTTATTAGAGTTATTTTTTCAGTCCATTTTTGTTCTTCTATTTTATGGTGATGGTCCCCCTTAAATATCTGATGATCACAGCAGAACATTCGTATTTAGGAGCAAGACCATCAAAAGCAGATACTAAGCTTTGTGTATGGTATCGGTAGTCTTGTTGTTAGTGGCTGTGTTAATTCTTGATTAGTAGGTTTCATGTTAGGTTGGTAGTCACTGGGGACTCCCAAATGTCAGTTGTTGGAGGTCTTTAGAGAAGAAATCTTCTCTCTTGCTTAGGGTGAAGATGCCAGAGTTCTGTGCAGGGGCGCAGGGGGTAAGAGTAGTCCACCTGCCATATTTGCAGACTTTTAGTGAATTATTTTTTCAGCCTCACACCGTGTACACAGGCACACTATGTGCCTCTTGAAGTCTCTTGAGTCTGAAGTCTCTTTTCTATAGTTTATTCAGAGGATAAACCAGTATTTAACTTGGGGTGTAGATGTCTAGCTGCTGGTATTCTATGAGGAACAATAAAGAAAGGATAGGGTTGATGTGCCCATTCTGACTTTCCACCAATGCCCCTTATTTTAATTCCCCTTATTTCAATCCCCCTTAGTATGTGAGTCTGGGGCTTTTGGATTCTGTTGGGATGAATCAGCTCTCTTATTGTCCATACCTCCCTCTACACACCCTTTAGTCCACATTGTCTACACCCTGGTAAACTCATTGCAGCAGTTCCCCCTTACCTGCAGTTTCACTTTCCATGGTTTCAGTTACCTGAAATCAACTGTGGTCCAAAATGGAAAATTTCAGAAAGAAAAAATTCATAAGTTTCACATGGCACGCCGTTCTGAGTAGCGTGATGCAGTCTCACGCCACCTGGCTCCATCCCTCCTGGGAAGTGACTCATCTGTTTGTACAGCACGTCTGTGCTGTCTGTGCTCCCAGACCTTAGTCACTTAGTAGGCATCTTGGTAGTCAGATCAACTGTTGGATATCACAGTACTTGTGTTAAGTCACCCTTATTTTACTTCATAATGGCCCCAAAGCACTTGGATATGCCGAACAGATGCCATGAAGTGCTTCCTTTAAGTGAACAGGGTTCTCGACTTAATAAGGAAAGAGAAAAAAACTCATATGCTGAGGTTGATAAGATCTATGGTAAGAACCAATCTTCCATCTGTGAAATTGTGAAAAAGGAAAAAGAAATTGATGCTAGTTTTGCTGTCACAGCTCGAACTGCAAAAACTACAGCCACAGAGCGTGATAAGTGCTTAGTTAAGATGGAAAAGGCATTGAATTTGTGGGTGGAAGACATGAATAGAAATGTGTTCCGGTTGACAGCAATTGGGTTCGGTGCCATACACAGTTTCAAGTATCCACTGGGGGTCTTGGAAAGTAGATAAAGGGGGTTGGGGTCTACTGTACTACTTCACAGTTACTTTCAGGTTTCTAAAAGTGTGTTGAAATCTGTTGAATGCTGATGCACATTTTCTCATTTTCTTAATTTCCTAATCCTTGAGATTCTATTGAAAATATTTCATTTCTTTGGTATCATTGTTGCAGAGTTTTGGGAAGGAAAGGGGAAAAAACGCAGTCCTTTGTTCTGCCATCTTTATCTGGAAGATTCCCATGCTGTTTGACGCTTTGTTGATTCTACCTGATTTATGACTCCATCCTAGTCATTATATAATTTAATTCATTACAATTTCCCTTAAAGTTAGAGTTGCTTTTTCCCTTTATATAATGTGGGAACTATAGTACAGCAGGATTTACATAAGTTACCCAAAGTAACCTAGCTGGTGTTTAAACAGAGCTAGGATTTAAACTCAAGTCTGATTGATTCTGGATCCACCTGGTGCTTTCTATCCCCACTTTCTACTTTTAAAAGAAAACCATTATTACTAGAGGTGGGAAAGGGGGAGGGGTATAAGGGAAGACTTGGTAAAAGGCCACGAAAAACCATTACATTTTATAATGTTGAATATATTGATTAAAATGATCGGAGATGCGAAGGAAGACACAGCAGACGAGGTGCAGGTGAAGAGCGGGGGGCTACTGCTCTCTCAGGCAAGTAGCACCGACCCAGCCGCTGTGACAGCTTTTATTACATTTAGCAAGCTTGTGCAGGCGAGATAAGCATTAATGCATAAATTCTGTTATACTTTTCTCAAGAGCAGAAGGCCATTACCTCCCTTCTCAACCACTTGGTTATCTATATTGCGTCTCCTGGGAACATCCCAAGAAAGTGTTCTCATGACTTTAAGCGTTGTCAAGGATTGTTTGCAATCTTTGACATTTCTTGGTTAACTCGTTTGCGAGTTCGCCAAGTGAACATGTCCTTGGGTGCTGACCACAGAAGTCCATTAACCATTTCCTTCATGAATATACTAATATCCTGATGTGAGCACCACATATTGCACACAAGTATTGGTATTCAACTCTGTACCCCACAGATATGTACAATCAACTATCTTTCAATAAATAAATAAATAAATAAATAAATAAATAAATAATTTGTAATGTCCTAAAAAATAAAAAGAAAAGAAAAGAAATCCAATAGACAAAGGCCCTGTCTCCTCTGTCAGAGCTAATGTCAACTTCCCTTCTTTTCAACTCTAGGAGGGGTTTCATTACTAAGATATGTTTGCCTTCTCTCTCTCTCTGTTACTGCATTTTTTCAGTATTGATTTTGCTTGGCCCCTGTTTTGTGGTCCTTTGCTCTCTTTGATGTGTTTTGTTTGCCATCTCTGAAGCACCCTTAGATTTGTGGGCGACAGCCCTACCCTCCCAAGGCCTCCTATTTTATCTCCATCTGCTTCATTGCTAGTGAGGTATTGATTTCTTGGTCAAGCCTGCTGGGGTTGGGGGAAAATCAATATCCCATTAGACATGAATGAGGAGCAGCAGCAGCAGCTCCGCAGCAGCCTGTTCACTGACCTACCATGCTGGGACAGTGCTCAAAGACTGGGTGCGCCTGCCATGTCTGGAGAAATTCCCAAGTAGTTACATTGTCCTAGGGAGAATGTAGAAAAGCCAATGACAGAAAAATCAAGAATTCTAAATCCATTTCCTTGAACTAAATGAAGTGGAGTCATTTTGGGGGGAATAATTTTGCTTGTCAAAGGTTGATCCAGAGGAAGGAAGTTCTCTCTTGAGAATTTTTATAATTCTTGGTTACTTTGAATTTTTTAGTGTAGGCAAAATTATTGGTGAGCCAAAAAGAAAATAATTTCGCTTTCATGTTCCCTGGGGTTCTCAAAATGAGAAAGGAGGTGTCAGTATTGAGGTGCCTAGATACAATATGTTTCTTAGACGTTGTGTTGTAAATCCCATTTTTTATCCCACCCCGAGGGGCTCATTATGGCAGTTCTCCCTAGGTGAGTCTCTTTGAAAAAGAAGAATTCATCTGGAAAGAGAATTATCACCTTCTGTTTCATCTGGTATAAATTTAGTTTTTGTGTTTTAGATTTTTGTAAACAAGTGCAGATGTGAGCAGTAAACTTGTTTTATCAAAATCTAGAGAAGTCTAGTATTACTCCAGTAATAGAAATCCATACTTAGCCCTCAAATTATCATGTCATTATATCTTCTACCATTTGTATGGAAGTACAAGAATATTAGATTTGGAATACATTTTAAAATCATCTTATGGTCTTAACAGTTTTACAGTTCCATTCATTCATTTACCCATTCATTCTTCAAATAATCATTGAGCCCTTCTATGTGACAGGCACTATTTTAAGCACTAGGATGACACCAATGGACAAAACAGATAAAATCTCTGCTCTCTTGGAGAGGGCACTGTAGTGGGTGGAGATGGGTGATAAAATGATACGTAAGTGCAATGTATAGTTTGTCTGGTGGAGATAAGTGCTAAGCAGAAAATTAGAGCAAGAAAGATGTCTAAAGCTTATGTGCTATATGTATGTGGGATATAGGGAGGAGTTCAGAGAGCAATTTTAGACAGGTGACCAAGGGAGGTTTCACTGAGAAAGTGTGTTTCCTTTTTTAATTAAAGATTTGAAAGATGGGTAATAATGGGCCATATAATTTCCTGAAAGGAGAATGGCCCAGGAAGTGGGTATAGCGTGAACAGAGGCACTGTAGAGGGATTGACAGCTGTGCTTTTAGAACAGCAAGGAGCCCAGTGTAGATGGAGCCCAGTGAGCTGTAGTAGAGTGATGGAGATGAGCCAGAGAGGTGATGGGGTCATATGGAGTCTTCAGAGTATTCTAAGAACGTTGAGTTTTGCTCTGAGACAGATAAGACATTGGGTTTGATCAGAAATATCATATGATCTGATTTATAGGATCATTCTTGTGGCTACATTGAACCTGGATTGGATTATAATATGAAAGGTTGGAAACAAGAGATCAGCTTACAGTATCTAAGAAAGAAGAATTGTGAGAAGTTGTAAAGTTCTGCATGTATTTTTAATTGTGTAGCAGACATGATTTCCTAACAATGTTGATGAAGGTAATGAGAAATAGGATTCAGGGGTGGCTCCTCAGTTTTCACCCTGAGCAACTGGAAGAATAGAGTTGACATTTTTTTGAGATTAGGGTCCTGAGATGTGGAGATATCGGTGGGGAGGAGGTATCAAAATTCAGTTTTTTATGTGTGAAAGTCTGGAAGAATGCTGTACATCTAAAAGCAGATGTCAAATAGGTAGCTGTGTATGATTCTGGAGTTCAAGAAAAACGTCCAGGCTGAAGATATAAATTTGGGCATTGTGAACATATAGATGGCATTTAAAGCTCCCATTGAGATTACCTTCAGAGAGAGTATAGACAGAAAAGAAAGAAAAGGACTAAGGGCTAACCTCCTGGCATTCCACATTTAGATGAGAAAATTAGGCCACAGAAATGGGAGGTAGTAGTGGTAGCACAGGTGTTTTGCAAGATCTAGGACTGGAATGTAGTGGACTATTTTCCGTGTACAACATGATAAGATTACTTTTGAGTAGCCAGAGTTTTCACTTTCTTTTCTTGTGCTATTCTTCTGAGTAGTAAAGTGGGAAGATGTTGGACAAGAAAAAAACCAGATTGCACAGCATTGGTTCTTTCTCTAAAACATCAAAATTTGAATTTATTTACTGCATCTCTGCTAGTTAGTGGGTCTAAAAATCAAAGAAGGAAAATAAGGTGATTAAGTGATTGTCTCCCTCTATGCTGTCAACAGTGCACTTTCTTTTATGCCACTGGGAGTTCTAACATAGGTCAGAGATGTCTAGGGAATGATAGGAGCAAGGTTTTGATATTTAAATCTAACTCAAAGAATGTAATATGTAAACTTGTTTCAAGTCCACAAAAGGGCCAACATATTTGGATGCTTTGTGAATGAGTTCATCATCTAGGTTGAAAGTCAGTCTTTGTTAGGTCAAGAATGTTCAAAATGGCAATACTTAACATTTGTATAGAACTTTCAAATTTTAAGTTTCCCAACATCTGTTTTCTTATTTGGCTTTCACAAATATCCAGGACAGAATAATTTTTCACTCTTTTGTAAGGCTTCTTTTTATTAAGAACTTTTGTCGTTCATTTGAAATGGCTTTAAGAACCTTTACAATTCTGGTTGCCTTATCTGGATACTGTATAATCTGTCCATACGGCATTTTAAGTGGAGTGGCCAGATCTGTTGACAATGTACTAGGTGTAGACTGATGGCATGATGGAGCTCTAACCCACTTTGCCTGGGTCACAATATTTCTATTTTGTATAGGATTGTACTATATTAGTTTCTTTTGACCAGCTGTATCAAGCCATTGATACATACTGCACTTATGGTCAACTAAAAGCCTCCTTATTTTTACAAATAATTTGCCGTCGAATGATGTCTTATGCATTTAAGCTATTGATAATTTGAATTATAGTGTGTGATTTTATGTTAATATCTATTAAATTTTATTCTGTGGTTTCAGTATATTGTTCTAGTTTCACCTTTAATTTATTATTTTTGCTCATAAAAGTAAAACATCCATTTCACTTAGGGTTGTATTCATCTACATTTGAATGAGATCCTGAAAATAGTGACTTATCCAAATAAGAGTTTATTTGTAATATGCAATGGGTCCAGAAGCATGTGTCCAGGAACAGAGCGGCAGCTCAAGGATGTCATAAAGGGCACGTCTTTCTGCTTCACCGGTCATAGCATATGGCTCGCTTCCTCATGGTTACAAGATGGCTGCTTGTATTTGTTTTCTACTGCTGTGTAACAAACCAGCATAAACTTAAAAGCTTAAAGCACCACATGTTTGAGATTTCACAGTTATCATAGGTCAGTAGTCCTGGGACAGGTTGGCTGGGTCCTCTACTCAGAGTTTCATCAGGCTTGAAATAAGATGCTGGCCACGCCTGCATTCTCATCTGAAGCTGGGGCTCCTCTTCCATGCTCATTCAGATTGTTGGCAGAACTCTGTTCTTTGCAGTTGTAGGGCTGAAGTTCCTATTTTCTGGTGGCTGTTGCCTGGGGGTTGCTTTCAGCTCCTAGATGACCACCTGAGTTCCTAGCCATGTGGCCTTTTTGCAGTGTGGCAGCTTACCTCTCCAAGGTCAGATGAAGAATCTCTCCCCAGTCTGCTACAAAGGAGTCTTACGTAAGGTAACCTAATCAAGGGAGTGACCGTCCCATCATATTCATATATCCCACCTATACTCAATGGGCAGGTTCCCCAGGAGGTGGGAATCTTGGGAACATCTTAGAATTTTGCCTGCCATACTTATTTCTGGGCAGGATCAAGTATTCTGGAAAGGTTAAGGATAAAAGGCCTGTAACAACTGACTCTGCCCTGTGCCTCTTTTTTAAAGTTCAGAAAACAATAGTTTTACTAGAAATTAACCCAGTAGACGTCTGCTTACACTGCGTTAGTAAAAACTACCATTAGCACAAGGAAGCCAGGAAAATCAAGTTTTTGCTACCTATGCAAAATCAGGATTCTGTTAAAAAGGAAGAGAAGATATTGCATGTTGCATAGATAGCCAGAGCAAGAGTGGAAATGACAGGGCAGAAAAAATAAATTTTGTCCAGTTTAGGAAAAATGAAAATTAATAATTGAAAAAAATCACATATAAGCTTCCATCCAGGGTTAATCACTGTTAACATTGTCGTGTTTCTTAACTACATCGTGTGTTATGCAATCTTAAAGATGTATCATAAGCATTTTTCATGGTGAACTCACTGTAAATGTAATTTTTAATAACTGGATAATATTCTATCATAAGGATGCACCATAATATCCCCTATCATTCAACCTTCTTTTCTTATAATACATGTAGATGTTTTTTAATTTTTATACATTTATGTACTTTTATACATAAGTTAGTTTATACATTTACTACTAGTGTATTAGATTTTATTCTTAGTAGAATTACTGGATCAAAGGGAATGACCATTTTTATGGTTCTTGTTACATATTTTCCTATAGATTTTAAAAAATGATGAACTAATTTATACTTGCCAACAATGAATGAAAGTGTTCATCTCTCTTTGAGAATATTCTAAAATCCTAATTTCATCCATCATGTCGTTTCTGCTTCTTACCTTTGTGTCTAACAAAAATTTGGTTAAGTATGCCTTTTATGACTCCATCCAATCATCTGATAAAAATGAAGTTAGTTCTGGACAGAAGTTTGAGCCTCATACTGCCTTAGAAACTCTTTTTCTTGTTTAATGTAATTAAATAGTTAACAGTCCTCAGGCACAGTATGAGCTCATAGAAATCTACTTTGGATTTTTTTTTTTTAATTTTGGAGCCAACTTGTAGTTACCCTGTCCACAGGGACATTATGATGAGTGGTATTATACTAAAGACCAGATGCACAAAGCAGTCTCCTGATTGCTCAATCTTAAATCGTCATTATGGAGGGAACTGAAGTTAGCTTATTGTGCTTAGGTCTGCCTTCTCTGTGTCATCTGTTAAAATTGCACTATATTTTTCAAGCATTAGTCCATAATTCTTCTGCTTTGAATAAACCCTAATAGTGTCTTTTTCTGCCATTAGTATTTTCTTCAAGCTTGTTCTTAGACTTGGTTTGAGCTTCCTGATTCTATTTGGAACAGTTCAGAATACCCTCAAATCTGTTCTGAGCTCATTCCCCTTTTCTTTCTATCTTTTGTACATGTTATCTTTAAACCTGATCTTATCTTAGATGTTCCTGTAGCCAAACTGGCTTCTTTTAGAGCTCTCTCCTCTTTCTTCTTCCTTGGATAACTCATGACTGTGTAGTTAGAATTTCTGTTTCTGAGCTTCCTGTCCTTACTTTTTTCCAGACTTAATCTTATGGAGTATTTTCCATCTGTGAAAAGAACCTACATAATTGTCCATTTATTCATATATATTTCTACTTTCTAGTTCATGGGATATTTATAAATGTGCTATTTCCTTCCTATTGTCTGGGCTTCAGGGGTAAAATAAAGATATTAGGACTTCGTACACCATTCATGGTTCAAAATTTATCATTCTTATTTTCTTTTTTCTACATCTTTGTATGTGAATATTAAAATAGTATATACACGTCATGGAGAACTTAGAAAAAGGCAGAATTAAAAAATATAAAGTTAAAATTATTTTTAATCAAACCACTAAATGATTTAACTGTTAACATTTTGTTTTATTTTCTTCTAATAAGGAATATGTGTACATGTGTGTATTAAAAATAACTCCATCCTATACCTTTAAAGCCATATTTATCCTTAAAGTGTCAACTCATAGAATTAGCTTATTAGCTATAGACTGATATATAGCTACAGAGGAGGAAGGGGAAAAAGAAAAAAGGTACCCAGAATCCAATTATCTTCTGAATAATGTTTAATAATTCAAAAAAGTATGTAAAACATTTTAAGTGGTTTTTAGCAACGAAATTAAAATTTTTAAAGTTTATAGTAGAAGCAGAAGCATCTTTTACCTAGTGAATGTATTGTCCTTTTGAAACTATTTGAGTCAGTAGAATTCTGTAAAAACAACCAGAAAATCAGAACTGAGTTTACTCAAGCCCTGAGAATCCTCTTTTATTTTTTCATTTTCTTTTTTCAGGTAAATTTATTGAGCAACTACTTTATACCTTTCTGATAAGAGGTATCTCTTTCCAGGTCATTTATGTTTCAACTCTACATTCCGCATCTTCCCTTTTTGCATGTCCAATGTAATAGCCTCAATTGTCCACTTATTCTGCATATTTTAAGGTTATCAGATGCCACTAGATTTTTATCTGTTTAATAATATGCAAATTTATGGAAAAAATTTTTTCTATCTTTTTAAAATCTTACATTGTTTATACTCATATATTGTATATTATGCATGCATATCTGTATATATGTATGTGTGTATATTCATGTATATTATGTATATATCATACACTGCATATTCTGTGAAATGTAAATATATACATCTCCATTGGTGTAGATGATATAAATATCCATAAAGTGATATAGTGAATACAACTGAAGATTTCCGGATTCAAAATGCTTCAGCCATAAGAGGTTTGGCCTCCTACTCCCAACCATCCCTCTTCCTGTCCCCCTACATGTTGTTCAAATAAAAGTTGCCATCCCTACGTATTGTGTCTCTCAAGTCACTGTAATGGCTAATTATGTCCACACGACCTAAATGAGGCCACTCCTGGTACCATTGCCTCTTGGATTTGGAGTTATTCTAGTCTTGAATGTGAACATATAACTGAGGATGAATTCATCAGAGTCCTTCCTCAGGATTTCTTTAATTGAGGTTGAGGGTAGGAAGCCTTTTTTCTTTGGTGGCAAATCTATAAGCATGTGATCCCAAGGATCCAAGCACCTTTATATGGAAAACCTGCTGACAAATGCAGAAAATAAAACTGACTTGATGGTATTTGAGAGTCAAATTTGATTTTCTAAAGTTTCTGGAGTAGCTTAAGTCTTTTAGCAATTCTGTCACTCCTGAGAGCTACCCTTCAGATGACCTAGGCAAGTCCATGGGTTTCTTATTTTTGCAACCAAAAACTAATGGCTAATCAAGTTGGTAGAATACACTTGCTCTAGTAAATGATTGCTTAAATAAATGACCAGTACTTAAACTCTCAATTTGAGAAATCTTTCCCATTACGGGAGCATTATTCTCAGATCTTTCACAAGTTTAAATACATTAGTCAAGAGCTGGAGGTAACCTCAAGGGTCACCTTCAATCCTGTTTGCAAAAAGGCAGAACATAAATTCTCTTCCTTCACAGCTGATGAAACTGACACCAGAGAGAGGACTTGTCCTGCCTGTAGTGACCAAGATAGTTTGTAGCAAAATCAGGGCTAAGATTTGAGTCTCCGGGCTGGCCAGATAGTTCAGTTGGTTAGAGAACAGCTTTATAACACCAAGGTCATGAGTTCAGATCCCTGTACTGGCCAGCTGCCAAAAAAAAAAAAAAAAAAGATTTGGGTCTCCTAATTCCCCGCCTTAAGCTATACTGAGTTTAAAGGAATTTTAGTATAATGGATATCAATATAGAGCAGCTCACAATATTTTTTGTGACTTTTAATTGGAATGAGTTCATTTTATTTTTTCCTCTTCACAGGACAGTTCATTTATAAATTACATTTTGAGCACCTATGTGCCAACAGGCCCTATGTTAGTAGCTGTTAACACTCCAAGTGTGTTAGTGCCACTTCTGCTCTCAAGAAGTTTATTATCTAGTGAGAGAGTAAATTTCTAAAAGTAATTGCAAGTGTAAGTGACAATAACTACTATAATGGACTGCTAAGAAGCACCTAGAAGAGGCACCCAACCCTACTTTGCTGGCATTGGGGGCAGGGATAGGAAGCATTGGTCTACCAGAGTGGATAATACCTTGTCATAACCAGTCATTCCCATTATTTTCAACTTTGCATTATCTCACTTTATTTGGTTAAAATCATATTTTTAAAAAACCAAAAAAAACAAAACAAAAAAAGAAAAACGTGTTTTATTTTGGGATAGGCTCGGAAAAATGGAGAAAGGTAAAAATGGGGATAGCACTACTTAGGTAAGGGTAAAAACCCACGAGGCTGATACAAAATCAATCAATCAATGTTTCTATCCATCCATCCCTCCATCCATAACCATTCCCATAGATACTACTACTCCAGATGAGTGGTTGCCAAATTGTGTGGAGAGGAGCACTAGTCCAGTGAGATAAAGCATTAGGAAAGAATTCTGTGATCAGATAGGTTTATGACTACTGCACACTCCTACCCTGCTTTGAGAAAGGGGGACTGCTTGCTTCTCTCTAATCCTCCCATCCCAACCTAATTCTACCTTTTCCCAATTCACGCATTATTGATGCAGATCTTTTCCCTATGCTCCCAGTTCTGCCCTGTCACTTTCATTCCCCTCAGGTCCTCTCTCCCACTCAGGATGCTAAACTGCTTTTCCATTTAATGCAGAAAGTGCAATCACATGCAACATTCTGTGATCTTCTAAAACTCTGAGAAATCTTGTGATAAATAAACATTTTTGAGTTATTTTTAACTTGACATTTCCTAAAATTATTTAGCCATAAGCTGCCTTTTTACCCTATATCATCCCGTGAAACTTCAGCACCCACTTTGGGATATCTTACTCTAATAATGAAGTATGTTTGTCCCTCCAAACTTACTTATATATGACTCAACAGTAATATGTATGGAATGGTGTATTGTTTCCCAAGTATTTTATTTTTAGTGGCTATTGTACATCAGCACTATTGCTGAGTTCTTTTACGTATCTCATCTCATTTTATACACATCCCCAGCAACCTTGTGAAGTTGACATTATTTTATCATAGATGTAGAAACTGAGGCTCAGAGGGAGGTTATGGTGTCTTCCCTGAGGCTACTCAGCTAGAAATTGGCAGAGCTGGGATAGTTCTAAGTCCTTCTACTGTACCATTCTCCTTAATAATAAATAAATATACACAAATAATAAAAACTTAAGATACCAGAAGATTCTCAAGGTGGCAAATATACCTGAATTTTACCAAAAATTTCAAAGCAGAATAAAATGAAATCCTTGTGAATAAGTCAGATGTCAGCAGCTGACTACTTCTAAATGAGATGTTTTTGTTCTAGATGGGCAGGTGATCGACAGACAGAAATGGAATAAGAGTCACCCAAGCAAAGACTTGTAGTGGATGTATAGAAAGAGATGGGAGTAAAACTAATTCAAGCAGAGGGCACATTGAGAGAAGGGCCTATGATCTGGTTCAACTGGGACCTAGCTAAGTAAGGGAAGTCAGTGAGATGAGACAGCAAAGTTCAGTTGTGTCCATGTTGGTTGGCCCACAGCTTAGTGGTCTGGACTTACTATGACTAGGCAATGTGAGTCAACAAAGTATATTGATCTGGTAATTGGGGATGAGTTATGAATGTAACCACACTTGCATTAGAGTAGTCAGGAGACAGTCTACCAGGAATATGGAGGATGACTGCAATGGGAGGAAACTGTAGGCATCTGACCAGAAAAGAGACTACACAGGGCATGAAGTAGGGTGAAATGTCACAGTGACTGTGAGAAGAGAGCTCACCATGTCCATCATCATCTCTAAACAGAAGCAAAAGAACAGTGGACTAACGAGACAATCACATAACGACTGACTCTATATCATACTGAAGCACAGAGTGTAAAGCCTTTGATGAATATTGCCTAGTCTATGGAAAGTGCTCAATGATTATTTGTTAAATAATAGATTATTTCATTTAGTTACATGGTATTTTAAGTATTACATGATAAGAACTTCAAATTTATGTATCCTCTCTTTTTCTTTTCTTCCTATTACAAGTTTGTGGAATGAAGAAAAGGAATGTATTATTTCATAACAGAAGAAAATTATATAGGTCATGCTAAGCACAGCCTCAGGGAGGTTGCCCAGGCCAAGAATTGTTATTTGAGTGTGGAATTTAGTCTTAGACATTTAAGGATTTGGTAGAGTGGGGCATATTTAGGTTCTAGGGTTGAGGCCAGAGTTCTGGTAGTTAGCTAGTGTCATTGGCATTCCAAATACAAAAAGGTAATTAAAAGATGAATTTTTTTTAGCTTTATCAACATCCATATTTGCACATAGTTCTTGTTCCTATGTGTTTTCACCCAAGCTAGTATTATTTTAACAGTGGTGGTAGAAATGGTTTCTTTAACACTATATGGAAAAGCAAGAGCTTCAAACTCTGTACTAAAGAGTTAGTTGAGGGCTACATAAAAGGGTAGCATATAAAAGAAAAATAAACTAGAGGCTGAAGGGAAGTTGTTAAGCTAGAATTGATTATACATTCAGTTTCATAAAAGTTCTTAAGAGAAAAAAGATGTTTAAATAATTATACATAATATATAGTCATAAAAATATACGACATTACCCAACTTCTACTTTTGCCCCAAATATAATATTTCCAATCTTCATCATTCTGTCAGGTGGGTAGTATTATCTCTATCTCATAGGTATAGCCCAAAAAGATTAAGTGATTTGCCTAAGTACATCTAGTTATTAAATAGAAATTATTTGAAATCATTTCTGGATTAACAGGGTATAAAGAATTATTTTTAAAAGAGCAAAATCACAACTCTAACCTAGGTCTGCTTGACTGCAAAGCCTATACTCATTTATCTCACTTTTTATAAACTGGTTCATTCAGTCTTCCTTCCATTTCACCTAAAAATAATGGTGTCAAGTAGTACTTAGAAAGCAAGATAAGAACAGGCAGTTTAACTTGTGAACTAAATTATGTTGTGAATATGTGTGTGTGTGTGTGTGTGTGTTTGCCACTCTCTACAGAAATCACTCACATCTAAAATTATTTTCAGGTTGAAACCTGAGCTTGCCACTCTTCTGGGAACCTTGTTCATTCATTCATTCATTCATTCATTCATTCTCTTCTGATTGCCTACTGTCTGCAGGCACTATGCTAGACCCCAGGATACAGCAATGAAGCCCCCATGAGCCCCCAGCCAGTGGAGATTACACATAAACAAGCCATTACATATTAACCAGTGATTGGTGTCAGAATAGAGGGGGTGCCTCTTCCAGTCTAGGGGAGTCAGAGGAGAATTCCCATGGGAGGTAATCACTGCAGAATGACCTGAATGAAGAAGGGAACAGTGAAGGTGTGTTTCACAGTACTGAGAGAAGACTACTCAGAAGAGATAACACTTTCAGAAAAAAGGAGGTGTGCAGGCAGCAAGAGCTAACACGTGAGGTCATTCCAGCATGGTCTCTGTGATTCTTGGAGCCTGTGTGATACCAGGAAAGCCACTTTCCCTCCCTTTACCTTAATTTCCTAATATGTAAAAGAGAGCAGGTTAAATGGGTGATGTCTAATTTCCCTTCCTCTTTAATATTTGGTGGCTTTCTGTAAGCTTGGGGATGGTTCGTGGCTGACGTGGGTGGTGGAGTCTGCTAGGGTGGTGAAAGGGATATCCCTTGGCAATAAGGGAAGAGAGCTAAAAGGTATAAGCCCTAGTGCTATAGAAAAGATGGAGGAAAGAAATGGACTTTGGCACATCTAAGAAAAAAGGACATGAGCTGATAAGGCTTTGTTGGGGATGGTGGAAGTATTGTCAGAGGGACACAATCTTTGGAGCTGACTTTATTTGTGAACTTTTCTCTTCTCTATACCCTATTTCTCCATTCTGACAATGTGATTCTGTCCTGTGTTAAAATCTGTGACAATATAGCTCGATGTGTCCTTCCCAGTGCCTGTTAAACTAATGTCTAGTAACTTTCAGAGAATAGGGCATCATTAAGACCTGGTTTCTCTGAATCACACTCTTCACTTATGGATTCCTTTCACAGAGAAAACTTTGAAAACTTCGGCAAAGTGCAAAAAAAAAAAAGGGGGGCTTTGGATTTAGGTAGACATTGGCTTAGGAATGAGCAAAATGTTGGCTGTGGACTCTAAGAAGATAGCAAAGAGAAGAAAAGAGGGAAAATATAGGAACTTTAAGGATAGGAGTTTGAAGCCAGGTTCTGACCCTTGTTGTCCCCGAGACCTTGCGTACATCATTTATCTTCTCTGAATTTGACTTTCCTCATCTGTGAAAGGAGGGCAATAATCCCACCTCAGTGATATTGTAGAAGTGAAGTGAAATGTCACATCTGAGAACAGTGCATGAGACACAGGGCTCAGTGTGAGGGAGCCCCAACAGAGTTTGTGACTGCAGTGGGACGAAGCTGTTACCCAAAGGAAATGGGCCTGGGGGTGGTATCAGGGAAGAGAGAGGACACAAGTGCTTAGGAGACAGAAATACAGGTGTCCATGACACTAGCACCCATGTTAGGTGTTGCCTAAGGTAAACAGAAAGCTAGCAAAATGTTTGACACTTAAGTGCTCAGTAAACAACTGCTGAAACTCAGAGAAAGGATTTTTAGACCCCTCTTCTGTGTAAGACTTCTTACAGTGGTGTTGTTATCCAGCAGGCCATCTGCTCTAATTAAAATTTCACGGGTCTGAGGAATTTAGTGCTCTAACCTTGGAGCCTTGGGTACACTGGTGTTTTGTTTGAGGTTGATGTATTTGGAAAGATTACGAGAGGATGAATTCTTTGCCAGCTTCTAACTAGGCAGATATGAAGGTTTTCTGCTAGGATTTTTTTTTTCTTTTTGCTCTCTGGTACTGTGGGGTCAAAGATTAAATAAATTGCCACCAGACAGATGTTGTGAAGAGCTAATTAAAAAACTGACAAGTACCCAAGACGTCAGATGGTTATATTCATATGCCTTCCTTCATCAAAAGATCAGAATCACTGCAGCTTAGAAACACAAGCATTAAATTATATGTCCAGAAAGTCCGTGATTGCAGTAAAAAGGACAGTGTCTTTAAAGACATCCTTAATTACATGAATAGGTCTCAAAACTGGCTGTACATTTTAAATAAATGGAGAATCTTTTAAAAAATACCCATGTTGGGGCACCATGCCAGACCAATTAGAGCAATGTCTCAGAGGAAAGCACTGGTAACACTCTTTTTTAGCTCTCCAAGTGATATGAATATACAGCCAGGATGGAAACTACTGATTTAAAAATCAAACTATTTTAATATCTGTTTTAATCCTGGGAGACACTGTTATATAATGTATAGGAAACAGGAAGGGAACTTGAGTTAGACCAGTCATGGTTGAAATGACAGATCGGCCAAGATCATGTTTTGCTCTGTGTAAGTAACCTTTTTTCTACCTTTAAAATAGGGCTATTAGCTCCCTAATAAACTTTTGTGAGGTCTGGATGTGAACATTCTTTCATAAATAAAGTATGTGCTTATCTCTGGTTACTACCATTTGTTTTTAGTAAAATACTTTGTTAGGAATTTTAAGCCTGTGTCTCAGGCTTGTTTATAGATATAAATGAAAAGATTCTGAGCAGAGGCCCAAAGATGAGCACACATCAACCTAAAGCAGCCAGCACAATCGACTGTCTTGTTATGTTGCTGGTGTGTAAATAAACCACAGTCAGATCCAGTCCATGTGTATGTGTCTCAGAAGTTATAGATTACATAGATTTCCTTATTATCAAAAGATGCTCCTGGGAATGTTGTTACTACTGTCTATAATAAATACAAATAAAAATTCCCAGGTAGTATTTTACACTTGAGCCAGCAGCTCTGTTTTTATACAGTCAGCCAGAAAATGTAGACTTGGCTGTGTCTACTTGGATGCCAAGTAGCTCAAGCAATTATATTGCAGTCTAATTGCCCAAAGGGTGTGAACCTGCAGTTCTGTCAGGCAAGGTTTGATTATCCATGCTGGCCTTGGGAAAGAAGGGGAGAGAGGTTTTCTCCATGTTGCTATTTCTTCTCCTAGTCTAGGCCATTGGCTGTGACTTCAATGGTGTATAGAAATTCTGATGATTAAATAAAGTATTGTATGAGGAGAATATACAGATAAGATTTATTGACTGTACTTATATACTCCATGCCTTTTACTGTCCTAAGTATTCACATGTTCTAAGTATTAATATGTATTAACTTGCAAGCACCTGTGAAGTAGATTTTTAAATGCTTCTGTTACAGATAAGGAAACTGAGGCACAGAGTGGTTAAAGGAATTTCCCCCTGGTCACACAACCAGAAAGTGGGGAAACTGAGATAAGGGTGTGGGTGCAGGCCTGGGATCTAAACACTACACCCCTTGCCTTTTTATAGTATGAACGTGGTAATTCATAGTTCTTGCTCTTCTTCCTGGCTTCCTCTTAAAATTTCTAGTCTGAAATAGGTATGCTGTGGTAAACAGCATCATAATGCACATGATGGGTATTCACCAAATACTTACTGCCTGATTAATTGTTAAAACAGATGGCTAAGGTGTATATATAGTCCTGTCTAATAAAGGTTATATAGCATTGTGCTTATTGACACCTCACCTACAAAAAATCCCTAACAACTCTACTTAGTCAACTTAGTATCCAAGTCCCGACAGTGATCTGGCCCCCAGATGCCCTTTCCAACCTTTTTATTATGGCTTTGCTGTTTACACAAACCTTGCTAGTGTGTAAGCCTAGTCAGGAATGGGTCTTATTGTATTATGTTTCTCTTTGTGTGCCTAGTACTTAGTGGGAATCTAAATAATATTAATTGACTGAAGGAATGGCTTGGTCCCCATGACCTGCTACTTTGTTCATATATATGGTCTAAAAGCAGACACTGCCACTCCCTGGCTCTGCCCCTTTCCTTTTTCTAGAGCCCCATCTTCCATGATCTCATGTCCTAGTCCCAACACCAACTAGCCTTTCCTTGCTGTGTTAAACTTCACAAACAATTTCACCAGCAACATCTTACCTTTTACAAAAACGATGCTGCTAGGCTGCCACTCATTAGGCTTAGGTTTTAACTGTTTCTATTATAATGATGATGGATTTTCATCGATTTGCCCACACTAGCATTTAACTCTCCTTTTTAGCAGGTTTTGTCAATTTGAGCATTAATGAAAGAAAACCCTATTTAACTGACATGTTAATATAGCAGTGGAGGTTTAAAAAATACTACTGGCAAAGTTAACTTACATTGTATATGAAGGTGGGCCCTTTATAATGTTTAAAACTTGTTTTTCCTGTTATATAAACATGTCTTTATTATAATACTTGAAAGAGAAAGAACTAAGATTTGTTTAGCACCTATTGGGTATAACACAAGGGAAAGAACTTTTATTTGTTGTTGCATTTGGTCTTCAGAATGATGTTGAAAAGAAATAGAGCTTAGTAAGGGCCAGACTTTGTTGTCAGAAAGACCCCGATGTGAATTCCGGCCCTCCAGCCCACTTGCTGTGTGATCATAGGGAAGTCTCTTAGCCTCTCTAAACGTAAGTTTTCTTATTTGTAAACATCTATAATATCTCATGTTTCATATTTGGGTAGGATTTTGTTACATCCTCCCCCAACACATAAACAATGGCCAAATGGGAATCAAAGAACTGGTTTATTAATGGCTGGGTAAGTACCTGATATCCACCCAAACATAGGCCTTCTTTATTGAGATGCTCTAGCCCATGAGGCCAAGGCTTGGAAGGCTAAGTGAGGTCACCTGCCCCACCTTCCTGAATGTGACACAGCAAAGGACCGTCAAACAGGCTTCTACTGTGTCAGGTAAACATGTGGCTGGACTCAAGAGCAGAGCATTGAGCTGGGTCTGTCCCAAAGAGCCAGGCCCTGCTTGGGAGCAGGTAGTTCTAGTGTGACACCTGAGCATGACAGCAGGAAGAGGAAGAGTGGCAGAAGGCAATGCAAGCACAGGCAACGACTTTGAGGCACAATAACCTGCCCAACAGGGGACAGGGCATAAGTACTGCTGTTCTCTACGAACACTTCCACAGAGAGGCAGATACTTGAGCCAAAGGGAGAAGTGCCATTCCCAGCACCCCCAAACTTAACAACAAAATCTATAAGAACAAGAAACTTATCATCTTCTTACAGGGTTTTTAAATGGGATTAAGTAAGATTTTATATATATAAAGTGCCTAGCAAGTTCACACTGTGAAAGCCCCAGTGACCACTACACTCCATTAAGAGAAATATGTTTTTATTAAGTAAGTGTTATCATCAAGACCATTTTATAGCTGAACAAAGAGAGGCTCAGAGACAGGAATGATTGGTCTGGTTTAAAAGCCAATAACAACAATAACATAACAAATAAGCCAAAAGCAACCAGACCTTTTTACCTTGTGTTTTGGATTTAGAAACCCTCAGAAGCATTTTCATTAAGGTACTATACAGGGGAGATAAATAATCAGGCTATTGTCTGGAACTCTGAAGTTACCTTAAGCTTTCATAGCAGGTGAACTTGGGGTCAGGCTTAAAGGATGGGACACATGCTAATGAATATTTACAGCTAATGTCATTATCCATGGGTACCATTTGGGACCATCACTATCTCTTACATTATCCACGTAACACGTCTTCGTGCAGTGATCTCAAAATATATCAACAACTTTGATATACACACAAAAATTAGGAATAAGTAGTTTCACTTCAGGTTGGACAACAAGGTCCTATATTAAAACAATTGGACAGCAGGAAAGTCCTTGTCTCTTTGCATTAAATTTGAAGAAACACATCAAAGAAGTTCTACAAATTGTGATGAAAACAATCAAATTTAACTTTACTAGAAATCTTCACTTTACCTCTTTTTACCTGAGCAAAGATATTTTCATTTTAGTACACTGATAGTAAATACTTGGTATTTCTCAGTTTTCTGACTACCAGGGAAAAAGGCAACTCAGTCTATAATAATTAAATAATAAATTTTAGATTCAAGTGCATGTGCCATATTTTCTACAAATTAAAGCTTATTTCATTCTTGAAACTCAACTCAGATTTCTAATTTCACATATGCCTTTAAAGAATTATATTCATCTGGATTGTCCAGGTAATGCCACACTAATAAACAACCCCAAATCTCAGTGGCTTAAACCAAGATCATGATCACACTTGTGCTACTTATGTCACCCTGGGGTGACTGGGATACTTACCTCTACTTGATTCTCACTCACAGACCCGGGCCAAGTGAATGTCATCTCTGTGCTTCCACAATTGCAGAAACAGAAAAAAGAACATGGGGCATTGAGCACTGGCTCTTATTGCTTATACGAGGACTCTTCAAAAAGTTGGTGGAAAGGGTCATATTATCTTTTAATTCTATTTTTTCATGAACTTTTCATGAGGAGTAACCTCATATGTGAAAATGAAACACATCATCTCACATTTCCTTGACCAAAAAAAATTCACATGTCCACACCTAACTTCAGAGAGGTCGTAACAGTGCCCTTTTACCATTTGACTGGAGAGCGGAGAGCCAGAAATGTTTGTGAAACCACTAATGACCACTACAAAAGGCATCCTGTTACTTCTATTTTAGATCAAGGTCTACACGAGTGGTATGTGGCAGAGGACAATTATAAATCTAAATAGGTTAGAATGAAGACTTAGGCTTCTACTACAATACTATGCAATATATAGTATACAATTACGTGAATATAAGAAAATTGCCCACTGACTTAAATTCAGCCTACTAAGTGAATCCACTAAACACTATTTCCCCTGTATGACAAAATGAAATAAATATTTTTACTTTTGTGAGGGACTGAAACGCAGAGTTCTTTGAAGGAATAAGTGAGCGAGGGGAATAGGAAGAGAATGCATGGATAGCATATAGGAAGGGGTATTTAAGTGAATTGCCCAAAATACTGCCCTATTGGCTCCAACATTATTTTTGAATATTGAATAAGAAAAACTGTTTTTTCCCCTTAGGAAAACATAAACATTGATGAAGCCTCCAGATGCCTGGTGAAACACATACTTGCAAATGAGTGTGACCTAATGGAGTCTATCGAGCCGGACGTCGTGAAGCCCCATCTCACATCGCCCAGGATCGTTAGCTGCTCCAGCTGTGCCAAATCCTAGTACTCCTTCGTAGTGTATGATAGGAATAATCCCATCATCCCACGAATTGTGTCTCAATTTTTGCCATTTTTGGTAAGTGGGAGGATAGGGAAACACACATGGCAAGACTAAGATCTACACCTGTATCTTTCCTGTAAGAGAGAAATAGCAGATGTTCTTTTTATGTTTTTCCCACCATCAGCATGTTTACAAGCTTTTTAAATATTTAGTCTGTTACAAAATTCTGTGGTGTAGCTGACCAAAATTTTGCAGGGTCAGAGTCAGCACTTTTGTTTGCTTCTTTAATTCAGCAAAGGCCTCAGGCTTCTAAGAGAAGGGGAGAAGAGCAAACTAGCTGTCCTCTTAAGCATTGGCTCTTGCCTTTTCCCTGGAGTCCTTGACCAGACTTCAGTACAGTCTCTGATGTTCTGACAGGTCTATTAAGCAGAAGCAGTATTTTCTCCAGAGATGACCTCCATTCTCAGCAGACCTAAGAGGTGTCTCTGATTGAGCTCTCTGGAGTCCTGTACACAAGCATCCTGTGCTTTTATTGCCTTCATTGTTAACTTGCCATGGCTTAAATGTTGGTTTAACTGAAAACTGTATAAAAAGACCTGTATGTGCCTTTCTGTTAGCTTTCTCTGATTCAAGCTGTGGGATTCTTCTAAACGTGTAATATATATTATATATATTTTCACAAGTGAGCAATTATACATTAAAAGATACTGTTTCCCTATTTCTGAAGGAGCTTTAAGTTTCTCAGTATTGTAAACTTTTTTTTTGGTAGTGTAACCATGGTTCTCAAGATCCGTTTTAGAAATCTAGAATTTTATTTCAAAGAGGAGGTGAAAAACACGCCCTTAAAAGAACTGGTGGGCACTCTTAAAACTCAGATGAGTCTATTTCATCTACATCTTCTGTTCATACTGACATTTAGGCCAAGAAAGGAAGCAGTGTCCATATATTTTTTGATTAATTAGGAGAATATTTTCTCATATATTCTGGTCAAGAAAGGTGCCAGGCCAATCAACATAAAAAGAAACAACTAAAATGTACATGGTGCTAATATGCTGCAAGTAGTTACTATTTTTTAATGGCATTACTGTCCATTGACATTCATAGCACACTCAGAGGGGCCTTATCTTTTGTCACACATGTTTTTTGATGTCCTGCCCATGGTCTCTTGACATTCACTGTCTCCAAAAACACCAATCATATATTTCCCTATTGTGTTTGTGACCCTTTCCCTGGAGACATTCTCTGGCCCCTGGAGCAGGTGGCCTACGAGGCAGGCAGGCCAGACGTGCCAGGGAGTTAATGTCTCCAAGAGAGGCCGTCAACCAATGATAACAGGGATTGGGGGATAACTACCCCAGGTTCCTTGTCCCTCAGGAAGGACAATTCTGAGGCATGCTGTGTGCAGTCTCTGAGGTTGTCAGTGAGATTAAGTCCCTGGTCCTACAGGGGTAGCCTTCCCACGTGACTCACCATCTGCTTCCTTTCTTTCTTTCCTTTCTTTGCTTCTCCACTTCTCTACTGATACTTCCTGGGTTCATTTTCCAAATAAACTATTTTCACTGAAATCCTTGTCTCCGGATCTTTTTAGGGGGGGAACTCAACCTAAGTTAGTTAGGACAGAGGTGGTCCTAAGAAGCAGATCTACAGTGTCAGCCTCCTGAACTGAATTATTCACCATCCACGTGATAGTAAAGACCCTCTTTCTCATGGATAATGTATTGGAGCTAATCTCTGACAAGCACTGTAATTACAAAGACTCTCATCAAGTGGATAGAATATAGGTGGAAGGAAATGCTATTGCTCTTGTGTTTGAAAGATGTCAGATAATGAAGTTAGTTAATTGCCATGGAAACTCTGAAGGAAGAAAAAATTATGGACTCAGATCAGCAAATTCTTAATTTAGAATTTGGTGTGAAAGCTGAAGACCTCCAAGCAACAATCAAAATGACCCTTATTTCCTTCAGCTGAAAGATAGACCATACTGAAAATCAGACCCAAAATTTGATTTTATGAGTGGCAGAGTTTTAAGAGAGGCCAAATTCACAGAGCTACCATGTCCCCTCTCTTAAAGGAGTGGGATCCCAAAATATAGGATGAGATATTTGGGTATATATCCTTTCTTGAACCCCCAGGTTCCTCTGAAATTCTGGCCTAGAAAAAGAGGCTTTTTACCCTTTCTAGTGGAAAAATAATCAACTGCCACATAGAAGCCCCACCTCAGTAGACTGTTTTAAGACAACTTTTCTCCTTTTCAAGTTCTGCTCCCATTTTTTCCCCTCATTGCTTCTAGACAAATAACTTCGGTCAAGTCTTAGCATGACTTGGGTGGAAAAGGATGACCTCTATTGCAGGATGAAATGTATCATTCATCAAATGAACTGCAGAACCTGGCTAATAAATACTAATAGTAATTTGGAAAACGGTCCAAAGAACTGGTCTTAAGATATTAATATATTGGATCAGGAAGGACACAATATCGGACCAGAAAGTCACTAATCTGTTTATATGAAGGCACTCTTTTATGAGTTAATTTTTAACATTATGGCAAGTCCACCTGGAGTTGATCCTAATATGCTACTGGAATGGCTCTTTGAAGTTTGCAAATGATGCTAACCTAAAATTAATGACATGGATATGCCAGAACTATTCTGGCAAAGTATTGGAGAAGAGATCCAAGGTCTTATAGGAGTGGGAATGTTAAAATGTGTTTATTTGGAAAGGCTAGAGAACCTACCAGCTGATTATATTCCCTGAGATTATGTTCTTCAAAATGAACATTCATTTTTTTCTTTGGTCACCTCACTCCCCCAACAAATATTTACTGAACAATTACTATATTCCCAACACTTGGGCTAGCTGGTGTTGTGGAGATACAAATGACTAAGTCATGGTCCTAGATCTTAAGGTGTTATGATCAAATAGGAGACTCAGACATCTAAGCAATTCACCATGTTTTAAGAGAGAAGTCAAATGTCCAGGCCAAGATATCTCTTTGGAAAGCATAATTTGTTTCTAAATACAGTGACTGCAGTTCAAATCATGCTTAAAGAAATAGAATAAATGTTCCTACTATTCTCTGCCCAGAACAGTGAGATCTAGCCAAACTAGATTAATTTGTTTAGTTAGCTGTTCCTGCTGTTTAGAATATTCTGTTTACTTTTTTGTCTGGAATCCTACCCATCCTCAAGGATCAGCACAGTAACACAGCCTTATAGTCTTGCCCATGTCTATAGGCAATTCAAATCTTTTTTTTTTTTTTTTAGCTCACACAACTTTTTATTCATGCTATCATCAGATACTCACATGTCACACTATAATTATACATCAACTACTACTTATAGAACACATACTATAGGGCAGCTACTGATATGTAGCTTTATGTCATTTAATCCCCACAATAACCTTATATATTAAAAGTCCAATTTCTCCATTTTATATATGAAGAAATTGAGGTACACAAATATTTAGTAATTTGCCAAAGCTCCCACAGCTACCAGTTGGCAAAGCAAGGATTCAAACCCAGCAGCCTAATTCTAATGTTCATGCTCCTAGCCATTATGCTAAACGTCCTCCTCTTAGATTTTTGGAGGAGACAATATTCTGAGTGCAAAGCACAATGCTTAGCTCAGGAAATAATAGAGCTTACCATAGGCTGGACATTGCTAAGCACTTCTCAATAAATGTAAGAGATCATGTTGTCATGAGATAATATATATAAAACACTTAGCATAGTGCCTAAAACATAGCAAGCAATCAATAAATGACGATATTATGATATTATTCTGTCGGCTTAGTTATCTTTTAAATTGAAGTAGTACAAACAATGCTATCAGATTAAAATGGTAGATATTTTTTGAGGTATCAAAAATGGAACCCCAGGGCAAATCTACAGAGGTAAAAAGTGAATTAGTGGTTGCCTAGGCTTGGAGGGATTTGTCAGTGACAGCAAAAAGGTGTGGATTTTCTTTGGGGGATGATGAAAATGTTCTTAAATTGATTGTGATGACCACTGCACAACTTTGGGAGTATACTAAAATCCATTGAATGGTATACTTTAAATGGGTGAAATCTATGGCATGCAAATAAATAATTATAAAACCTGATCCCCCCCCCCCAAAAGTGGAGCTACAGGAAAAAACGTTATGAAATTATTGTTTCCCCCAATGCATTACTTTATCCTAACTATGGATTATAGTCCTGGTGTTATTCCACAGGAAGGAATCCTAGGAGGTTCCTTTTTACTGCTGCTGTCACCTGCTATGTTAGTCAACACTCTGAATTCATGACTTGCTCTCAGATGTTGAAACTACCATTATACATGGGTTTAAATTCAGCTTCATCTGAGCTGTTTCCATCTGAAAATATCCTTGACTTTTCTGGGATCGCAAGCACCAGAAAATTCCCCAATATTGGAAGAGAAAAGAACATGAGAAATCCCAATAAAAAAGGTTTGAAGTGCTGATGGTCTATACCAGAATAAGTCTCAAAGATGAGGGTAAAATGCCTCTTGGAAGTATGTCCACGACTATTTCATTGGATGGATGAGTCTGAAATTTTCTTGTCAACAAATCAACTTATTTTCCTCAATTTGATTAATTTTCAGAATTTTAATCCCCAATACCAGGAAGTATATTCTGAAATAAAATGTACTCACTGAAACGGTACTGATAGACATAAGACTCTGGAATGTAAAATTCCAGATGGCCCAGATTATGCTTTCTACCAAAATTTTCTTTCAAGAGAGCTCAAAGAAGGCTTATGAGAGTGTTTCTTTTTTAATGTCAAATACAAAGAGTGCTATTACTTGTAGTAGAATACAACGTTTTCCGTTTTGTCTTGAACTGACTTTTTAAGAAGGTACCTTATGCGAGATGTGTAACATCAATCAATTTGTACTTGTTGAATTCCTTAATCAAATAGCTATCAAGTGGCTGCTCTGAGCAAATTGCTGTGTTTGGTGTATTAAATAGGTCACATGTCAAGGTCTCTAACAAAATGCATAGTGCTTAATATATGTTCATTTCTTTCCTTTCTCTGTGATAGTTGTCATGGAAACAGGAGGAATAAAAAGTCATGGGTCCTTGCTCTTTAAGTTTGCGGTTTCCCTGGGGGAAGAGGGAGCTGGTTAACAAGAAAGGCAAAAGATAGAGCTGCAGATCAAGAAAAGAAGATTGTCTCTGCTTCTACTACATGGCAGTCTTTGTTTTATTTTATCATTATAATAAATGTTAATAGCTATCACTTATTGCTTGGATTTTATAGTATATCTTTTCCAAACATAAAGTCATTTAATCATCACTACTACTCTGTTGGGAAGTGCATGGTTGGTGACTTCAAATTTTACAGATAAGGAAACAAGCAAATAGAAAAAAAGTCCACATGTGTCATGTGATTCTAGCAGGATTTCTAGTCAGCGCATCTGCACTTGTGGCCACAATGAGCTAATCAAAGCACATCGTTCCTCCTGGCTTGTGTGATAGATCCAGGGGTGTGCTTGTGATCCAAGCTGAGCCATGCAGAGTCTTTTCCTGTGCCTTTTCCCCCCAAAGCTTTAAGAAAGGGGGCTGTAGGAAATGGTCTTCATTCTCTCACCCCATGTGAGAGTTAGGGGAACATATAACCAATAACAGAGAGATGAACAGTCAAGCATGACAGAAGGAGAACAGGGAAGAATGAAGATCCCACCTGAGTCTTGTGGTCCAGCTGTATATGAATCCTGATTTAACCTTTAACTTCTTAGTTACAAGAGGCAATAAATTCATCTTTGATTTCTTTGTTCATTTGTAACTGGGAACTCAAGTGCTCCTGAATAATATAGCTATACAGCCATTGAAAGTGGATTTAGACTCGTACCCAGTGTATTTGTGTACATGGTCCAAAGGTCCACATCCTTGACCATAATGTTTATTAAAATAATAGCTCCCACTTACATGGGAGATTTTTATATGCATTGGAGGCTTTACTTCAAATATTCTATCAGTAGGAAAATATATAAAGACATAGCTGATGGAAGAACAGGTGCTTTATGCTGATGCAAATTTAATAGTATCCAAAAAGAAAATAAATAGTGACAAGTGGCTTATAGAAAAAAAAAAAAAAGCATGCAAATACTTTGCAGGAATAAATAATATTGTGAGGTGACAATACAGGAAACTGTGATAGACATGTAAAACCATGGATTGTATATGAATTAATATATTAAAAGTTAATGTATTTTAATATGTCAAAATATGTATTAAAAGTTAATATAAAAATGCTTTAATCAGAGTGTGTTTGCATAGAACAATCAGGAGGTAGATGTTCTTAAAAGTTAATAAAATAAGGTCTGGGAATCTCTAGAAAGAGATAGAGAATATTGAGAGTAATCAAAAAAGGATGGAAAATAAAAATTTTGTGAAATTGCTAAATAATAATAGTATCCTGCAAGAGAAGTATGAGAATAAATTTGATAAATGCCTTAAATACTGATTGATTTTAAAAGAAGTGATATTTAGCTATTCTCTTTGGGAAAGGTAGTAAAATGAGAGAAGAATGGGTAACCAACATTCAGAAATGCTCTGTTTAAGCCTAAGAACGCAGAGAACTACCATGAGTATATGTGTGGGGGGGGTAGGGGGACACAATTATTTGAATATGACAAGTAAATGAAATAATGCTGAATCACAGGTACTGAAAAATTATCATAGTGAGTTAGCATTCAAAATACTATTCATTTAGTACCCACTTTGTGCCAACTACTATACATATGCCACTTAGTCTTCATAGCAACACCACAAAATAATCATTAGTAACTCAATTTTAGAGATGAAGAAACTAAAGCTCAGAGATCTTCAGGGACTCTCCCAAGGTTGTGCAAATAGAAAGTGACTGCGCCAGCACTCCAATGCAAGACTGGTTGACTCAAAAGACCATACTTCCAATATGTCTTCATGTGACCATATTTAGATGACAGCAGTTTTTAAGATCATATATTTACTTTGTGTATGCATTAGCTAAGGTTCAGTAAAGAGACAGGCATTATACAGTAAATTAAACAAGGAACATTTAATATAAGTAATTGTTAATTAGTATAAGGAAATTAATTATGAAGAGTTGGTTAAAGAGACCTCTAAAGAATACAAGAATAGCAGACACTGGAAAAAGCCACCACTTCTTGGACTGAGGGAGAGATTCCAAAGAAGGAAAAAACTTGGTAGAGCCTCCCCACTGCCCACCCCTTGCCTGAGTCTGAGACTCAGACTTTGCTGAGGAAGGTGGTGTTGAGGTCCACTGGGTGGCGGAGAAATTCACTTAGGTCCCTCGTGCCCGGGTGATGAGCAGGAAATCATTTTCTGAGAATTCACTGGCTGAGGTGCCATTGACACTCACTGGAGAGTGTCCATCACTGGGTTTCCATCCCTCACTGCCAATGCCTTCTGGCAAGAAAAGGTGTCTGCTGGTCAGGAAGGTGTCCTCTGGCAGCACACCACAGAAGCAAGAAGAAAAACATTGGATCTAGGAAAAGAATCCTCTTTCTCCTGCAATCTCTCTCTAGCATCCTCTCCTGACAAATGCCTTATAGTGTGTCTGCTGACAAAAGAGAAATGCTTGCAGAGTCCAGCTCTAGAATCAAAAAACAGTCAAAAGAGGGTGGATTTAGAACAAAGGAGCAATAAATTGGTAACTGGTACCATGTATTAATTAGAGTAAGCCATGATCACTGTGGGAACAAAGAACTCCAAAATTTCAATGGCTTGAAATAATAAAGGTTTTCTTCTCACTTAAGTCATGATCTGATGCTAGTCAAGTGACTCTATAAGGCTACTCTTCCATAAGTAGAAATTCAACTATTTAGACTTCTTCCCTTGTGGCTGCAACATCCTTGGTATTCTTTGTTTCTAGATGTGCAGATGGAAGAAAAAGAAAATGTTAAGATTAAGGGGCATACTTTAAAGCCAGTCCTGTAAGTGGTATATATATACAACACTCACATTGAACCGACCAGAATTTAGCCAGAACACTCCTAGTTTTATGAGAAGCTGTGAAATGTATTGTAGAAAAATAAAACAGTAAACATGTAACTTTGTTTCTGCCACACTGTATTTCAAATGCTTGTTCTGTCCGTTATTAAGTTTGAGCAAGTTATTGTATGTCTCAGAGTCTTCATTAACTCATCTATAATATAAAAATAATGACCTTTACTTCAAAATAATGTATGAGGTTTAAAGAAATGTTACATAAAGCACTAAACAATAGAACCACTACACACTTAGACCTGCAGTAAATATTAAATTTCCTAAATCAGTAATTATCAAAGGCGGAAGAGGAAATGAGATACATATCAAAATCTCAAAGAGGTGGTGATAATAGGAAAAATATTTAGTCTTATAGTTTTATATTTGGAAAGCCAAAATATTTAATATTCTGGTAACAGAAATCTCAGAAGATTTAAAAATCTTTATTTAGAATAATTAAGACAGTTTACTTAAAGTCTTTGTCTACTAAGTCTTTGTGCTACCTCAAGAAATGATTACATTATTTAATGCTGTTGGATATACTAATTATTCTAATTTGAGCATCACATATTGCACACAGGTATTGATATTCAACACTGTATGCTACAGATATATACAATCAACTATGTTTCAATAAATAAAAAAAATCTTTTGTGGTTGGAATATTTAGAAATTAAATTCACAGCATGGATTTGCAAGAGAAAAAACATGGCAGATCAGTAATACATAGGAGAAGGTAGAAAGGGCACTAGGTGGGATGACATAACAGCATCTGGTGTTTGCTTTGAAAAATAAAAGAGGGACGGAAAGGGAAGAGAGTGATAACACAGTATTTATTAAAAGGGACATGGGTTAAGAACGGTTGCAAAACATTACTGTAAATGCTCGTTAGGCGCCTGCCTGTGTCATCGTGCCCATTTGACTTAACTCACATGCATGTAAGGAAGTTTCAGAGCAAGGAGTTGGAGTGCTTTGGTTCTGAAATGACACTGCCTACATTCAAGTCTAGTGTGCTTAGTATTCATGTGCCCTTAAATCGACTTACTTTCTCTCCTTCTTAAAGGAGAATATAATTTTTAGCTGGGTATTTGAACACTCAGATATACAGCACATTTTCCAGCCTCCCTTGCAGATGGGTGTGGCCATATGATTAAATTTTGGCCAATGTGAAATCAACAGAAATTACGGGTGCAGCTTCTGAGTTTTGTCCTAAGGGAAGAATGCATTATTCCTTCCCCCTTTGGAATGTGGCCATGAAGTAGAGAGCTGGAACAGTCATCTTGAACTCAAAAATGGAACCATAGAATGAAAGAGTAAAAAGATTTGGGGTTCCAGATAATGAAGGGTTGACCTACCAACCAGGGAACATCTACTTTGATATTTTTAGAATAAAGGAAAAAAAAACCCTCTATTCTGTTCAAGCTATGATATTTGAGGTGTTTGATACAGCCTAGCATGCATCCTTGGTAAAACACTCTAATCTTCTGGTTTTTTAGTCTGCAAAACCGAGATGTTAATAATAGTACTATATTTTCTGTTTTTTGTGAAGATTCAATAAAAACAGCAACAAGGACAATGACAGCAATATCAGACGTTTATATAGCACTTCGTGTCAGGCTCAGTTCTGTGTTCTTTAATTATAGAAAAACATCTGGTACATTAGTAAGTACGGATGTCTGCTATTGTTATCTTCCTATTTCCTTCATGATCCCCAGGATAAGCATGCCAATTCATATTTCACTCTATCCTTTTTTTTTTTTTTTGAATCTTTATGGGTGTATTTACCTCTGAAATTAACATCAGAATATTTTCTTTTACATTGCTGAAGTTTCTTTTTTATATATATTTTTTATGAATATTCATGAAATACAAAGCTGATTGTCACCCCTGTGCCCATGATGTGAAGGCCAGATTCTCAATGGCAACATGCTCTATCCTTTCTCAATCCCATGGGAATTGCAACTAATATTCTGTGTGTCCAATTATTTCTATATTGACAGCAATATAAACATAGTAAAGTAGTTATAAATATGAATGCAAGTCATAAAATTTAAATAACATAATTATGTATATTATTAAATTTCTTTGTTGTTCACCTGATAACTAGCTTTTGGAAAGCTTATCAGCAAGCTCGTGGCCATGGAAATAAAAACATTTTTTGTAGTATTAAAAATCAGCAATATCTTTATATTTCATCTTATAACAAATATGAAGCATGCATATTGCAGAAAATAAACTAAACTAATATAGCAGTCATGAATGATTCCCTATTCAAATTAACCAGTCTTTTTCTCTGCTTCAGTGGAATTGTGTTTAACATGACATTTTGGGACCTAATTTTTTCTCTTTATAATGAATGTCTTTCTAATTCATGAAATATTTCTATAAATTTTGAGGGCGAATTGAAATCACATTGTATTAATATATACTATGGTTACTTAACCATACCATTAATTCTGGACATCTACATGGTTGTCAATAATTTGCCTTTAAATAATGTTGCAAAGATACATTTTTATGTACACCCATGATTAATTCCTTTGTAAGTTCCTAGAGGTGAAGTTGTTGAATCAAATGTTATGCAAAATTTTAAATCAATCTGAGAATTACTTTCAGAAAGTTTGTACCAATTACCACCCCCATGAATGATGTTTGAAAATGCCCAAAGAACAGAAAAATTTATGGTGATCTCTCTTTACACACACATAACCACTGTAGAAAGCCTTTCAATGTGTATGTTGGGGAGGGAGTGGTAAATATATGAGAAGAAAAATTTGGAGACACTGAAAACATGATATCAGATCACAGCAATATCACTTTCAATTGGGAGGAAAAGTGGTGGACTATTTGGTACAAAACTATGCTATCCACCCTAATGAATCATTGTGCAGTATATGCATGTATTTAAATAACACACTGCACCCCACAAATATGTACAAATAAGTGTTAAAATATTTTTAATAAAAATAAATAAATACATAAATGTAGACTTTAGTCTCTTCCCTCCCCCTCTTTTTCAGTACCCTTGGTACCAAAAAATAGATCAGTTAGCTGTCTAGTAGTTGGGAAGAAGTGAAAAATAGGATTTCCTAAGAACTATTTTGTCCACTTGAAAGATGTAACCTGCAGGCTCCTGCAAAACCTGCTTTCCCATAGTATTACTAAAATTAATGTCATGTCTTTGTGCTTTATAGTGTTATAGTACATTTATTCTACCAAAGTATTATTAAAATTTTGAAGTACTAATATTCATAGAATCATCCGAGCTTGTTTTAAATCCATGACAACAAAATGTTCTTACTAAAATACTATTGAGGTTGTTTACCCCTTAATTTTGTATAAGCTAGAATTCTAATAACAGAATAAATACAGAAATAAAATTTTCCCAGAGCAATATTAAGCATTTTATTTTAATTATAGAAGAAATAAGGTTCTTTGATATTTTGGGTTGGCAGAATATAAAATATGAACTATTAAGGATTATTGGACTATCTATTGTAATTTTAACACACCATTGTAGAGACTTTTTATATGATTTTCTTGTTGTTTTAAGGCAACACACAATCTCACTACCTCCTCTTCCCTTTTTGTACCCTCAGAAGAATGCTAGGCTCCTGTAAATCATTCCGTAAGTGTTTTCAATTTATGAGTATCTTTAGGTTTTTATCCCAGCCACTCATTTTACAGATGAAACTGAAGTCTGAGAAGGTTCAGTAACACATATGAGGTCATGCTACTAGCTAAGATATAGAATAATGGCTGAAAGGCACATCTCCACTATTTCTCTAATAGTGTTTCCTGCCACTGAGAAACTACCAGGTACTAGGCATTCTGCTTACATGACTTTATTTAATTGGCATAGAAAACTTTCAATGTGGATTTAGATTTTCATTTGACAAATAAAGAAGCAGAGTCTTAGAGAGGTTAATTAACTTGAACAAGGTCACACAGAGTAAAAATGGGTTCAAGTTCAGTTCTGACCCTTAGCACATGTCTTTCTGTTACATTGCCCTATCTCCTTCATAGTAGGCTCTCTATTTCATGCTGCTATCCATTGTTGAAATATCTTTCATTGTGTTATTATCCTGTTTTCTGTGCACTAAATTTCTGATAAGAAGCCAGGCAGCCACCACCAAATAAGACTGTACGTGTGCGTGAATGTATGTACAATGTATGACTGCATACTAACATAGCTGATATGTACTAGCTCAGAAGGGTTCAAATTCTAAAGGTGTTTAATCATTCCCTTTGATAAATCAAATCAAAAGCAAAGTTGGCAGCCACCTGGAGGGGCTGACTTTACAAAAGAGAAACGTAAGCTGTAGAATATTGACAAAGTGATCCTCTTTTGTAAATTGGTTTTATATGTATTGCTACATTCAGTCGTCACAACCATCTATTTTACTGATAAGAAAACTGAAGTTCTGAGATCCTAACATATTGTTTAAAACCTCAGTTATACAGAGACACAATGGAAACTGTCCTTTTCTAATTTTCTAAGTCTTCTACTTGTGGAGGAATTTCTTTAAATTTGGAGGTGGTACAAGTTGGGTGTGAAAATGTAGAGCTAACAGAGGGAATTAAGGGGTGAAGGGACTCAAGTTCTTTGTGCAGTAGTGAATGGATTTGGCCCTAGGGTGCTCATCACATCCTCACTACACCTTCTTTGTGCGTCACAAAGCTGAGGCCACCACAAGGCACACAGTACAAAGCAGTCCTGATGCATCCTGGCAGTGCCCTAGGGAGGGTTCCACTCCTTATTATTTGTTACTCTCTTCTCCGTGCTCCTGCAGAATGAGGCACATATATTACTCACAAGCAAAGATTGTTTAACTTTCCCAAAGCAGACTCAGTGTTTTCTCCTGACAGTTTATAAACTCTCTGGAGCACAGACAGAGTGCTGTGTCTCCTCTGTACCTAGCTCACAGTAAGGCAGGTGCTAAGTACTTGCTGATTGTCTGATCGAATGTACCCAAGCTGTGCATCTGGAATTGGACCTGAAACACTCCATTCCCTATAAAGTAACACTCACTTCATGGGGTATTGAGAGATAACCTGGAAAGCCATGGGAAATAGTAAAGTCACTACTCTGAAGCCATGTCTGTTTTAATTTAGACCATCCAGTGTTTCAGATTTTTCTATAGAAAATGAATGAGAAAATATGAGGATACAGATCACTTTTCTCCTTTATTGTATATTATTTTTCTTAAGATTTTTCTTCTGTTTAAAAACGTTTAGAGGTATAAATCTGTTCTTTATTTGAAAAACACAAAATAACAGAAAAAATTAAATTCTCCCCCAAAATTCCTCGCCATAATTATACTACTGACATATATACATTGATATTGACATTTTTATATATATGCTTCTAGACTGTTTATATGTGTATTTTTTCTTTTATTTTTTAAAATTTAAAAATACAGTATCATATTGTATACACAATGTTACTCCAAATAGTAGAAGAATCTGTTCTATGTACAGAACTTTTTTTAATATAGCAGCTTCTTCCTGCCTTCCTTCTTTCCTTCCTCTACTTCTTCATTTTTATTGTAATAGAATCTTTTCCTTGAATGCAATTTATTTATTCAGCAATTTGTTAGCATTGTTGAAGTTGCTAAGGATAAAACAGTAAATAAAACAAAGTCCCTGCTGTCATGTAGGTTGCATTGGTCTACAGGATCGATCTACAAATAAATCTATGATCTGTTAGGTGTTAATGAGTTTCATGAAGAAAAACGAAGACACATAAGAGGAAGAGTGTTTCTTGGGGCACTATTTTATACAGATTAGTCAAAAAAGTCTTCTGTGATGAGGTGACAATTGAGCAGAGATCAGAATAAAATAAACTGAGCTATAAAAATGTGTGGGAGAAGAAAATTCTATACAGAAAGAACAGAAAACATAAAGGCCCTGAGGTGAGAACATGCTTGGAGTGTCCAAGGAATCTCAGAGGCCAGTGGGACTTGAAGATGCTAGCAAGGGAGAAAAGTAGTGAATGAGGGAAGGAAGGCATTGGGGAGGGTGAAGATGATGCTGGACTTCTTAGCTTGACTTTTAACTGAAATAAAACAGGGAACCATCAGAGGCTGCTGAGAAGAGGAGCAGCATGTTATAACTGAAATTGTAAGAAGGCTTCTCTGGGTGCTGCATGGAGTTTGCAGGGGTTGGAGGTAGACCTGGAGAGACGAGGTAGGAGACTAATACAGTAATCCAAGGGTGTGATGATGCTGGCTTGAATCAGGGTGGATGTGGATGAGGTGAAAAAGTCAAGGAGTCTTGATTTAAAGGTGGAACAAAAGGGATTTCCTGACAGATTGGATATGAGGAATATCCAAGGTTTTTGTACCAAGTAACTGTAAAAGCTGTGGGTACAGTAGAAGGAGTGGTAGTAATGGTGGGGAGATCAGGAGTTAAATTGGGGGCTCATTAAATTTGCCATACCAGTTGGAGATAAATAGTTGAACATTAGGTATATGACATTAGCATTGAGAAGAAATACTAGATTTAGCTAAAATTTTAGGAGTCATCATCTTATAGATAGTATTTAAAGTTATGAGATAACCTAGGAAGTAAATGTAAACAGAAAAAAAATTCAAGGACTAATGCCTGGGGTCCTCAATATTTAGAGTTTGGGAGATGAGAAGGAACAGCACAGAAGACTGAAAGGAATGACAGGGCAGTAGGAGAAAGAGAGTGACTTCCTAGATGCCAAATAGTATCTGACAACAGGAGTTACCATGTCAAAAGCTACTGGTGGGCTGGGTGGGGTGAGGACTGAGAATGTACCACTGGATTTATCAATAGGTGATCACTGTGACTGTGACAAAATGAGTTTCAGAAGGGAATGACAGAAAAGATAGGAGATACATATGTGTAATTCTAAACAACTCACCTGCTTTAAAGTGAAGCAGAGAAATGGGTTTGTAACAGAAATGCTACTGGGATCAAAACAGAGCATTTTGTTTTGTTTTATTACTTTTCTCTTTTGTGTTTTAGGATGGGAAGTGTATTGCATGTTTGGATGTTGAAAGAAATAATCCAATAGACTGGGAAGGGGAGGGAGAAATTGATGTTGCAGGAGAGAGAGGGACAATTACCAGATGGATGTCTTTGGGTGAGAAGAGATGGGATGTCCTGCATGAATGGAGGAGTTGGCCTTAAGTGAAATGATGGCTACCTGTCCACAGTAACTGGTGGGAGGTAGTGTTTTGCTTTGCTTTCTCAGTGAAATAAGTAAGGTAGGAGTGAGGAGATGAATGCAGATGTTGAAGGCTTGAGGATAAATGAAAAGGTGTGAAATAACCTAAGAAGGAAGGAAGATTAATTGACTGAAGAAATATTTAATTGCCTGCCAGCACAAAGAACATACTTGAAGTTGGCAGTTATGAATATAAAGTGAGATCAGTAAGTGTGGCTGTGCTTTATTTCCAATCACATTTTGCTTTGAAAGCTCAGGTTAAAGTAAGTGGAGATATAGATTCAACTTGAATTGATGATTTAATATGGAAGTATGGATGCAAGGTAAGAGGAGCAATGGCTATGAGGGCTTATGTAAGTGAGTTAATATAATGTTTGACAGTAGAATTAAGTGGATAAGGAGAAAAGTGAAAACATAAGGAGTTCAGAGACAGTAAAGATATAGTAAGATCAATCTATTGTAGGTACAGCTGGGGTCAAAGGATTATTTACGAAAAGTGAAACTTGTTACTGGTGATGGCAGGTCTAGAGTTGACCTCAGAAGTGAGTGGCTAAGGTCGTTGGAAGAACAAGATCATTAAAGAAGATCAGGCTATAATATTAGAAAATTTATCTATGTGCATATTGAAATTACAAAAATTATAAGTGGAATTGGAGAGTGATGGTGAGCCACATGATAAAATCTTTAAGCAATGAGAAAAAATTAGTTCTGTTTCTATCTGGGAATTGGAGAGAATATTAGAAAAAAGCACCAAACTTGACCTCATTCATTTGGTCATTTATTCAGTATTACTGAGTCCTCCAATGTTGAAGAAAGTGGAGATGTTAACATGTGTAAAATAAAAATCGTACCTCACCAAGGTTTCTTGTGTGAGAGAGACAGAAAACAGAGCATGAAAGCTATGCCTGTGTGACCCACCAGCCACAGAAGCAACAATGCAGGTGTAGATCATTTTATTCCAGAGTTGAAGTAAACTTTTCAGATAAGTTAGCAAGGAGCCCTTTGAAGGATAAGTATATATTTCAAGACAGAAAAAGAGGGTCGGACATCTGGCAGAGACCAAGAGTATATGAAATGAAGTGAAAGGTGAGGAGAGGGTTACTTGACAGGCGTGGCAAGGTTCTTCTGGTGTAAGTAGTAAAGAAGCTGTCAACAAAGCTGATGCTGAAAGATGCGTGGAAGCCTTGGTAAGGCTATCTCATGCTGTAAGCAGTTCACTTCAAATTGCTGCCCTCCCACTCCTAACAATGACTTACCTATTTTCTGTCACTATGGATTTGTCTATTATGGTCATTTTGCAAAAACTGAATTATAAAATTCGTGATCTTTTGTGACTGACTTCTTTCACTTATCATTCATGTACAATATTTTGTGTGTTTGTAGACTTATGGTTTTTGATTCTCTTGGCTATATACCTAGAGGTAAAATTACTGGTAATAATGTAAATTTATGTCAGACTTTTTGAGGTACTGCCAAATTATTTTCCAATATGTCTCCACCATTTTACATTCCAAACAGCAACATATAAGGATTCCATTTTTTCCACCTCCTCACTAACACTTGTTACTGTCTCTTTTTGATTTTAGCCATCTGGTAGGTATAAAGTGGTAGCTCATTGTCGTTTTCACTTGCATTAAAACTGATTACTAAGGATGTTGAGCATATGCTCATGTGTTTATTGGCCATTTATACATCTTCCTTGAAGAAAAATTTATTCAGATCATTTGATCATTTTTAAATTGAGTGATTTGTCTTTTTGTTATTGAATTGTAAAAGAGTCCTTTATATTCTAGACAGAAGTTCCTTATCAGATATATGATTTGTAAGTCTTTTCTCTCATTCTGTGGGTTGTCAGCTCACTTCCTTGATGATATTCTTTGAAGCATAGAAGCTTTTTATTTTGATAACTTCTGACATATCTGTTGCTTATTGTGTCTCTTGTGTTGTTTATTTCATATCTAAGAGGGTGTTTCCGAACATAGGGTTCTAATGATTTATCCCTATATTTTTTTCTAAGTTTTTATACTTTTAGCTCTTTTATGTAGGCCCATAGATCATTTTGAGTTAATTTTTGAGTATGGTGTGAGAAAAGAGTCAACTTTATTCCTTTGCATATGGATATCCAGTTGTCCCAGCATAAATTGTTGAAAAGATTATACTGGCACCTGATTTTGCCTGAGAGGCCAAACTCCAATAAAGACCTGACTCCAGAGACTCTGGATAATATCCTCTACCATTTTTTTCTAGGCAGAGTGGAGACCTTAAGCCAATCATGGCATGTTCTGAGTTGCGGCCTATTAAAGTTTGCTTTACTGCTGTTTCTATTTCCCAGAGCTTTCAACTGAGAACCTGATGTATTCTTTACTCTTCTCTCTAGTGAGTACAGAATTCTAATCTTTGCCTCATGAGACTACCTAAAACCCCTGCACAGCTCTTTAGAGGCTTTCCACTTTGGTTTTTAGCCTCCTACCCTGCATAGCCCTAGTATTCAGCACATGTTTAGAGGAAAAACCTGGCAGTGTGGTTTAAGCCCCTTGAGTCCCCTCCAAATACTCTGCCAGTTTTTGCGTGCCCTCCGCAGATTCAAAGCCTGAATTTTTAGCCTCTGTTTATAGCCAGAATCAACAAATGCCCCCCGGGGAAAAGAAAGTAAAAGAGGATCAGCTCATATGCCTGGGGCTCCTTCCTCTGCAAAATTTCAGCACCTTTATAGTTCTAGTTACCTCAGTATCTGTCCTATTTTCAAACATGTACTCTCTTTATTGAATTGTTTTTACTGGTTGCTCTAGTCAGGAGCACTGTCCTACCATTAGCTAGTCCATTGTCCCTGAAATGCAAGTCTAATACAGTGAAATAAAATTCAACATGTAAAATGTCGACGACTAAAATACTTTAAACTTGTAGAAAACTAAGTCTGAGATTCAAGATTTAGAAGATAAATTTAGAGAATGTTCTTTTTTCACAAATCAGTATTTTGTTTTCATTGACGTAAATAAAACTTTCCATTTTTGTTGACATTTATTACACACAAGACAGTGTTCTAAGACCTTTATATATATAATCTGTTTTAAATCCTCTCACCAAGTACTATGAGATGGTTCAACTATTTCCATTTTACAAATGAGGTTACTGAGACACAGAGAAATCACAAAATCACATTGCTAATGAGAGGGAAACCAGAGATTTGAAAGTGAATTTTTTCTCAACCAGTAAGCCAAATTACCTCACATGCAAACCACTTTTACAGTGAACTGCCTGTTGTGTGATTTGCAATTACGTTACTTCTCCCAATGTAGGAACGAACTTCCCAGGACTCATTCATATGTTGCAATGTAACATCAATTTTTGAATCAGAAGAAAGCAAAAGAGTTCCAGCACTTATATTCCTCAAGGCCTTGGCATTTGTTGGCCATATTAACTAAAAGCTCCATTGTGAAACTCAGCACGCAGGCCTCAAATGAGGAGATGTTGGTCACATTTTTCTGAAATTCATTTATCAAAGACAGGCAGTTCCAGGAAGAAGGGCTCTATTCACTGATTTCCAGGTTGATAGTTCTAGTTTGCATGGCCCCTGTGTTTCTACAACAAAGCACTGTGAATGAATTCTCAGGTTTCCCTGAGCCCTTTGTGGTGCAGGAGTAGTCGTGTAGAAACAACTTTGAAATGGTCCAGGCACAGAAACCACATACAGCTTCTCAGAAATGAGAGGGGTCACATGTCTTACTATTGTGGCCGGAGGTGGTGTGTTTTGTTCACACTGACCAACAGATGAGGGAATAAAGACAAGTTTTGGATTACTTCATGGATAGATACCTATAACAGAGTCCCAGACAACCCTACACACACAGGGGTGTACAGTATTGGTAGGCATCTATAATTAATAATATAGTGAATGTTCTCAAATGGCTAGAAGAGAGGAGCTTGAATGTTCTTATCACAACAAAATATAACTGAAATATAACTCTGTACCCAATAAATATGTACAATCAATACATTTCAACTTTTTGAAAAAAAGAATGTCTTTACTGTAGAGTTGATGTTTTAGTAAACACTGAGGAGAGTGAGAGAGAAAGCTGTGCAGCTATCTAGAGACATAGCTAGACCAACACAGAGAATAGTAGGAAAGAGCTCTAGGCAGCAGTATATCTACTCAAGCTAAAGGAACAATGAAGTGACCAGTATAGCTGGAGGGGATTAATCCAGAAAAAGAGTAATAAGAAAAAGTTCAAGAGCAACTGAAGATCAAATTATGTAGCGTCCTTTAGGCTCTTGTAGTACTTTTCATTTTATGAATAAGACAGGAAGCCATGGGATGCTTTTGCTCAGAGAAGTTAAATAATCTGATTTATGTTTTGAAAGAATAACTCCGATTGATTAATGGAGGAAAAACTGGACAGGGTAAGGACAGGAGCAGGAGACCACTTCGAGAATACTTGCAAAAATTAGGAGTCTGGTGTCTTAGACCTGGATGCCCTCAATGAAGTTATTAAGACATGAGAGACTCTGAATAAATGTTAACGATGGAGCTTACAAGATTTTTCTGATGGATGAGATGTGAAATTGAGAGAGAATGATCAGTGGTGACACCCACGTTTTTGATCAGAGCAACTGAAAGAGTGGCATTGCTGTTTCCTGGACTAGGATAGACCGTGGGAGAGGCATATTTTATAGGAACTATTGAGAATTTGGTTTTGGTTATGTTAAATTTGATATTTCTATTAGATATCAGGTGGTGAAGTCTCCTGACACTGTTTATTTCCCACTACCTCTGCCACCAGACAAATCCAGACCGGTATTTTTTTCTGCTCA